>NC_071344.1:1577142-1919285 GCF_027744825.2 Synchiropus splendidus
TTTCATATATTTTGTTGCCTAAAAATTCCGTCTTTATATATTATACTACTAAACAAATTATTAAAATATTTTAAAAACATTCCATTTCTAAATGATTTCTCAATTGTAATGTATATTATGTATGCATCCTTATAATACTGTGAAGCATCAATTTAAATGGAAAGCATTTTTTCCCTCACCCATGGAGCAGTCGGGTCCCATCCAGTTGGGGTCGCAGCTGCAGAGGCCGGTGTCAGGTATGAAGGCACCGTGGCCGTGGCACTGGTCTGGGCACTGGGCCCTGGGCAGCTCACAGTGAAGTCCACCCCAGCCTGGTTTACAGTGGCACTCGCCGTTCACACAGACGCCATTGTTGGAACAAGTTGGGTCCAGACAGTCAACTGTTTGAGGAGAAAGAGGGAAGCAACTTGACTGGGGTGCTAGTTTTTCAGGTGTTTGAAGGTATTAAGGAAGATCCTGGTACTTCAGATACAACTGTGATGCGTTCAGGGTACATGAGAAATGAGTATAAATAAACTTTGGTAACATGGAAATGGTTTGACATTAAAAATGAAAACAGCCAATAGATGTACAATGAATGTCATGACAACATGCATTAAAAATATATATAAATATCAAGTATTCAGAACAAGTCGTAAAATCATGAGATGTCCAATAAAAAAGATGACAATAAAAACCCATTATATTTTCCAAATTACATATTAAACAGAATAAAATCTTAAACCAAGACAGAAAAAAATGAAAGCAATGGATTTTCATAGAATACATCCATCAATAAATCCCCCTAGTATTAAACATGTGCTCCAGTTAATGTAACAAATACTATTTTATTAATGTGTATTGAATCATTCATACATTCCAAATAGTGAGGAAGAAATAAATATAAATAAATAAGTAGGCAAACACAGTAAAACACGGTGGAACGTCTGGACAAACCGACGACACATGAAAGGCGACACATTTTCAATAGAAAAAAAGAATCCGACGTACTTAGAAACCAATTACAGCCAATGACAATTCAAAGCTGAGTCTGTCATTGGAGCATGACATCATCACCCCCCTCCTCAAGCATCAACAGCCCAGTGTTGTGTGTGTGTGTGTGTGTTAATATGCAGCATCCCGGCGGAACAATGTGACAATGTCAGTCTGCCAGGTTGACAGGCAGCTCTGAGTCCGAGCAGTGAGTGAAAACCAATTTGACAAATTACCTCCTCATGGCGCGGCGCCCACCCGGCCTTCCTCTCGCTGCTGCCCGCTCTTCTCCTTGTCCTCTACGTATGACACCCCCCTCCTCCTCCGCCCCCACCACATACAGGCATGCTTGACCCCCCCCCTCTGTTGCACACATTCAGAACCTCATCCCGTCTTTTCTGTTTGCCTGGCAGAAATAGTGGATCACACTTATCGATTTTCATGTCACAGGCACTTCAGGTAAATTGTTTGAGGGACCGTGCTGTGATGAATATCAGATTTGAGAGGGAGTGAGCAGGGAACGGAAAGGCGGGAGAAAATGCTGACCTTGTTCTCTGGACTTGACTTGACTTCTCCTGTCCGTCACTCTTCTCTTTTCTTCTCTTTGTCTTTCTTCTCCCTCCCTTCATCTTCACCCTTGGCACACGGCACTGTCTCTTCCTCGCTCTCTTTCCCATTCCAATTTTCTCTTCCTCACTTTCATACATATTCACCTCTGTCTGGCCCGACTCGCCTCTCCATCTTTCATCCCTCTCTTCTGCTCTTTTATCTCTCTGATGGCCAGAATGTGACGGGCTGATTCTCCTTAACAAGGATCAATAGAAGCGATTCCTCGGCCCTAATAAAAGCTCAGATATCTTTGGCTGCGGGATCATACTTCATCTGGATATGTGGAGGGGGCGAACCCTCGCTCACCAGGAGATTGTGCCATGATCTACTGTCGGGGAGCGAGGCCCATACATTCCTTTAGATCGACAAGCTGACAAGAACAAGTTGTCACATGGAGGGTTGAGTTTTGTTTGAGAAAAATGTCCAAATCAGGTCATGTATCTGGCGCCTCTGTCCGTTCATATAACTCCATAACAATGAGTTTAAATAAAACGTGGTTGGAAATGTGAGGTTCATTTGCATTTGTGAACGTGAAAAAACCCCATCCCCATTGATTTTCATTGCTGGACTGGTGCTGGCCATATCTGTCTGGGAGCTCTTTGACGCTACTGCAACCTGCTGTCCGACTGTGCACATTGCAAATTGTATTGATATTATACACGTAGGGCAATAAAATTGGCAAGAAAACGAGCGGTTTGGCCGAGTGCCTTCACAGTTCCTTGCGAAATTCTACTCCAACATTACGTCACTTTTAAAGTGTGACATATTGATAGTTGCTTTAGGGACTGAGGTTGCCATGTGATGCAGAAGTCAGCCGTCCACGTTGCATGTTGACGCATTAAGGCCCAGTCATGCTCTCTCTATGTACAAAATTGTACCGGTCTGTTTGAAACCATGTTATCATTGCTGATCACGTGAGTATGTCCACCAGAGGGAGCAGCCCAAAGTATGACAACAACAAACCCCCAAACCAACATGGCGACTGCGGAAGAAGCATTGATCATGTAGTGATCATGTAGCTCTTGCACAAAAGGGGAAACGGAGACAGCGTTGTAGGAGACGGTGGTCGGTGAGGCCGTTAAATATATGGCCAGATATATGGAGGACGGAGAATCGTGTTGTGTCTTGTCCTGTCCTGTCTCATTAGAGCAATGTGTCGGGTAGTCATAGCAACACTGGACCAGACGGTTTCCAACTGTCAACCTCTGTCCTGATCCGAACCCCAGGCATCCCAAGATAAGTGGCGGTAGGGGAACACTTGATTCAAGTGAAAGTCTCCTTGTCAACATGCAAGGCAGAAAGTTGACTTTCGTGTCAGCATTGGTTCTCCACGTTTAGATTTTCTGCAACTTCACTTTCCAAGCGCATGTTGTTTTCCCTTCCCAAGCACTTACCCTCGGCACAGTTCTGTCCCTTGTAGCCAATGGAGCACACGCAGTTGCCGTCGGTGCAGGTGCCGTGTCCGCTGCAAAGTGGGTCAATGCACTGCGTGAGAGGGACGTCGCACTCTGGTCCTTTCCAGCCGCTGTAGCACACGCAGGAGCCCTTGTCGTACTGGCCGTTACCGCTGCACAGCACCGGGCACGCCGCTGGAGAAGCACAGGATGGAGGAGAGATGACGCCCCTTTCTACAAACATTTTTAGTCATTCTCTAAGTGGCAAGACCTCCATAACCGCTTCACCCCAGCAGCGCTTCTCGGGGCGGCAGGGTGAATGGAGTGGTTGAGGGGCTGCAGCGTGGCACTGACATGAAGAGTAATTACGGGCAGAGGTAACTAAACTATTCATCAAAGCTGTCTGTCCCAGGTGAGCCAGACATTAGCTCGGGGAGATGCCATCCGTCATCAGTCATCGCGGCTCCACCAAAGGCCACCTCACCAAAGCCCCCCCCGCCCCGTTCACGACTCATGGAGTCTGAATGTGCCTAATTAGACGCCCGACAGGAGAAGCACATTTGGAATCAGCTAATACCTTTGGAGCAGTCCATGCCGTGGAATCCTGGGAAGCAGTGGCACACGCCCGAATTACACTCTCCGTTACCATGGCAATTGCGCGGGCACTCTTGCACTGAATCTGTGAGGCAAACAAAGTGTGACAGGGAGGAAGGGGAGGGTGGGGGGGGCAGTCGTTGAGAAACCATCAAAGAATTTGAATAAATCATTGGCAGCGTTGGGGCTCAGCCGCTGCTAGTGACGGCTAAAGCTAGCGCAAATGTAAACAATCCTGTGATTCCTCCTCTCCATGTCCTTACAGCAAGCGGATGGATGTTTTGTGGATGTTCTCCCGGCAGAAGGCATCCATCACCCTGGCTCCAGCTCTTTGTACACTTTGTTAGCCTCCCTGTGAAACAGCGCCAACATCCCCTCTCTTCCCTTTTTAAGCGTGTTCTAGCTCCATCCTGTTATTTTGGATGCTCACTCCCCACTCCAAGCCACCAAGGTCATTAATACTGCATCGCTGTGTGTTTTTTACAAAGCAGTTTGAAAGATTCGGGCTGAGTTTCGTGGGCTTCTCGCTCTCTCCCTGCCTCCTCTCCTGCTTCCGAGAGACGGCCCGGACTGGATACTAATGATAACCTGACAAACTCGTCCATTAATCATAACTTAGACGCTATACATGAACAATAGCCTCTCTGCGAAAACGTCGCCTCTTGTCTGCTCTTAACCCGAAGGCTTCCACTCGCATGCCCTCTTCCCCACTCCAGGCCTCCTCCTTCACTCCAATCGACTCCTTTTTGCTTCCCCCCTGTCATTACGTCTGGCCTGAAGCTTCCGTTCCACTTTCTCCCAAAGCTGAAAGCTTGGAAAGTGAAGGATTCTAGCCTCCATCTACTTGACCTCTTGCCACCATCCCTCTTGTGCCAGCACTTTGAGGATGATTGAAACAATCAAATGCTGGACCAGGTTCCAAAAACATCCAATTTACATGATAGTAGCAATTTTCCTTTAGCGTGTTTGTTCACTGGTTGAACTTTGGAAACTACGTCACAGTAATCATAACACAAATACAGCGGCAGCTAATCCCAGAGACGGTTGATGTAAACACGTCATCTAGACACAATCGAAGCGACAAAAGCACAAATTTATAAGACAACATTTACATTCTGATATGCTGCAGAGACGACAGTTTTCTGAGCATCAACACATGCTAAAAAATCCAACCAAATTATTTGGCTTACTCCACTCAGCTCAGCTAAATGTTGTGTCACCTGTTTTTATTCATTCAAACAATCTTGACAGGGCAAGGTGAAGCTCCCGTTCTTAGTGTAAATGTAAAATATATCCAGCTTAACAGACGGCTGCTATTCACAAGCTTGATTGGAACGCTATAAAAGCTAACGTAGCGCTAACACTGCTTTAATACTAATTTCTACCATTTCTACGGACTATTAATCATAACATGTCGACTAACAGAGCTTCAGTCTGAACGTGACTGAAGTTCTAAATGAACAAACTTTGTCTTCTTTGCCTACAAATTGTAGCCAAACTATTAATTCAATTTACTGCTAATGCAACAAAAATGCAAATAATGCTAAGTAGACTTACAATTTAAAAGCAAATGAAGCAAAGCAGAACTGCCATGCTAATGGTTATTTTTATTTCTGTAATATCACGTTCAAAACATGTTTGTACGAGAAAAAAACACGTGTGTGCGCTGGATGTGGGATGACCAGAGACGGCCGAGCTGATGCTCCGACAGCACCTTCTTCTCAATGGACTGAGCGTTTAAATGTTGGACAGTCCGGCCAACAGGCCAAACTGTGTGAAATGAAGCAACTGACATGCGTTTCAGACGGTCTACTTACTTTGTCGTCCTGGAGGTTCTTAATATGGTCTTCTGGCCTGCGGCTTCCCAAGAAGCTGCGCAGAGTACCATCGTGTCCGTCCACGTCATCCCACATCCAACGTACCAACGTAATAATGATCTCGTAGGAACTTGTCTTTTTCTCATACGAACGTGGTGATTTTCTCGTATGAATGTGTTTTTTTCTTCTACGATCGCGATAATTTTCTTGTGTGAATGTGTTTTTTTCTCATACAAAGGTAAGAATTATCTCGAGCAAAAGAGATTGTACATAAATAAGAATAACTTTCCATGGCAGTTCAGAGCTTCCCTAAAATCATGCTTAAATTTAAAGCAAAAAAAAGACTGCAATATTGCATTTGTTGCTGGGAAAAACATGTTTGGGTTGAATATCAAAGTGCACTTCATGTGATAATTTTGGTGGCCACATGAGGTGGATCGCTTTCTTCTCCACATCTCAGACTCACCCATGACGTTTGTGCTGAAGGAGACGGTCTCCCTCTCGCGGCCGTCGTTGTAGAAGGCGAGGTGCCAGGCGCCGGCGTCCAGGTACTGAACAAAGACGGCCTCGTTGAGAACCACAGTCTGGATGCTGCGCCGCTCTCGCGGAGACTCGACCACACTCCACTTCTCCTTCCCATCCAAGCGCTCCATGTAGTCGTACTGCCAAGATATAAGTCCAATTTCAAACACCGCTGTGACGGCAGTTATAATTAGAGACTGTGTTTTCTTGGGAGTCCCCCTGAAACCGCTGTGATACCGTTTCAGATCAAATCTGCTGCAAAAATTGAGATTAAATTCACAGCAAATGCAGGAGTTATAGCAACAATCACTGACCCGTGGAGGATTTAACTGGCATATTAACTGGATTATTAATCCACACTGTTGGGTTTGGAGCTACCTGGGCGTGAGAGGGAGGCAGACCCTTGCGGATATAGACCCCGAACAGCGCATCCTTGCCCAGCGATATGTTGAACTTGAGGAACTGAGCTTGGCTGAGGTGAAGAAGGCTTCTCCAGAACACTCCCGGCGGAACCTCCTGGGTCACCCGCCTCCCGACCTCGATGCTTCCCGTGTCTATGCTGCTGTTCCGAGCGGCCCAGGGACCTGGCGCGAGGGGAAAAGAAACTGCATAATCTGTGATTATGGGCATTGATCGCCAGAGTCAACAGTTCATCATCACAGCTTACGGGAAATCATAAAGCTAATCAAATCCACGGCCATCCAGCGGCACAGGACAAGCACCATTTGCTCTGTCAATGGTGCAATGGATGTAACCACATGCAATACCACATGATGCCTTTGGATTGGATGAAAGCCTGTAAGACGGCGGAGCACAGTATCGGGGCTACAATGAGAGAGTGGAGACGGAAATGTGCGTTCCGAGCGGGGACGCCGTAGCAGGCGCGCTGCATCCGGCAGTCGGGCCCGAGAAGCGTGTTGCAGCCCAGACAGGAAAAGACGTGTGTGTGTGTGTGCTGAATAGTGAGGAAACCCAAGTAACAAAAGAGAAGAAGAGCAGCAGCATCATCTGGCCTCGGCGGCTGGGGAAAACAACACAACAGTCCTCTCATTAATACAAAATACAGACAGCAGCCCACACATACCTATCGTACATGCTGAGCGTGTTGCACAGAGATGGAGCGAATGAATGAAGAATAGATGGAAAAAACAGCAAGGGGGCCTTAAAAGAGAGAGAGAGAGAACGGAGGGAGGGGCACAGTTGGTTTGTACTGCTCTGTTGACGGAGATGAAACCGTCCTCTGACATAACTCAGCGGCGTGGTTAAACAGCACATACAGGCAGCGGAGCTGGGACGGCGCCATGAATTATGAAAATGTTTCAGTTCGACTCAAAGCCAAAATCTCTCTCTGATATGAGGCGCAGCAGTGAAAGCGGTTCAAAGTGGCGGAGAAAGGACAGCGTGAGTTTTACAGTTTCACGTTTGCAGCCATTCGTCAAAAACACAAACAAAGCCGCGTCTCCTGCGAAATTAGAAAGTGAACATGGAAACAGGTTTCATCCCGGCGACGTGGGACACATTATTATCCAGGTAAAAGCATGTTTGGAAACAAATACACAGAAACAATAGTTTAAAAGTGTCTGTGCTAACGATGGAGCTAAGCGCTAATTCCAAGGTGAAAGCAAAACACGGGGGAGATTATTCATCTCACATACATTCAGAAACACCACACAAATTCAAAGTACAGTGAGGCTTATTGTGTGACTAAAACATGGCATCAAAAGCAGAAGCTGCAGTTCCTACCTCTGCCTCCTGAAGGCAGCGTGGCCACGTCACTGTTGACAGGCAAACCGGCTCCCAGTCCGTTGTTTAACACGGGGCCGTCAGATGGCTTCAGCTGCCATGTCAAACCCAGCAGGTTGATGGCTGCACACAGGAAGGATAGAGAGTGTGTTGACAGCAGAGCTCGTGGCGACGTATGACTCAAACAGCGGTGTGTGTCTGCAGGACTGGAGTTGAAAAACAGCCACCTGAAAGCTGATCAAGCACGAGACGTACACATGTCCAACCCTCGGTGTCTCAGCTGTCACGCTTTAAAACAGGAGAACTAGGTCATTATGCTTTCATTTCCTGTTAATGCATATCAACCCAGGAGCCGCGCAACAAAGTGACAGCTTGAAAGTAAAGCACCACGTATAAACAGACAAATTAAGGGTCTGATCATCGCTCCATCATACGTCGACCTGACAGCGTCCCCGGCTTTCATCCTCGCACAATCTAAACAGCAGCAGGACGGCGAGTAACACTCCGCCGTGGCCCTTTGCTGATGCACGGGGTGTTTTTGTTCTCAACATTTCAGCTCCCTACGCTACCTGTCTCACTTCCCTAATTAGCTGGCAACAAAGCGTGGCCGCAAGAAAGAGCTTGGTGAAGCAGGAAAACAACCCCGTGCAACACACGCACAGCCATGAACCACACTCACATGCCTACGCGTCTGAAGGTGTGTTTTCCTGGTGCCACAATCTGCCACCTCAAACCATACACACCCACTTATGTCATGTCTTCAGCACCATTGTGTTCAGTCCAATGACCATCAGGGGATGAAGTGCGTCACCTAAGAGGGTCTGAACTCCAACACACTATATATATATATATACTCCATTTATTGAAGGAAGGGTTTTAGTTCTATCAAAATACTACCGTCGTACCTTCCCCTCCTAACACGCCCCGCAACGGATCATCGGTCAAGACACAAGCTCGGCTGGTCGGTGACTGAGTGTTGGGTGAACATTGAATTACTGTTGGATTTTAGGCCACATAAAGTTATTAGGAGGGTTGACCTTGAGTTTGACACCTGACTGAGGGTGTGTTGCAAGACTGCAGATGAAATATGCCGCAATATAAAGTATCTTGAGTCTGAAGTTTTGTGAAGTTTCTCTCGTCTGCACCTCCACAACTTCAAACCCTGATCAATGACGGACTATCAGTATCTAGATTTTTGTGTATTTGTAAAAATAGTGGGTTTTTTAAAATCTACTATGACTGAAATTGCAATTTCTACTTTCAGTCATGACTTACTTGCTCAAGTACAAGTACACGGCTTGGTCTCACTGAATGCTAAAAGGATGACGGAGGCGATGACTTTGTGCTCACAGTTCAATTGGACTTGAACTGCAATAAAATTATTGTAATCATTGAGTTGTACTTTTTTGATCTGAGGTGTCCCATGTGTGCACATACTACTAAAAACACGAATCAGAAAGTCATCAAATACACACTTCCTGTTAGCCTGTACACATAAATCTGTTTTAACTGGAGAATTCAAATGATTAAAAATACAACAACGTTTGATGCTGTCTGGTTTTTCAACGTCCGTTTTGGGTGAGGGATTGAAAACGACTGTCTGCTCTTAAGAGGTTTTGCCTGCATTCCTCTCGGAGTGTAGATAGCAATAGTTTCATCGGCTTCCAGGCTGTGACGCAGCGGCATGACAACACCTGCACCTTCATCCTGGGAATCAATTTTCCTCTTGTCAAATCCCATCTCCAGTTGTCCAAACTTAACATACACACTGGGATGGGTGTTAAAATTGGACACTAAAAATATGGGTTATTGCTTGAGGATTTGCTGGCGGGACACACTCATTCTCACCCTCCGATGTCTCATCGCTTCTTTGTGTTATTGTTTTCTGCCGTTTTTATGTGTCCTCCCGCCCAGTCAAAGGAAAGCGCTGACACCTCGGCTATCTCTCCTCTCCTCTCGGTCAGCTCTTTTTTTTTATTTTTCATGGGGGTCCAGTAGAGAAAAGAGGTGAGAGCGAGTGGAAGAGCAGCAGAGACACTTCCATCCCTCCTCCCCAGGCTTCTTTGCCCTCCCCCTCTCATCCTGATGACCTTCATTTGTCTACTTCTTTTCTCCTTAACTCCTCTTTTTCTTCTTATCTCCGCCTGTCCCTTGCTTGCAGATAAGGCTGGCATGCATCCATGCACACATGCAGACACACGCACATTGGAAGATGGTATCGCGGGGCAGAAGTCGATAGAGCGATTATATATTGAATCAGATGAAGACAGAAACAATTGTTGGACTATTGTGCAGCCACAATTCAATGTCAATCTGGCTCATCTTCTGAAACACATTAGACCGTCTGGAGTGGACGCGGGGGTCGTGTTGCCGGGGCAGCGAGATCTTTGTCCATATCTTTTTATGTCATTTCTCAAAATAAGCTTTTTTTCAACTCCCTTTCCTCATAACGCAACACTTTTGCTTGTACATTTGTTCATAGTCCCTTCATTTTGCATCACACACATCACACACTCATTACTATACTGTGTTTATATCGCATGCTAGTCTTCAGTTCAGTTCAAGCATCACGTCATATATTTCAAATTTTATTCATTTATTTTTATTAGATTTTTTTAAAATTTTATTTTTAAAACTGTTAAATGATATTGTGTTGCGCCTTTTACTTCTAATTTGTATGCTTTTCATCCGCTCTATTTTGGAAACAATTTTTGCATTTGCAAGTTCTGTTCCCTTCATAGGTTTTCATTTCCAAAATTCCATGGTGGTGCATTATATTTACAGTTATTTCCAGTGACGTCCTCATGATGATTTTCTTGTAAGGGCAGTTCCAGTGTTCATATAGAAGTTTTATATCCACAATATACCAACATACATATTCTCAAATGACAGGAATAAAACACCAGAATTATCCGGTGTAGTTCATTCCATTTAAATGTGGCGGATCATATTGAAATGTCCAATTCAAATATCGCCCACATCTGGCCTGGTGCGCACGTGAGCCTGCGCTGAAATCTGGATGTAATGAGGGAGAGCGAATTGGCCCGGTGCTGCTGCTGCTGCTGCTCCGCCGCTCGACGGGCCAGCTTCACTTCCAGCCCAGCGCCTGCTCGCAGGCCGCGCTCGGCCACTCGCTGCCAGGCGCACACCTTCCTGGGACCAGCTGAAGATGAAGGTGAGGCTTCCATCTAAATTCCCATTTTCCAAAATATTGACTGTGCAACAGGCATAATCTTGTCAATCTAATGAGATGGATTTGTGCTGAAGTATCTGGCCAGAGACACTTCACATCAACTCTCAGCTGATTTACGGGGCGACCAATAGGTGGCAGTGTGACTCCTCCACTGCGGCGGCGCCTCATCAACAGGTCTGCTTGGAGACTCAAGGCTTTGAAAGACAAAAAAAAAATCATGATTGTTTTCTTTCCACAGTTTTCTCTTCATCTTAACAAAACACTTGTCTACTTAAGGGTGTAATTCTTTCTGAACCGCAGCGACACTAACCCAAATCGATGTGTTCAGAGGCGTCGCCGGCCTTTTCTATCTCGGTCATAATTGTGGTCATTACTATTTTCAAGTCGTATGGGGACAGAGTTGTTAAATGCCACGCCAATTAAGCCCCCCTGAGCGACGGTGTGTCTCGCAAGCCGCACCATCTCGCCAACACTCCCATGTTCATTCCAACACACGACTGTGCATACATGCGTGCCGAAGATCACAGCAGCGGCAGGTTTAACAAGCAAAGGAGCGGGATTAAAAATAGATCGGTTGTTTCATGAGGTCTTTTTTTTTATGTAATCTCAATGAATTATTCAGACAGGCAAAGTGCTTGCCACTATCATCTGCAGCAGACAGCATCTGAGGCAGCAGAACACATGATCCTGTGACAAAAAGAAAGGAGGGCTGGCTGGAGGGGCGCAGGAGATGAAAAGTATGAGGTGGTCGATCACTGGAAAAAAAAGGGCAGCGGTCGTGAGAGCACACCAAACATGGGCAGAAAAGAGAGAATACAGGAGGACAGAGAGAACAGAGAGAATATTAAAGAACATATAAAATCCCCTGAGGATGAAAGAAAGAGGCGGGGAGATGATGTTGCAGAGGAGGGGGGGGGGGAGCAAAGATGAATATGGGTCCTGTTGGATGAAAACAGAAAGGGAGAGGAAGATGGCAAGCAGGGAGGAAAGATTTAAGAGATGAGTGGTCCTGTATTCATTGACTAGTTGAGAAAGAGAGATGGCCATGATTCATGCTCTGACAGTAAGTGGTGCACAACACGGCCAATCAGACAGAAATACAATGCTGACTTTGTGTGTGGAGAAATATTTATTCATCTCAGGTTTAAAGGGTGCAAATGGCTTTCTTGAAGCAGCCAGGCTATCAGACCAACTAAATGTGCCCGGTATTGTCATGGTCGACAGGGTTTTTAGACCATGACAAGGCTGAAATTATGTGAAAGATTTATTTCAAGTCCCATATATGTTTAGAAAAATAATCAATTGCCTTGTTGTTTGCATTATATTTGACGTGAATTTGGTTTTATTGTTTGAATTCCAATACGGCGTTGGATTGTAACGCGTTTAGCAACTGAGAATTATGGTCCCCACGAACGGTGAATACTTGTGCCAAAGTCATTGTAACGGTTGTCAAAGCGTACCTTACACTACACATGTCAAGTGGCTCAAATCACCTCACCAAACCATCCAACTTCTGACACCATTTGTCACACATTTCTATGGGAAAAACCGCCACCCCAAAACATCCAACGCAACAAAATTTCATCTTAAATTTTTCCATCCATTCATCTGCTTTCGTTGAGTCCTTCATAAGAATCCCACTACTGACGGTATTTGGCGCGGACCTGTGGTGGGATGAACATACAGCACCTAAAGGCCCATCTGTGCTCCCTTTATGAATGAAAATGCAACGTTACAGTCGCTGATCATACGCGTTGAGGTGGGATTATTTTTATTTTGCTGTATACCAATATATCCACCAGGGGGCGCTGGAGGTGCAAAAATAACATGGCTATGGAGTCAGTATTGATCATGTAGCTCTTGCGCAAAAGAGGAAACGGAGGCAGCGCTGCAGGAGGCGGTGGTTGGTTAAATATATGGCCACTGGAGGACGGAGAGTTTCCACCAGTGTCATGTCTTCTTCCTCTCTCACTAGAGCCACGTATTGGGGAGTAACGCTGCCCCCCATGGTGTCCAGTGGTACTGCCACGTTCGGCTCGTATCCATATACGGAGGAATTGAAGGCAGTGCACGGACAGAAGGATCCGTCCATATCCGGATCTGTCTGTGCATGAAAGCCTTTATTAAATCCTGCCATTACATTCTATCACGTCGTGCGATGTGGTTGCTATTCACCTTCTTCCGCAAGTGTTTGCTCATACTTTGAATGAAAGTCATTTGCATCCTGCTCCCGACACCTTCTGTGGCAGAGAATGGTGAAGACCTTCCTGGCGCGGGTAAGCCAGAACAATGGCGCCCCCTTATTCAACTAAGCCGCAGTACTCCATCACACATCATTGTGGCGCACTGCGCCTCATCATTTTCATCTTTCAAAGATTAAGTTGCTATCTGTCTTCGAGTGACTCATGAGTCTTTAATAAGCCTAAATAAATCCATTTCTGGCATAAATAGTTACAACGAGTGATGAAAGGAAGCTCCGTCTGGAATCCCAGTCTGGTCTTCTAGGTACGAGCCAGCAGACTCATGAAGTCGCAGTGTTCAGACTGACTGAGTGTGAGCGCCCCCTAAGTTGCAACAAATCAACATAAAAAAGCAGAAACAAAGCAGAAGAGCCTTTGAAAAAAAACCAAGAGATTTGGAGGGAGGTGACTCTGTGGCTCGCAACAACATTGATTCCTCATCATTCTGCTGGCTGAAATTCCTTGCAGGAGCTGGGCGAGTCTCTCTCGTCTCATGTTTTTGTCTGAACCTGACCTGATCCAGTTAATCTCCCGCTGAACGCCGGCACGGCCTCTCGTGGTACCGAAGACACAAGACGCCCTTTTGTGTGTTCTCACAGGGAATGACTCGCAATGCAACAGAAATGACGCCGCGACGTTGACGTATGAGCGCCGGACTCCCACTCGCTCACACACTGCTCTCCTCCTGATGAATGTGCATCAACTGTTCTACTTCACCACTACATTAACAACTCTGACCTCGATTAGGGCCGTAATTGTTGCTGAGAACAGCCCACAATGATTGCTGTGCTTGCTAATTGGTCCAAGACGCATTTCCCTGACGCTGTTCCTAGCAACCATAACTCACGCTCTGAGGCGGACGCACCCACGGGCAGGCGGCGGGACTTCAGGCACCGTCTCAACGGAGAGACAAGGAGTCAACGGAGAAGGGGTTAGGTAGGCTCGTGTAGGAGATGGACGATCACGACTCCAAGTGAAGGCAAATGAATCACCGGCAGCATCACTGAATCATGATCTATGTCCTTAATAACGGCGGGCGATAATGGAGTGACAGTTAGCTATAGTTCTGACACTGTGATATCCGTCACAGAGCTGCCCTAAACTCCCACTGATGGAGGAGAAGCTGCAACTGTTGACATGTTCATGTTACAGAAGAGGAGTAGGGCCAGTCAGACTTTAATCTCAGACTTAAAAGTGAGACTTTAAAGTGACTTCAACATGAAAATTCTGACTTTCATCTCAGAATTCTGACTCAAGCGACTTAAAGTCAGAAAAAAGTCAGAACTCTTAAAAGTGAGAAGACCTGCAAATTCTGACTTTAGAGTGAGACTTAATTCTCAGAGTTAAAAGTGAGAAGACTTTAAGTTGCAAATTCTGACTCAGAATTCTCACTTCTGACTTTAAACTTTAAGTTCTAATTCTGTGATTCAAGTGAGAATTCTGAGATTAAAGATCTCACTTTCAAATCCGAATTGTGTTTTTAAGGTGGGAATCCTCACTTTCATGGCAGTATTCTGCCATTTTTTTTACTTCCCGGGCCCTGATCCTCTCCCAAGAATCATTACAAAAGTCCAGTGTTCATCTCTGATGCAGTTGTATTTGGCCATAACAGAGGTTTTTCGCTCAGTAGATTTTGCAGCCATCGAGCCTGCGACTGAATGTGTCTGTGATGGAAATCACACAGTTTGCAGTGAAGAACGTTTTTCTTTTTTTTTCCCCCTCCACTGTATCAAAACAGTTATTTCTTCATCGGGCCACAGGTGCAGAGCTCATATTGAACGGACGTGGCCGAGCGCGTCGCCTGCGGTCTATAATATCCATTTGGAATATTTCCTTGGATCCACCACATAATATGCCCTTCTGGGGTCTGTAAATAAAGCAGCCATCTACTCCAGCAAAGTTTGAAAGTAGTAGCATGCTGGGATCACTTAGAGTCACAGACTGAGGGATGGGGAAGTTGCTTGTCTCCAGCCAGGGGCCGGGGGGGTGGGGTGGGGGGGCAGGTCACACTGTCATAGACGCTTAGTCTGCTGCTTCTGAGGGCATGTGTGTCTGCAACGTGCTGAAACTAGAAAGTAACAACAACGGGCACCAGCGTGTGCGTGCGTGCGGTAATACACATGGCAACCCCCGACGGGACCTACTCACCCAGCTGATGCAACCAAACTGAAATTGACTGCAACACAAAAGGTTATGCGAGTTGCTCACAGCTCCTACCTGCAGTCTGGCAGTGAGACGCTGCAACTCACTCCATCACGCAGCAGAAATAGCTTCCTCATTGGCACTGAAACACTGTGAGGGCCAGCTGTGTGTGTGTGTCTGCGTGTGCGCGTGTGACGGCTGAATGAGAAGCGATGTGAATCGGAGTGATGTCCTCCTCTCTGAATCCTCATTTCCTCTTCAGATATCTCCGCTCTCACCCCCCCCATCCGCGCACTCCACACCTCCACCTTCTCTTTTCCACATCAACCCACTGTGCTTCATCTCGCCGCTTCCTACCTCGGCCCTTTTCCTAGTCATCGATCTGTATTAGAAACAGGATATGAGGAACTATGGTATCTTATCACAGATCACAGTCGGAGAGAGACAGAGTGAGGGAGGAAGACGGTGAATTTAAGAGGGAAGAAGATCTCCCCCGCACAATAACTAGGGAAACAACAAACAGACTAATTGGACTCCAAGATAAGACTCGCAATTAATGAATAAATTAAGATGAGACTGCTGGCACTGACCAACACCGGCATTGGCGAGTCATTAATAAACATGTTAGCATCACGCCAGTAACACCACCATTTGTCACTTGCTCATAAAAGTTACCCAAACCTCAACAGACTGATGAACGCGCTATTCTGCAGCTCAGTTATGTGGGTTATGGTTTGCCACGCCAAAGCTCCGGGAAGATTCCGAGACGTTCCCAGGCCAGCTCCTGGGTCTGCCCTGTGGCCTCCTCCCAAACTGACACGCTGGCAGCCTCACCAGACGGCTAAACCACCTCACCCGGCTCCTCTTAACCCAGAGCAGGGCCGGCTCTACTTTGAGCTTCTCCCAGATGCTGGTGCTCCTGATCCTCAGGCTAGGAAAGGTCAATTCAACCGCTTGTCTCCCCAATTCTGTCACCATTGTGAGGGTTAGCACGTAGATTGACCGGTAAATCCACTGCCTCAGCTCTCACACACCGGAACAGTGTCACCACCTCAATCCGTTTCCCAGTCTCCCGCTCCCTTTTCACCTCACCCGGGAACAACATTCTGCACTCCAACTCCTGCTCTCATGAGTTGGAGGTGGTGATGTGCGCACCGTCCAACCGTTATCAGCACTTGCAGGACAAATAAAGGTCACAGCAAATCCTCCAACCTCATGTCATGGAAAAAAAAAGGAAACTATTTAAGCAAAAATGGAGCATGAAACAGTCAGCGCCAACATGAAACGACTGTCTTTGCATGTGTTCAAACCTTGAATATTAATGTCTAATAGCGCCGCCCGTGGATAGTGGCGCACCATGTTGGGTTAAAAACATAGCTAATTGCGTGAACATACATTTCACTTGTAATCTACTGGAAGTCACAGATGATTTTGGTTGTTTCGCCGGTTCGCACGGTAAACATTGATGTCACCATCCGTGCTGTCACAGAGAGTGTGTATCTGCTTTGTATTACTTGACCAATGCAGAAGAGGTGAGCGTTTATCCCTCAGGTGCAGATGGTCCTGGCCATGTCCTGCCTCTTTCTTGGACTGGCAGAGCGAGCAAAGATGCTAACCTTTATCAGTGCGACAGGGCCTGCTGCTCTGGACGCCCGCGCCACGTCTGATCCTTATGCCCAGGTTCCTGCATCACCATATGTCCAAACCCACTTCACTTCCACACACACACACACACGTATGTATGGGCACATGGCACGAGCAGCGCATCCTGACCTCTAGCTGTTCTACCTTGGACCAGCAGAAGGGAAGTCACATGCGGAGTGAAGGGGGATCTCGGGGTCAAGGGTTTGGAAAGCACTCAAAATTACTGGCCCTGATACGACAAACTTTTCACCTGACTTCCTGAATCAAATTGAAACTTCTCTCAGGCACATCATGCTAGTTGTTCCGGGAGAGATGGTCACTGTAGGTGTGACAGAATTGCAAAAAAAAACAACAACACCCAAAACAAAACAGATGAGTCACTCTTCAGATGTGTCACGGAGTGGCATTTTTTTCCTTGGCAGGACCGACACAGTGGAGCTGTTATGAAGGTGTAGTAAGCGATTGTGATCAGTCCGGAATAGCAACCGAGCACTGATGGATAGTAAGAGCTCGGCTGTGAGGCATGAAGGTCACACTCGACGACAGCGCGTGTGTGCTTGTGTTTAATCAAGAGAGCGGAGAGTAGAAATGTTGTGTGTGTGTGTGTGTGTGTGTTCCTATTCATCAGCGATGACATGTGGAGAGCAACACTGTGTGTGGTACATCCAACCATGGAGGACGCGTTTAGATGTTACACCCCTGCAAAGGTGACACCGGCGCCTGCTAGCAAATTTACTGAGAGCTGTCAAGGGCACACTGTTTTGGAGTGTGAGGATCATAATAGTGTCGGCAAACAGGAGCGCGACTCTGTGATTGAGAAGAAGCACACTGATCAAGATGAATCCGTATAGGAAAAGAATATTCTGCTTTATTATCTGAGCCAGCAGAGGAGGGTGTATTCGACAACCGCCCGAAGGGATTGAGGTGTTTCTGCCTCTCTGTCAGATGATTAAATTCAGAGATTTGGGAAGGCTTCAGAACTGTCATTTACTAGTCCCATTTACAATGGCATCAATCCCGAGTCAGTACAACAGTCACTGACGGTTTTCATCTGTCGGAATTTTACAGATAAAATTTGCGATCTTTTGCAGGTAGCGCTCTCCCCGGGCTTAGCAAGCAATATACTATACTATAGTATAGTTCACTATACTCCTGTTGCCAAACAGCACGGGCATCTCAGCACTACTGCACAACTAGCAATAGACTAACTCGAGCACACAGTAAAAAAAAACAAACTTCCTGGTGACTAGTTTTTAAGGATGAAATCTCACATGATCAGCATCGTAACAAACAGCGCATCACGCAGTTGGACTTGAACGTGATGGTATTCGCCGTGGTTTCCCCTAAAGAAACTTCATGATAACTGAAGCTCATAGAACACAAAGTGCGCACATAGGAAGAGACGGGCCGCTGCAGATTGGAGAGAGATTTACTTCTCACGAATAATGTTTTTACTGTCACCAATTCAGTATATGTCAAAACTTTGCCCCCTGATTCATTGTTTCTCTATTGCGTCTCTATTGGCTGCGTTCCGTAACATATTTTTTTGTTGTTGTTTTTTATGGGGGGGGGCTGGAATGGGGTTATTGCTGCTCCATCCTTGCGGCAACCTTGGCTTGTGTACTCCATTCTTGTTGTGCCTCTCGTGTTGTCTCGGGACCGACCGCTGCAACTCTCCTGGAAAGTTCTATCAGTGGAGCAGATTCGAAGAACACATTTCACTTAGTAAGGGATTGGATGGGAAAGTGCCAGAGGAAATAAAAGCCTGGACCTGGAGGATGGACACATCAATCTTCCGACCATCCACCCACCTCTCCAGTCCACTCATTCAGATCAATTAGAAGCCATTAGTTATCAATATTTCCCCTGCCAGAGGTCACACTTCTTCTGGCCTAATTCTGCTGCCATCCCTCAGCGACTCTCCAAACACTTCCGTTTTTAGCCCCCATCGCTCCCCCTTATATCTCCTGATGCAGACAGTGACATATCAGCCTCCGCCCTTCTCTCTGGTGTCTCTCCAGTCATCTATCCTCCTTTCCTCTCCCCTTTATGTCCCGTCTACACGTTGACAGTGACGCATCTCCCCTCTTCCCCTCTGCCCTCTCGGCTCCAACTCCATTCCACCCATCTCCCCGTTCCCTCTCAATTCCTCTATCTGACTCTCTCCAGGTTGCTGCTCACAGTAACAGACCTGTCTCCTCTCCTTTATGCCAACCGTTCACCTGTATCCTAGCAACCTCCTCTCCTTTGGCTCCGGTGCTCCATGCGGAGCAAGCAAACAAGATGCCGGGGGAATGAAGAACAAGCATTCTCGTTTATCCTCCTCCCGTCATCCGTTCAGTCATACCTTCACATGTGCCTCTGTCCTCTGTGCCGATGGGTTTCACACCAAAAAGTACTACCAAACACGTTCACTCGACTGACACAGCCATGCGTAACAATCCGCCTCATACGCCTTTGTTTGTGTGTGTTTATTATCCCTGTGGCTGCAGAGACAATGGAGAGTGAGACTGGAAGAGAGTCTCGGACGCGCCACGCGTCTTCGTGTCACATTGTTGGTTGAAGAAAAATGAAAGCAATCACAACAACACAATCAGGACCACAGTGATAGCTCACCCACACAGCAGAGGAGAAGTGCTGCTCAGGCACATGTGTCCCGGTGTAATTTATGAGAAGGCTCCTGGGTGGACGCCTCAGAGGGCTCCTGTTCACGCTGCATAGCTCTGGGTGCTCCGCACAACCTCCCCAGCCAAGTCTCTCCCTCTCAGACTTGTAAAAACACGGTGCAAAATGAGCGGCGGCTGAAACTCGCTGCACCATAAACGCTACAAAAGCAAGGTAAACACAAGGGTTTCGGGCTTGGCGGCGCTGCGACGGCTCTCTTCAGCACAGACGAAACACCAAAGCCAAAACATTTTCCTAACAGCAGATAAAAGGGGACAGCGCAGTAAGCAAAACACATTACAGCAGAAAAGCATTCGCTCTGCTTTTGTAGAGGTTAATAAACTGCAGACCGTGAGAACATTTGACAGGAAGGGATTGTGGCGGTGCGTTATTATCAAGCCAAGCGTCTTTTGAACATTTATACGTGACTGTTTGGCAAATATTTCCCACAAACACAGGAAGTTAATGACACAAATCACATTGAACGACATCATACTCTTCATGACTTTTACTCTTATTGTTACAATTCACAAATTATTTGTCATTTTTTTAAATGTGTTTTATATTATTAATTTTACATATATTATTTGACATTTCAGAAAATGATTTTTTCAAACCCATTTTTATTGGGTGATGGAGAATTTGTGACCATTAAACATGAGTACAACTATAAAATACTTGTTTTCATGGACGAATAAAAAGAGCAACATAAACTGATGACGACCAATGTGTTGCCTTATGTGGTCAGCACTATCATAAAAAGTCATTTTCTTTATGACCTGTCTGCAGACTCAAACATGAACAGGGCCAAATGCAACATTTGTGTCTTACGTGACTAATTAAATCCATCTCCATCAGCTTCTGGTGATAAAGTCGAAGCAAATGTTTATTTTGCCCTTCAGAACCATGCACACTCTGTCATTTTGTCCCCGCGTCTCCACATCCCAACCAGCGAGCATCTGCAAGGTGTAATGAACTTTGTGGCCCTGGTGGCGCAGGCTCCTCGGCCCGGCCAGTTTCAACGGTGCCATATGTGGCGGACCGGCACAGAATGACCGGGGGTGACTCGGGAGAGGAAGGATCTGTCTCTGTGCCCTAGGCAAAGGGCCTTGATCTCCTCTGAAGGACACACAACACACACACTCAAGGGCACCCAGAGGGGACGCACACATCCCTCCCACCGACACATGCACTCGCAGAAAGACTCTTCTGCTGTTGAATATCTCATTTGAAAGTGACGCGCGAGGTCAAGCGAAATATCGACTATACCATCGTCTAAGTGAAGCAAATGTTGTGTTTCCTCCCCTGAAATGACACGCGGCCATTAAATAAAGGCGTCTTATATAACCAGCATGCGAGTAGGCGCTCAAGCCTACAAGACAAATGCTGCAGTCGCCATTTGAATATGGCATTAACAAACACTTCCTTGCTTGGTATGTATTTGAATGTGACATTTAGTTAATGAGCCACTTGGCAGTTCCCTCACATGATCTGCAGCGGCATTAGCATGACAGAAAACGGCTTGTTCCAACAGCAGTGTGCGTTTTATGACTCCGTGTCTGCGTCAATTCCTTAACTGGCGTGCGCCCTTGCACGGTGAGACTGTCACCTGTTGCGGTCATTTAAGGGGTTTGAGTGGCGAGACGACAACCAAGATGAAAACCTGCCGCGGGCCATGACTCTTCACTCTGCGGGCTCGATTCAGCCCACGGGCCTCGAGTTTGCTGCTTCATGACGTACACTGACTCAAATGCATTCCGTAGAGATAAATATAGGTGTGCTGTAGATGCATTATTGAAGCTAACATAAATAAATGATGTTCTGTTGATGGGGGAATTGTTTATTCTGCTGATGCCACTGTTCGCTAAGTTCCCATCTGTTGACTGTGGTCTCCTGGGTGAGAGACCAATCAAGGGCTCAGTGACACTTCTGTCTCCTCATACATGTCCACACACACACACACACACACACACACACACACACATGCTTGTCACATAGAGCGCTGGTGGCCTGGGTGTGAAAGGGTGAACCAGGAATGGAACAAACACCTTTGTCTTTGCAAAGACTTGGCCATGACATATCCTGTAAGTGCTCTCTCCGGAGCATCTGCCTATACACCTTCAGATCAGTGGAAAACATCCGCCACCCTGCTGGGCGTATGAAGATTTCCTGCACACCAAAACATCCCCGATATGCCGCAGTTTATGTATCTTCCCGTCTGATTGTTTACTGATGCCGAGCGCGGGCCAGGACTCCTGCTGAGCTCCAGTTTGACAGCGGTGACAGAGACTCGACGAGCTGCCCTGTTTTTATTTGTAAAAGTGTTTTCCACAACATCCCGCTCTCATGTCTCCACGCGCCGCTCAAGAACGTTTTGATGGCGCGCAGGCGTGCATCACACAGTGTTGGGCAGAAGTACTGCTGCTGTACCAGCCTTCACATGAAACACAAGACAAGATGGGAGCGTTTAATGAGGAGGGAGGCCAATACCCTGCATGTCAGCAGGACGAGAGAGACTTACGCAGGCCAGTGGTGGAAACGTGACTCGTGCATCAACAAGATGCTTAGTTGGTGTATTCAATAAGACCTTTACTTAATGAGCCACTTGATAATACGCTGTTAGCAGCCGTCATTTCCATATCGTGGTGAAATGCATTTGAAATTCATTTAGTTTGAGGAGGTATGTTGTGTGTGTGTGTGCGCGCCTGGTTGATCCTCACTTGTGGGGACTAATGCTTGGCAAAACACTATCCTTGTGAGGACCTGATGCCAATGTGGGCAGCACGTGGCTGGACCCCACAAATCCAAGCCTTGAGGATGAAGACATCAGAGTGACTGGGTCATCATGATGAAGGTTGGCTCAGAGTCCTGGTTAGCCATTTGTTTTGGATGGTTAGGTTCAGGGTGAGAGGCTGGGAAAGGGTTGTGACACGGTCAAACGTGTGTGTGTGTGCGTGCTAGCTACTGGACCCAAAGCATTAGCTTTGTGTAACTGGCACTCGCAAGCACATGCTGAGTAACTAAAATATATGTTCCCCTTATGCCTCAGAAATATGTCCATTTCCCTTATAGGAAGGATCTCTCTGGGTTTTTTTAACCCCTTTATTGTTCTATACAGGTGCTCTAGGTTTATTTTAAGATTGTGGCAGGAGAATTGTTTAAAAAATGTGCTGAGTAGGCGATTTTGTCTCTGCTTCCAAAAGAAGTTCATTTATTTGGTGCCGCTTACTCCCTTATGGGGGCGGTGGAGGGCTGGGCCTATACATAGCCAGTATGTTTTTAGGAGGAAACCGGAGTGCTTGGGGTAAACCCACAAATGTACAAACTTCACACTGCTCCAAGCTGGAACTGAACCTTCTGTGAGCTGGAAGTGCTAACCGCTACACCACCGTGTGCCTCCAAGATTATAGGTTTCAGTTTTTAGCTGGTGTGGTTGGACTCCGCTGCCCGTGTGGCCTCCTCACTCTTGAAACTACCCGCATCATATCTTAGAGTGGATCTACTCAAAAACAACACCATCCTTCTAACCGAAATGAAATGATTTTCCAACTCCTTTTACACTTACAAACTTGCCCTGCAACCCGCTCCAACACCGCTCCCATCTGTGAATGCATCGCTGCAGCTTTGGGCCTTACGGGAATTTTTGCCGTCACCAAGTATCCGCATGCCATACATCATTGGGAAGCTTTCGTTTTCTGCTTCTTTTTTGGGTGGGGCGGGGAGGTGTATTGTGCTGAGAAGCCTACGTAACGGTCACATATGAGCGGCCCTCACTGGGGTCCACCATGCAGCCAGTTATATGAGGACGAAGCCGCGGCTCTCCGCTTTCAGACGGTGTTTGAACGGGAGATACAACGATTTGAAATCTCACATCTTGTATGTGGCAACTGGATGATAAGTAAAGGGTTAAACAGCAAAAAAAGAATAATCACATATGCATTGATTCCATCCACTGATCAGTAAGCTCCTCATCTAAGTAAAAAAAAAAGAAAAGAAAGTACAGCGACAATATTTATAAAGCATGCTCACGGTGTACTCACCGATGAAGTAGGACAAGAGGACGGCCAGCAGGGCGGCAGCGGCGATGGCCGTCACCGCCGCACACTTCCAGCTGCAGTACTTGGACGGCTTTTTTAGTTTGAAGGCAGAGCGGGAGAAGGTGTTTCGCGGTAAGAGACGAGGGGGCGGAGAGTAGACGGTTCCCGACGTCAGAGGGTATCCAGGGGAGGAGCTACTGAAGAGCGGGGTGGTTCCTGATGATGTCTTGAACAAGAAGTGCCTGTTGAAGGACAACACAGGTGAGTGAGTGTCCGAACTGGACGACATGGTACTCTGCACGGACGCATCCTCTCACTTCACCCTTTTGCAATACCTGCCTGCTCTGTTCCGCTGCGTCTCTGACCCTGAGCCGTGTCCTCATTAATGTAAGGTTAGAGCTCAGGGACAGGATGGAAGAGAAACCATCTTTTCATTCCTTATCGACCTATTATTCAGTGCCACTGCCGCGCTCTCTCACGCAACACAACGGCATCAGGTTGAAGGGCCCATCTAAATATGTCCAAACAGGTCGGACACTTTCTTTTGAGGCCCATCCTTACGGAACTGTCCACCAAAATAAAGAAATGCTTGTAGAAAACTTTTCAAGGAAAGAAAAAAGTAAGCATTGTGGCAAAGCACAAAGAGCGAGGGCAACGCTGACAAAGACCCCAGGTGGTCTGACAGAAGACGCCCTCGGGTGAGTGCGACGGATCAGAGGACGGTGGAAAGATGTTGTTTACCTGACTTGTTTGGAAGGTGTATGTTGCTGTCTGAGTGCTTCCCGAGCTGAGGGTATCAGGTGGAAAGGAAGGGAACAAAGTCTTCAAGATATTACTCTACTTATCCTCTGCCGATGTATTCAACTGCTTCTGAAAGGCTCAATTTAGGGAACCGTTTCTTCACTTGGAAGGAAACCAGAGCACAATGTCTTTCTTCAGCCTTGTGTGGTTGCTTGTGGCATGACTCAGTAGCCTGCTTAAGAGGATTTCAGGATGCTCTGGGACTAGCTTGACTAGCTCACTTAACAGGGATAAGGAGGAGCCGGTACTCCATCATTTATTCCTCCAAATTGTCATTTCAACACGAAAACAGACGATGAGAGTCCTTAGATGTCATTTGACGCAGGTCTCCACGAGCCCACTTTTGTCCCGTCGTTTCCTTTGAGGCCTATATTTCTACAATCGAAGCGCCTCACCTCCCCGTGGTTCATCATGTGTTTAATTGGTGGTGTTTAGCAACATGGCGTCAGTACAAGTGTCTGCTCGCCTGGAACAGTTGGTGGAAACAGGTGATGTGCTCAAAGCATCAAGATTTGCTTCGGGACGCCATTCCACTCCATCAATTATTCACTCTGTCAGTGTGCGGGTGCTCCCTTTCTCTCATCGTCCTGTCGATCCTGCCGGCTTGTTTCGTTCTTTTTTACCTTAAGATACACAGGAATATCTGGACGGAGGGGTGGGGGTGGGGGGGGGGGGGTGGGTGGGGGGGGATCCTGTGCAATTTGACACAGCTTCAGGAGGTTGCACGTCAAGAAATATGACGTCTAAAAATACCAACCTCTCAGTGTCACCCCATCAATATTAATGTGCATGCATAAACGTACACACTCCCAAATGCACATGCATACACACACACACACCCATGTCAACCAGTGAGTCTTGCCCACAGCCATGCCAGCGTCCACGGTAATGAGTTCCGCTTCCACGGTGAGCGAGCACAAAGAAGAGCGGGTTACGTCCAGCTGGTTTGGTGATGAACTGATTCCTGTAGATCACGGAGCAGGAGGAAATATGTCCAGGAACCACACTAATTCCGAGCGTCTCGTGTGCTGTGGGGAGGCCATTGACGTTGTGATTTATGTTTCAGGGGACTGTTGTGTGCTTCTATCATAGCAGGCAGCCGGCGATCACAACTCCGCAGCAGCACTGGGCTGGAGTGTGCGTGAAGAGTGTGGCATGTCTGACAGTGGTCCGGCGTCGACGCGTCACCAGTCATTAGAGGGAGCTGACAGAGAGCCCAACCACCTCCGCCTTTTCCCACTGAGCTGCCAACAGCCACCCCCTCCTCCAGGATAGGCTGTGCTACCTTGCTGTCATGCATCCTGTCTCACACGTGACGCACACAGAGAGCGCTGACACCCGCGGACACGCACCAGAGAAGATGCCAAATGTCAGTGGGCGTCCTCGCCTCAGATTGCGCCACCAATCACTTGATTTGCCTCCGTAGAGAGCGGAGGGTGGAATCAGAGAGGCCTGAAATGTGGACGGAGTCAACATGAGGGCTGCGTTTGACATCCTTTTGTCTGTCATGGCCAGATTCCTCACTAAATACACCATCTACAAACGTCCACTTAGCTTGCGCTGCACTGAGACAGACAGTTTCACGACTGCGACCACCTCTGTAGATGCTCCAGCTGCTGTACATTTGGGCAACAGAGTCTCAGGTGGTTGAGCTTGGTCCTCCAATAATATCAAGGTTGGTGGTTCAAATCCCACTCTATCCCAGCTGTTATGGTGGTGTCCTCGGGCAAGACACCTTACCCGCCTCATTATTTAAGACACCAGTGCTCTAGAAAATCTGGATCACATGAGATTTTGATTTTTCAAAAGCTTTCTGCAGAAAATGTAGAGATGGAAAGGCTGGAGATGACTGTGTCTGAAGAGTAGCTGCCAAAGAAAAAGAGAAGCTTTGCAACACAGTAATGAGATCTGCCAAGACAAATGGTTTTGAGACACCAAAGAAAAGAAGCAGAGTTGGAAGTAGAAGTGAAGATGCTCAGATGATCTATGGTAGTGACCAGGAAGATGGTCTAAAGATGGAGATTCCAGGCAAAAGGACATGAAGGAGCTAGGTCGAGTCACAAGATAGTTGTGGCGTGGAAAAGCTGCTAGACGATAAGGGCATCATCTTTTGCTCATGGTAGGACTTGGAAGCGCTGACCTTCATCCCAGTGGCCTCACACTTGCTGGTAAACTGTTTTATCTTCAGCATAACATACACATTCAAGACAGTCCAGAGATCAGCGTGGGATGATGACAAAATTGAAGGATTATAAATAGTCTGCTGGTAATTACCATAATGATTTCAGTCACTGTTTGGCTTGTGGCTGAAGCTGTTAACTGTCAGTTCAATGTGCATCAGCCGTGTTCTTTGTGGAGACATTTGGGAGGAGGCATTCATCTCGCACCCTCCAGCAGAGTGGGACATGAAGGGAATGGGTTCACGGCTAAACAGAGAGCGAGAAGAAGGGAGGATGCATTTTCACTTCATTCCATCACAGTTCCCAAATGGGAGGAAAGAGGGCCTGGACAATTATCCGCAGAGCAAGGAGCATGCTGGGTAATTAGCAGGAAGTCAAAGCCAGTCAGTCCTCTCGGGCGAACGGACTCACACAAACATGTGGTTGATCAGGACAGCACTCGGTGAGGCGTCATGAGAGAGAGGGAACAATGAACGGAGGTGGACAGTCAGATCTGAGGATGAAAACTAAAGGGAGCGGTGCTGAAGGCCGCCGTCGCGAGGACTGCTTCCCGCTGCAATCGCAGGGAATAATAAAAGCAGATGGACCAACAACAACCTGCAAATAATGTCCTTTGATAAAGGGACAGTTCCGGGCCGCTTTGTTTTGATGATGAGAATGTGAAAGTGTTAACAGGTGGAGATGATTTCAGATGATGTCCCCACACAGCAGGTAAGGCCCGACTGAATGAGGGATGTCCAACAGCACCTGATGATCAGAAAACCTCACTGCACAAGTCTGCTTTGTGCTTCCCCAGGAGAAACTCTGGTTTGTGTTTGGTGAAGAGAGACACGTTTTATTCAAAGCTCAAGCGCCACCGTCCTTTTCATCTGTCTCTGAAAGTAAGTGTTCAGAAGCGTCACAGAGGAAACTCCTCCTGTAATTAGCCAGACAAAACTCAACAAACACTCACACAAAGCAGCCCCATCATTACAACAAACGCATAACAGGTCCTGTTTTTTGCTGTTGGATGAGGACAACATGGCATTGGAGGTTTGCAAAGCTGTGAACCACAAGGACTCAGGCCTCGGCCACACAGAGACTCTTTTGGCATCTGATCTTTTTCCTCAGCCATTTTAAAAAAGACATTGCAGAGTGGCCAGGGACGGGACGTGTACTTGTTTTTTAAGCTGTGCTTGAGCCAGAGTTTGGTGGGTCGCTCTGCTCCAGTCACGCCGGCAAGTCCATTATTTGTTTAATGTCAGATGTTTTGTGACATTTCATTCTGATTTGTGAAAATAAAAATCAGCTAATGTGTTTGTGCATCTACGTTCTACAGCTATGTTGAAAGAGTGAAATCCATTCCTTCATCTCCGATTTGACCCTTATGATGGTGGTAGTCGGGCGGCGGCCTGTCCCAGGTGCTTTGAGTGAGGAGGTGGGGACTCCCTGAACAGGTCACTACTCTGTATGTTTGTGGGTTGTGGGAGGAAACCAGAGTAGCTGGGGTGCACAAACTTGAATACAGTATTCTGTAGGAAGCAGGAAGCGAACCTGCTGCCTTCATGCTGTAGTAGTATCGAGGCAGAGACCATACAGTATACGGAGTCTCGAACTGATGAGCCGCATCTTCAAAAGTGACAGCTGATGCGTTTGGGTCTCCTCCAGATTAGTTGCAACAAAAACTGGCCCCCACTGTGGCCCTTTAGGGGATGAGTTTAAGAACCCAAATAAATGTCAAAGAAAAAGCACAACCAAACGGAACAAAAAGCCGGAATCCGTCTTTTACCATTATGACAGTTTTCTCTGTCGGTCTCGACCACTCTTGAACAGAAATCCTGAGTCCGTCCAGTACAAGACAGAGTAAAAATACCTTAAAGGCCGAGACCAATCTCAAGGACTACACTCAGCAAATGAGTGCACCCCGGCAGTCAGACTTCATTGTTATTAAAATGTTTGGCTGCACAGCCAGAGATGCAAAAGCGGCATTTTCAAACCGCTCTGTTTTCGGACTGGATTCCATAAGTTAAAATGCCTCTCTCTGCAGGACGAAAAGCTTGCTTGACAGAGAACGTGCAGCGCCTGAGCAGGGAGGCCATTTAAGAGACACAATCACATGTAATTTTTCATTATGACCTATGCAACTGGAAGCATCATGCTCCACAGAGAATAATACCTCGCCTGGGGTTCTTCTTCTAAAGGTCACATGGTCCTGACATAATGAACACGGATTGACTGCCCAAGTTGTATTTGTTGGGAGTAACGTCAGCAGCCTCCGTCTCTGCATTTGTGTCGGAGGGAGCGCACATGATCGCGGCGTGGACCTTCAAATGAATTATTGAAAAGTCAAATATTCTTATCGTTCTCCTTTCAACAGGAGTGTGATAAGAGTCATAATAGAGGGAGTCTACTTTGTTGCTCGGTGGATTAGCTGGCGGCGATAATGCTGAATATTACATCTGCAGTGTACACACGCCTGTGTTGGCGCCCTCAACATAATTAATAAAGCCCGATAACAGCACTGGATATGAATCATTTCTGGGCTCTTTATCTTCCACGCCCCCTGCTGATGCCACTGGTTGCATCTCCAAATGAGTCCCACCGCTCCGTCCCCGCACCTTCTGCGGCCGGATGGATGGAGCTGCCGGAAGCCGTTCACCGGTGGCTTCTCCCCCTCGGAGCGATGGTCCACGGCTGAGCATGTCCCCAGATCACGGCACGAGATTGAAAGTGGCAACACCTGGCCCAGAGGAGTCGAGGGAGCAATTGGAGGAACGCTGGAACACATGTACTCGCATGTGAACAAAGCAGTGAGCGCCTCTGCCTGGGTCCCAGCCGTCGATAGTCATTTATCTCAGCGCCGTAAATGTATCTATGTTCCATGGGTCCCCAGTCTCCCTCATCTGACTTTCTATCTTCTCTCTCACGCATTCCCCAAAACAATCTCCTTCAATCACCAGCTCTCCTCATTTCTTTGGCTGGCTCCCTACTTATCTCTCCCTTCTCTACCGTCACCCGGTCCCTCCTCCCGCGCACTTCCAACCTGGGCCACATCCCCACTCCCTCTGCTGCTGCTGCTGCTGCTGCTGCTGCTGCGTTTCCTTTCTAGCTCCCTCTTCCTCTGCCAGTCATCGCGGCCCCGGGGTGTTCTCAGGTGATCAATCTTCATCCTCTCAACGCTGTCAGACTGACAGGTGCAGCCAAAACACACACACACACACACACACACTGGCTATAACGGGTGGACCACAAATGCCAGGATTTACATATGATTACTGTGGGGACAAGCAGTCGCAATCCAGCAAAACACACGCCTGCATGCAAATGTCTCCACAAAAGCATGGGATCACACGCCGCCATCTCCGAGGTCCCGGTCATAATGAGAGGGAGGTGTGGGGATGGTGCGACTCCTTGGCTGGGCGAGCTGGCGCTGACCCAGTCACGGGCTTCAGCCAGCCCACCACAGAGCCCAGGCCAGGCTGGGCTCCGATGTGAGGCCATAAAACTCTCTCGAGTGCGGCCTCCATTCATGTGCCATCCCAGCTGAGCGCCAGAACACCAAACTCATTTGTTCTGAATTCTCCAGGCACAATCAAATTCTCACATGGAATCAAAGCCATTTTCATCCTAAACATCCCAGGCAGCAGACCATAATACGGTTTGCCTCAGAAACGCTCGCAGTGATATTTACTCATAACGCGTGTAGCTTCTATTTTTATTGTCTTCAAGACTCCAGTCAACTTGAAGAACCTTTGAGAATAGTTCAGGTTGACTCAATTTGCCGTGCTCATCACTAACATGATGTTCGGCTTTCAAAGTGAGCAGTGACAGACACGATCGGAAACTGAGTTTGGTGAGGCTCCACCCCAAATAAGACACTGTAGGATACATTTTTATTGCTGCAATGCTTCAGTAGCAGAAAAAAAGGAACTATTCTAGTGTATAACACATAATTTCTCCCTGCATATATTGACATTTTTAATCTAAAAAAGCTTGATTTTCATCTCCTTTCTCTCAAGTATGTAATCACTCGTGTTTGCGTCCTTGAGCAGGACACTTCACCTCGGCTGCTGCGTCACGACCTCCTGCCGTCGGTGTACGAGTGCGTGCTTGAATGGGCGACTTCATTGAAAGTACTGCAGGTGCTGAGCAAGCATGAGAAAGTCACTCTTTCAGTCGGACCAGCCTGGTACACACAAGTCATTGAACCAAGCATTTAACTGCTGTGAGTATGAGAAAAGAAGTTGCAAATGACAAAAGCTCTACATTCCGGTTCTATAAACGCATTGTTAGCAAAGTGAAAACCTTTTTGCGGAAGAAGATTTAGTGACAATTTAAGGCAGGGACACATATTAGACATTAATAAACCACTTATATGTGTATATTAGCAGCACACTAGGCAGTTATTAATCATCACAGAGCACTTATTAGCGTCACATTCAGCATGACTATATTCTACTCCCGATTGTTTAGCATATGCACAGAGGGAGGTAGTTTCTTGATTTTTAATTTGTGTTCCCTCATCTAAAGTGGTACTGAAGATTTTTATTTCTGTTATTTGACATAAACAGTTCCATGGACACTGTGACCAACGGAGACCCTAAGTGTGCCAAAATAAAATAAAATAACATAAAATACCCTGAACGTGAAACAAATGTACGCAGAGAAATAATTCATGACCGTGGTTGTGACAAGGGGAATGAATGGAGAATTGTGGCTCAGCTTTCTTTAGCCATCACAACGGTGCACTTGAGCAAAGTGACAGCTGCTCTCACCCTCCAATCAATCCCACTGTTGGCTCACCAGTGAGAAAACACTGACAACCATGACCCCTTCAAACAAAGCCAGGAGGACGACCAAATGCGAGGAACAAAAAGAAAAAATACAAATCAATGGGAAAACTCTTCAAGGTATTGCAGTCGCCATGGAAACACCCATAAACAACGGTGAGTGCTAACAGCCTCTATTTAAAGCTTCTACTTACTCATGTTCCCATGCATCAGCACGAGTTGAGCATGGACCTGAGATCAGCCAGGCTGAATTAAACATGGCCAGGCCTCATCAATATTGCACCGCTGGGGAGCCCAAGCGGGACCATCAGAGCTGGGAGCCCCTGCGCCCAGCAGGAGAAACACAACTACAGCCTGCATGCTAGCGAGCGTGGAGCCAGGGTCCCTCTCACTGCAAGCCTCATGAATAGTCATAACCTGCATGAATGCTCGGTTTGCTTGCTAAGTATGCTTTGTGCAGACGATAAGTAAACGTGTAGGATTCGTGAAACGGTCTGGATTTCCTCTCCCCCCTGGTTGCGAGCACGCTGGCGTTGACAAATGGCGCTTGCTTTCGTCTGCATCATAGATGTAAATGAAGAGGAAGCGTGCGGCGAAAGCTCTGAGGATCACAGCTGAAACACTGCTTCAGCCCAGAAAACTTTCCCCTGTTCCACCCTCAACATCTCAAATCACTCAACGCTTGCAGCAGCTCCCCCACCCATCTTCTTTTATAATGCTGACCTTTGAAGGAGTAGTGAGAAATTGAAAATTCAAAATGGAGCACTTTCACAGAGCGGCTCCGTTGAGGAACACTCCTCCACGAGGGAGTCCGGTTGGAGACAGCTTCAAATGTATCTGGATAAATATTTATACTGTTATGAAGAAAATTCGCACGGCCTCAGCGACTACAGCTGGAGAGTGAGTGAGGAGATTAAAGTCATTAAAAAGCAGGCCTCAGGAGCAGAAGGGTAGAATCCAGACGGCTCAAGCTCCAGTCTTCTCTCTCTCTGACGGTGGAGAAGGGAACACCAGGTTGATTATGACTAACCTTTATCATGAATTATTTTGCATCACAAATAGTCGTCATCACCTGAAACACGACTCAGTTCCAGTGAAGAACGGACCCGGCCTTTGTCTCTGGTTCCGTGCGTGATTTCTGCACACACGGTGGAGCAGATTGAGAAGCTCAACTTCATTCATTCCAGATTATTTAACCCGGATGTTTCCACCAACAGTTCGCTGACTCGGTACAAGTGGATGGTGAGGAGTGGGGAAAGTGTGAATGGGAAAGATAAGGTACCGATGATCCTCACGAGGGCAAGATTTAGCTCATGACCTGGAAAATAAAATCCAAGACATTGTTTCCTGACGCTGCCTCAATGGGCTTCGCACAATCCCACAATCCTCATGTCCTTTTTTTCTTATTAATCCGTGAGACACACACACATGCACAAAAATAAAAACCCCTCAACATAGCACACGTGTCAAGACATTATACGTGATCACGTCATGAAATAGAGAAGGACCATGGGATCAGCAGGAAGTGGGTGTTGGGTGAAGAAAAATCCTGAAGCGATAATCTGAATCACAATTGTGGCCTGGACACCTGAAGGTGAAGGCACGTGATCCTGAGGTTCACTCCGAAGCAATAAAAGACACTGAGTCTCAGTTTAATTATCGTGACTGTAAGTGTGAGGTGGAGTCAGAGTCAAATTCCAAAGACCTCTGATTCCTGCACAACCAACTTCTTTGTCCCAACATTGACAGTGGTGTTTTTTACTCAAACCATTTCACTTCTTCTTTCCTTCCAATTATGAACTGAGGCAACTTCATTCTTCGCTACTTTTTTAATCAGCTACTTTTTAAACTATGAAGAAACCGACTCCTGGATTCAATGAAAGCGAGAATCCCAACAGAATAGTTCAACTGGCGACGGAGGGAAACATTGGGCGGACAACTACAGTGCAGAAGGTCAGATTGTTGTGATGTAACCAGTGTGATAAGCCTCACATCAAGAAGGTTGCAGGTTCGATTCCCACTTGGGGCAGTGAAGCCACATCACTCCGTGTGTGTGGGATGTGTCTGTTCTCCTGCGGGTGAATGTGTTTCCCCCGGGCACTCTGGTTTCCTCCCAGAGTGGGAGAAGAAAACTTAGTTCATGCTGCTCCTTGCAACAGGCAGGTGATGTGTTCAGGGTGACTCCTCCTGTCAGGGAGGAGTACATGAAGACACCCACTGCCACTTTGAACTACATCTTTTTGAGCGAAAAGGTCAATGATGCCTGGGTGTTGCAAGTGGTCTGCAGCCGAGCTGGTTGTCATTATTTTCCCACCTACTTTCAAAGAAAACCTCCGCAACACCTGTAGACACGGAGCCATCAACCACCATAGCTCTGATTTCTTCTCATTCTTTTATTTCTGTCTAACACCTTGTGCTCACAGGAATGTTGTCGAGCAGCTCTGACCTTTCATTCCTTGTTATTGATTACTTCGCTGGTGCGCGTACAGAGTAAGTGACTCAAGACATCAGAAGCTGTCAGCTGTAAAAATAGAAGTGAAGGTTCTGACCTGGTTTCCAACGGGACGTTACTGTTCAGTACCCAGCTGTCTTGGAGCTGGACCGACTCTGGGGTGGTGGGCCCGTCGCCGGTGCCCGGAGCCGGTGCGTGGATGGGGTTGCGCCCCCCTCTCAGGGTGTTTCTGTTCAGGCTGTTGGCCGACTGGTGGGATAAGGTGTGGTGGTTGTGGGGAGGCGGCAGTGGCGGGCGCAGTGTGGTCTGACTGTGGTGGTTGGCTGCCCCTGGATAAGAACAGAGAGGACATCAGTGAATTGGCAAGTCAAACCTTTGGACTTCACACTGTAAAATAAGGTCTTTTAAAGAAGTGTATTGCAAACTGTATACTTCCCTGTGGCTTTAGCTATGAGTATGTACATTTTTATTTACTGCCCCATCGATAAAATATTCTGGATCACATGAGCCAAAGTCAAAGTTCACCTCGTCCCAAAAGTATCAGACATAGCAAGTATATATACATGGCAAGTATGTACAGATGGAGATAAATTTGAAGTGCAACAAAAAGTAGACACGCCATGAGCATGCTCTTCAACTGGTTAGCAAATTAAAATAAATAAATAAATGAATACAATTTAAGGAATATAATTTATCACACATAAAAATATATATTATGCGCTCCAAATTGTTGGTAGGGTCAGAGAGAGAGGTAGATAAAACGAAATAAAAATAAAATAAAATAACATTTTGGACAGTGTCCTGGTCTGTTCGTGGCCTTCCATGATTAAGTTTAACACCAGGTTACAGATTTAACAATAAAATAATCATAAAAATATATTTAGAATCCTTCAACGGACAATAAAATAAATACTTTCCTTAATAACTCTAAAAAACCACTACTACACAACTTGAACCCTTAAGAAAAGATCAACCTTTTTTTTGTTCCTTTTTTCAGCCAGACATTTTACCACTCTTCCTCATCAGCTTCTTCCTTTTTTTTCCACAACAAGGGGCTGTACGTGTCTGTGTGCGCGCACAAGTGAATGTGCAATATTAGAGCACTCAGCACAGCATGTGCCCTCATCTGGTGCTCTCAGACTTGGGGGAACATGTCAGCCAGAATCCAATAGCAGCCTTTCTAACACCGAGCTAATGGACTGTTGAGTGAGAGCTGAAAAACAAAGCAGGATGACTCAGACAAGAACAGCCTTCCCCACATGGCATTTCTCTCTCCGTGTGAAGCAGTGGGGGATTCGGGCTGGTCCTGATCATGTGTGGGTTCCTAAAGCAAAATCGATAAACCACAAACTCTACTGGACTGGAGAGCTTGACACACTTCCTGTGTGACGGCGCTCGGGCCAAGGCACTGGCTTCGCCCGTCACCAGGACCACAATATTAATGACGCACCAAACGCTGCTAAAGGTCAAATGTCAGCACATAAATAATCATTTTCCTCCAATAAAAGTCTGAAAAATATGATTATAATTACGATAACTGCCGCAATGGAGAACATTAGCCGGGATTGTCTACACAGCTTTTCTGGTTTTGTCGTCTCCAAATGCCAAATTTACCATAAATTAGGCAAATCGCTGTTCCCTCTGTAATGGTTGAAAAGTCACGCTCGCTCTTTTCCTCCTCCGTCGTCGTCTATACAAAGTGGATCAGCGCTGGGTGTGTTGGAGTGGGAAAGAAGCAAAGTTTTCCCTGCGACTTGTTGCCATTTAGCTTCAAAACGACATAGAAACTAAACAGTCGATCATTTGAAGGTCAGTTAATTTATATAATGTTGAATGTTATGCGATTATAGTTATTATCATAGTGATGTTATTATAGTATTTGACAGAATTTCAATAGAGGAGTTCGAATGAGCAGTATGTGCAGTACTTAACTGTATTCACAGTAAAAAACAATCTAAATCAACCTGCAAATAAAAACATCATCTCCTTATATTTTATTTTCTCCATTTTCCATTTTTTAAATTTAAATTGCATATCAAAGTTTCACATTATGCTTATTTTTTTGGATATATTTGGTGCTGTTTTAGAATAAAAAAAAAAATAAAATGCATATATTACCTTAACTCCCCCTCTTTTTTGTAGATTTGTTTAGATTTTAATACGTACACATTTGCTTGGCATATATTGATTGATTTTTGCTGACATTAAAATTCAAAATTCAGAAATGAATGGAACATTTGAAAATGTATTTACTTATTGCCATTGTTATTATTTTTAATTGTAATGTTTTTTTGTTGATTTGTTATTGTTTAATTCAAATGGATAAACCTTTATTCCATACCATTTTTTAAACCCACACACATTTTGGTTAATGAAGCGCTGCTACAGTCCACCTACAGGTGCAGTAACTTAACAGTAATGTTCACAACTCTCGTTTTTGCTTTATTTGGAACCAACAACATCAATAATAACAATGATAACAAAAATAAGGCTGACTTCCAAAAATTCACTGTCTTTCCTTCACAGGCCCTAAAATAATCGAGAAGGCAAACATTTGCGAACCAGATTTTCACTCCATTTTTGTGCCAAGTACGACAACATTGGCCGCTAAAGTCGACTGATCAGACCGATCTCAGCGAACTCTGCTCTAAAATGTATCTCAGGTTGTTTGCTGAAATCAGAAACAGAAGCGCCTCACTGGAGTTCTATTGGGCTTTCAGTTTACAGCGCAGATCGCTTGTTCTCACATCAGAACACGGCGGGCTTCTATCGACGTTCTGCACATCTGAGCCGACTACATTCTCTAATGAAAGTTTGTTTGCATGTTCCCTGCGATGATCAAAACACAACACGCATGTCAGCAGAAAGAGGCTTCCTGTCAGCCCTCCACCGTTTGTTGTCTCCCCAAACACATGCAAAAAGACGGACTTTGATATTTGGGGAAGGGATTTGCGTCCTCCTAAGTGGACGCTGCGAGCAGATAGAGGGCACCGAGGTCCCGTGTAACTCCAGCTGTTGGGAAGGTGACCTGGTTTTGTTGCGCCGCCACTGGGACGCAGGTGTCAGCCGCTAGGCTCTCAAGAACAGATGCTAGTGAAAGGAGAGACGCGGGGAAGGAGACAGCAGAAAGATGGAGGGGTCTGACCTCTGCTTCTCAGAGGCGACACTAAACATCTGTTTCCACATGCAAAGATGCTCCTGGGAGGAAGACACACACATGTACCCGCACATCGACTCTCACAAACATGCAAGCAGGAGCAGGAAAACTTGGGACATCAAGCTTGCACCAGGTGTGTCAATAAATAATAAGTATGCAGTTTTATTTGGCACTCCTTCCTCGGGATATTAAATCTCCACTGCTCTTCCACCTCTCGTTCACCTGCTTCTTCTGATTCCAGGCAGCACTTGGAAATAAACCTTGTTTGCTAAGAGGACTTTTAAAACGCTCCCGCCTGCTTTAAATGTGCTTCTTCCACACCCCATCTGCATAAATCCTTTTATTTGAACGAAGAAAAGTGACAATGCACACAACAAAGAGCCATTTAAGATAAGCTTCTGCACACAACTGCAGAAACAGATATACAGCGGGTGCAACAATAAAAGACGGCAGCAACGCGGCGCTATCTGCTACGCTTTCATTCGCCGAAAATCACCACAATAGACCCACGACCTTCTTTTCTAGAAGGGTGGAGGCCTGCAGCCGTCTCCCCGCCTGACAGACTTTAAAGACAGTTTCGGGAGGAAATCTCCGGCACAACAATAGCAACTGCTGTGAAGTGAAGACGAGGGACAAGGAGGGTCATGATAGTTGTAACGAGAAGATGCACCTCCAGTTTTCACTGTGGAAAGTGACATCGATCAACAAACCAAAATGAAGCTTTGATCACCAGGGGCCTCATGTATCAAAACTGAAACAAGGCGCGCGGTCTCATTGGATCCCACAACGGACAGATACATGGGAGTCAACGCGAGATAAGTCATGGGGAAATCCATCTGTTTTCACTGTATTTAATATCGCTAGCAAATGAATAAAAATATCTTTGGAGGTGTGTCATTGTCTACTGCGGATCCTCTTCTGATTTTTGTGAGATATGTAATCAAACCAATGCTCCATACATGTTAGCCAATCACCACGCGTTGTTCTGCAGACCGCAGAAAAGAACGTACGTAAACTTTGCAACTTCGATCTGATGACAAACACCGCATACACATGGTAGAAAGCGCTACCAAATCCTGCATTTCAATTTTGTCTAGCTCAATAAAACTTTTTAACAAAAGATATCGTACATGCCGGATGTGACGTCACCATCCGGCGACAGGTAGGACACAGTAAGCAGACAGATTTTGGTACCTACACCGGACACGCAAGCCATGCAAACGCCCATATCGTATGCAAATGAGGCATGCGCCCGCTCTATCTTAAGAGAAAGTGAAATATACGGGAGAAAAATAATTAGATGGAACATTACATTTTTCCCTGAAACACTACTGCAGTGGTAGATGGCTGTGTGAGAGTGAGACGCTGGGATACTGTGCTGCCCTAACTGTCGTACGCACTTCTGGAGTGCTATGTGCTGCGGTGCCTGACATTGAATAAAAAAAAAAAAACATGCATCTGCTGGCCGTGGTCGTAGGTACGGGTGGACCGAAGTCCTGCAGGTCGTAAGTCGGACGTTCCTTGTATAGCGACTGACGCAGACAGAGCAGACTAGGCGCCACCTAGTGGCTCAGTCCTATTGCAACATAATCTTAAATATGAGGCGTTATTTATGGCGTTGGTCTGCATATTGATGGTATGAAAATGCTGTGGGAGATATAAAAACTCCTGATGACAATTTACAAATGTGTGATCACTGTGAAGAAGGGTGACAATGGTGCAACGTTCATCTTGTGACCAAGCTTTTATAGCAACACGTGTCTGGCGGTCGCTCCGATCAAATAAGGAAAACCCGCTCGTGACTTTTTTCAGCTCATCTGTGTCTGCTGTGCATACTGAGTGTCGCCGATGGACCGACTGCTGGAGAAACCAGCTCGGAGGTTGGTGTGAATTACAGCACATTTCTACGCTCAGTTCAAGTTCGATACCTATGGACTTGGCTGTGAAAATGTAGGCACACCACGCAGGTTTGATACACGAGTATCACTTTGAATTTGGATGTTAGACGTAGCAGTGACTCTTCAACAGATTTGCAATGCTGTTTTCAGGTCAAATTCAAGTGATATCCTACATCATACATTTTGTTTTGTGAGACATGAAAGGCAGTTTGCTGTGGACGAGCTGGGGAATAGGCATCTGTATCACAAGTGTTGCGTCAGTTCGTCATTTGGAACCACAGGTCTTTTGCAGGAAGCCCGACTGTAGAAGCAACCACGGTCCAAGAGCTTCTCGGTAGATGAAAAGATGTGAGCTAAATGGAAGTACGAAGACCAGACCACATTCTCGTGTTTTGGGTCACCCCAGTATCAATATAGTTGGTATTGGGAGTGTTGATTAGCTGTTTGCTCCCCGCAAATATCAGCAATAACACCTCGACAATCTGTGTTATGAAAGTTTAAATGGAGACGTCAAGTGCACACGAGTTTATGGGGAAAGTCACCAGGCAGATGGTTCCACTCTTCAAATATGGAGGGCGCAGGGCTGAATTACAGTTGCTTCAGTTTACTCAGTTTCATGGGTTTACTCCGAGTTGAGAAGAGAATCTGAGCAAATATTGACCACCAGATTATGGCGGAGCAATATAGATTCCGTTCTGGAACATGGGACCGAGCGCCACGGTCCCCAGTTCTGGATCATGACCAAAGGATTAGAGCAGCAGAAAAAAAAGATGGGCCGCGTAGCGACTTCCATACAGCGACGCTTTAGCTGGCCTTAGTCATGCGGCATATCAGAAGGAAGATCGGTAACGTACGAGGATCTCAGAAGAGTAAGAAGAACTTTTCCAATTCCAGAAAAGCCCCCAAAAATCCCTTTCTACCACAGTGAATTTATGAAAGACCAGACTACACAGGTCTTTTTTATCTGGTTGTGTTGTCTGTTCCTGCCGTTCAAAAACTCTTAAATGCAAATTCCAAATTTCCATTCATTCAATCTGTAGGTCTGGAATTACAGGACGTGACTCAAGGGCACTTCTTTAAAATTCTGTTGTCCATGAGTGCAGACTGATATGAATCAAGGAAAGCTTAATATGGAAATGGGGTTCTTCCTCCGCTGATCCTGGTTCATTACACTTAAGCTGACATAACTCCTCTCCTGTCTTTGTTGTGAGGATTTTCACCAACACAAGAATTTCCTGCTCCTCCGACTGATGTTGATGCCAGTTCCACTGTATTCTGTCCAAGGTCTCATGCAACAGCGGAGAAGGGAGCTGCGGCTGTAAGCCGACGGGTTTGGCTCACGGTAATCCCTGGAAGTTCATTATGCCCCTCCATTCAAAGGACCCTCGTTCAGCGAGAGAGCATAAGCCTGTCTGCTAACCTGCTCTCCATGTAAAGCGCCGCTGTGCTGCAGGGTTTTCACACCGTCTACCGCCATGCAAAAGCGCACATCCAAGGTGAGAAACACCCATTCGCCCCTTCACAAGGATCCTAGCTGGACTCCTCATGTCCTTTGCCGAAGCCCCGCCTCGCCATCTCACCATTTCACATCCCATATCTGCCATGCATCTTTCCAGGGAAGCCATCAAGCCATCCGTCACTGTCCTTCATGCTCCACCACTTAGAGCTAATTGCTATGCACTTCATGTTTTAGTGTGGTGGATTCCCGGGCTGCACTACTTTTCATGTTCATGTCTTAGAATAACAGACTGACCCATTATTTATCGCGGATCATCGAGAACTCCCAGTAAAAGGGGACGTCTTGCATTGACATCCAGTCACAATGAAGACAAAACAACAATGAATTCATACATAAACAAGTGGAAAAAAACCCAAAACTCATTTCACTGTATAATATGTTTCTGTAGATGCGACTCAAGAGCTCTCAAAGTCAGAGAAGGCAGTAGCATCCAGATAGGACTGATTCATGGGTTGAGGGAAGTGGAAATAACTGGGGTTGAAGTGGTGAAGTTGAATATTGTGTCCTTTTGTGTATAACAGCAAAATATTGGCCATGTGAAACATGCCGTTATTAATATATGCCAAGTAATGGCACCTTTGACTGTAGGATGCTCCCCCTGGTGGGTAGAGTGGTGAACAGCAGTATGTGATCAGTGACGACAACACCGTTTGAAATGGACGGGTACAATTTGGTACGTAAAGGGAGCATGAACGGCCTGATGTGGGGAGTGGGGCTCAAATTCAGAGTCGTTCTGGATGTTTTGGTTCAAATGGAAAAGGGGTGGAGCCTTTTCCATCAAGGCCCCTTGACCTGGCAGAGGAGGTACGGCAGCCTGTCTCTCCTTTGAAATCCATTTTGAAACATACATTTTTTAAATCGTGTGATGTCATTTTCTCATAGTCCTCGTGAGTCATGCTCTTAAATGGGCTATGAGCCAGAAAGACGGCGCCGTCTGGTGTCCTACCAGCCGGGCATATCTCCAAAAACCATGAAGGCAAGAAGCAAAGGCTTCACTCGCCTGTTTCTAGACAACAAAGTCCATGAACTTGGACGATTTTCTCGAAGCCTTCCACATGTTTCTACCAATTCAAACGAGGTTTATGGCCATCCTTTGTTTCGTCCCGACACCAAGCGCTTGTCAAAAAAGCAGCGATAGCAGCTGTGCAACTTTAGAGCGATTGATGGGGGATTAATCATGTATGGAATATACAGCGTCTTCTTTCTTTGGTACGTGAGCTGCACCAGCTCAGCCTTGGCTAGTCATCTCCGTCCAATTAGGAGGCCATAATCCGCTAGAGAAGAGTCATCAAATTCAGCCAAAAACAACCAGTCCATGAGCAGGAACGCACATGCTGGTGAGCACCCACCCACACACGCACGCACGTGCGCGCGCGCACTAGCCCTATCACACACGCATGGTACACAGATGAACACAAATGAAACCAGTGCTGCACAAATGTCAGCCTTACATAAGTACCATTAGGAAGAATAACAACCATGGCGAGGACGAGAGGCATGTCTTGTTGTGCCGCTGTTTCTCTCGATTTCTTTCAACAAAGCCATTAAAGATTCACGACATTAGCAGTGACTTGAGGTGGCTTCCCTGGCAGCAGATAGTCGGCCACTTTAGAAGACGCCGGGGCTAAAAATAGCCGAGCCTTCCCCATGCATAATGAATGGCTGGAGACAGCGCTAAGGCTAGCTCTTTCCAGGAGCGATCTGCCATGCTTGGCTTGGCCCTCTCAGCTCTCCTGGTGTTCCCAGACAGGTGCTCTGAGCCAGACAGTATTCCCACATAAACACGCGCAGACCCAATTCCCAGCCAATCACCGACTACAGCGCTGTGTTCCTATTCAGCAGTCACGCTTCGCTAGCAACACAAGTCATGTCTGTCCACCTGTTAGCTTTGGTAATGGTGGACCTCTACCACACACTCGCAGGCAGGCAGGCAGGCAGGGCTTCCTGAGGATTATCACACAGCGGTCAGTTTCTGCCTGAGTCGCTCAGGCTTATTTCCGCCCCAGCGTCCACTCCCTACATGACCACGCTCGCCGGCGCTGACCAACTCATAAACAGACGCCGGTTACGGCCGCTCTATTCCCTCGCAGGCACGGCTGCGTCTCCCCACATGCCAGGGTGTGTTTATGCAGCGCCAGACCGCCACTCTAAACTCATTTATGCCGATTTTTAATGGACGCCCAAAGCCAAGGACTCTCTCTGCACCCATTAGATCTGCAGTCCCGGCTGGCAATTTGCAATTCCACATCAATGTTGTTCTCCCTTCCTCCAAATATCTTCCTTTCACCCTGTGAGCGTTAATCAGCAAATCCTTTCCATTCACATCCTCCATTTAACTCTTTGTCTCGTGCTCCGTCTCAAGCGCTATTTTTATCCCTTGGTTTTTTTTTTTCCCTTCTGTCTTTTATTTTATTATTTTTTTTCATGGAACATGTCTCATTAAGCAACTTCAAAAGTCAGAAGTGTGGTTTTCTCTGCCTCCCAGTCGCCTCTCTGCGTCTCCGGCTTCTTTGTGTCGCCATGGCTGCGCACGCGCTCAGCAGCGACCGAAAGAAGCCGAAAAAGCGCGTGGGTGTGTGCGATGGCGGCCAGACAGGGAGCGTGCACCTAGCAGGCGCTCGCTGCTTCTGTGGCAGAATCTGCCATTAGGGCGTCAGTGGCAGGGTGAATTTATTTGCTGCGTGGTTACTGGGCTAATGATTGATGTTGCCCCAGCAAACAGTAAACCAATTAGGAGGCTGATGTAACGTCATTTTAAAAGCCTCCTAATCACGTTCCTCTTGGACCTGGGACCCGGGCCCTCCCTAATGAAGATTTATACTGGATCAAAGGAGAGCCTAACGCCATTAACAATAGATTGTATTCCACCAAAAATCACATTAGGACGTCTCTGCCCACCCCGATCATCAGGCCTGGGCGGATCACTGGTGCAGAGGCCTGGAGAGCTGGGGGAAGGAGCCGGAGGACAGACAGAGCTTTCCCACACGGGCTAATTGTTGAGAGTCCGTCAGCTGCTGCTGAAGAGGAGTGCGTGTGTTTCAGGCGTCCCAAGGTGGCCGACATGGTCAAGGAGGGTTGTGGCCTTTGGTGCTTGGGAAAGTAAGTATCCCAAGGGGCCAGACTCTTTCCTGGGACTATGGTGTGAGGGGCAAGCCAAAAGACACGAGACAGTAAAAGAATCTCAAACGAAACTTGAATTTTGTCACTTAAATATTTAAGAGTTTAATGATGCAATAACATTATATGCATTTAATACCTTTGACGTCACTTTAGTTTAAGGTTCTCAGTTAATAATAATTCAAAACACATTTATTTTGAGGGACAAAAGGAAAAACTGAGATCAAAATGTACAATATTTCTAACCTCATGAAGGGCACACAAGTGCAGGCCAAGGGACACATGCGGCCCCTGGGCCACACTTTGCCCACCAGCGTTTAAAACCTCTACGTTTAAAAGTCAAGAAAAAATGGCCGAGTCATGAGAATGATGACAGAGAGAGATGGCAGAGGTGAGAGAGGATAAGCAGGCCCCAAGACCTCTCTTACCCGTGGAGGAGGGCTGACCCCGCAGCAGGTATGAGTCTTCTGGATGAGGATCCAGGTGAGAGTGAGTGGAGTTTTTCTCCAGCAGGGGCACCTGGCACTCCCTGATCGGTGGAGATGGGCCGGGGGAGGGGTGGTGGGGGGCGGAGGAGGAGGAGGGGAGGGATGGAGGGAGCAGGGAGGAGGAAGAGGTCGGAGGCAGTGGGCGACCTGGAAGGAGATGGAGGAAGAGAGAGAGAGGGGGGAGGGGGGAGGGGAGACGTTAGACAAAACTGATGGTATGATCGAACATGACAACAGAAATTGATCGACAAGCAGGTCGACCGCTGAGGGACAGTTGAAGTGAGCAGACAGCGCAGGCTTTTCCCCTAAATTATGGTGTCATAAATAATTAAAGTGTGCAATACACCAACCTCCTCTTCTCCTGAGGACATCTGCCATCAGGGGTCGCCACGGCAAGTCGTATATACACGTACATATATAGATAGATCTGTATATATACTGTATATATTCACATACACACAGAAAGCATTTGGAATGAAATGAATAAGTCAAAAACCTTCGAGTGCTTCGAGTGAAACATTGTAAGATCCGACGTGACTTTGTGAAAGACTCTGTGATACATAAAAACGATATCAATATTTAAGTCAAAGCAGGCATTTGATTACTATTTCAGGAGCCACAAACAAGGGTTAAAATAAAAGTGAAAGTTTCATGCGGCATTCAATTATTTATTATCATGTTTTTGTTTTGAAGATGGTGGGACATTAAATTTACAAAAGGACGCGACTGCAGCGAGGGTGTGTCACAGTCTATTTTTGCTAGGAAGAAGGGGAATTTCAAGCGATGTTGTTTTATTGTCAATATTAGAGAGCTAGACAAAACATAACTACGTTATTTTAACACACTAATAAATAAATCATAAAACAGCAAACATTTATTTACAAGATGTCCAACATGAGTTCAGTGGGGAAAAACATAATAAAGGTTTTATCCTTTATCGAACTCATGACAAGGCAAAACCACTAAAAACTAAAAACCATCCAAAAGATTTTCAGCGTGAAAATCTTTATAAATGGATCGAAATATAATATAATATCAATATAATATGAAATATAACAGAAAAAGGCAATAATCATATTATGATTAATAAAAATGAATCTATAATAAGACGATAACTAACAGCTGGAATCGCTAAAAACCACACCAGAAATAGGAGGAGCACAAATAATGAGCATGGTTTCACATATTCCGTCCAGCACCGAACCAGTCTGGGCAAAGAAGTGAATGAGTCCTCGGGGCATGTGTTGCACAGATGCCTTCTGAGCGACAGCAATTCAAAACATCAAATGACTACAAATGGGGCAAAAAGCAAAGCTTCATCTCTACTATTAAATAAGCATCAATGCACGGTTTCCACTCATCAGTGAGACTGTACAAAAATCCCAATCCATCGCCACGATGATCATTTCTGTGAAGCTCCCAGTTACAGAACAATTACAGCGAGCGATTTGGTGTCGAAGGCCGGGTGGAACTTGTTGGCGAGATAACCTCGCGCAGGACCAGGAAACAGGAGAAGGGAGACAAACACTGAAGCTCGCCTGGAGTGCACAGACACCGTACGGTGGGAGACCCTCCATGAAAGCCCACGGATCTGCTAAATATATTCACTGGAGTTTAAAAGTACTGCAGCACCTCAACAAAAAGAACTTATTTGAGGTGGTTTAGGAGTTCTCTCTACTTTATATCACAAAATACTATTTCAGTTTACATTTTTATTCTACGCTATTTCAGGTTTTCAGACAGGGATTAATATAATCTTATTTAAACCTGTGGCTCACAAATATATTTGTTGCTCATCCATCCATCCAAGGCTTAAATGAAATAGCATTATTCTGTACATCTACAATGCTATACTGTATACATTCATCTTATTCTTCTTCATCCATCCATCCATCCATCCATCCACCCATCCATCCATCCATCCAGATGCCACAATGTTTAAGCGATAACATTGACTATTACAATATCGAGTTGCGTGCTAAATATTATTATTTAAGAGCTTCGATTACTGTTTCTTTCTATGTGTGAAGCTTCATGACTCATTCTGCGCCATGCATTTTCAGCGGATTAATAATCCACCTCTCTCCTTCTGAAGATCCACCCTCCATTAACTTCAATTTATTTAGCATCAGTAAATCTGATATTATTCCACATTTAAATGATTTTCTTTGTTATTTATTTTTGCCGTCTCCACTCGGCTCCTAAAAGCATGTAATTACACAGTAACGCTACTTCTCTTCAGATACCTCATCATGGCTTATCTTGAACAGCCCTTCTGAACGAGGAAGGTGTAATTAAAACAGTTGTATTTAAAACATCATTTTTTTTGGTCAATATCGCATTCCAACACATATGTGATCAAGGAAGAGCTGAGCCATGAGGCAGAGTTACGACTCACCAGTGCGTGGTCACCAGGTTAGTTTCATGAGCCATACAACTGACCAAAATGTGCTTTCGCCGACCCTTTGAGACTCACATGCTCCTTCACATGGAGTCATTCTTTGGATTGGCACCAAGAAGACGAGCCAGGACACACTGGAGAGGAGAGGGACACTATTCCTCCGGACCCCACCTCAGAGGAGTGTAATAAAAATGACATTGCTCATCACAAAAGGCAAACGTTGTCATTCAGATGTGCGACTCTCACACTCTCCACAGACTTTTAAAGGCCTCACGTCAAGTGAAGACATGAGGGACATTTTATTGTCGAACAAAGATCACCAGTATCCACAAGCTATCGCTGCAGGAGCCGACCACAATCTGCTTCAGTCACTTTCACTTCTGAAGGGACCAATGTGCTATTTCTACTCACGCAGCCTCAGAAGACTGGATTGGTGGGATTGATGGGGCCCACTTCCACTGTCCTTTACATGACCAAGACAGAGACAAGTTAACAGCCAGCCTTGAAATAGCGGGAGCCGGGGGACGCCTGGCCACAATCAGGCTGTCCCATCCACCAGAGGGACGCCAGCCGGGTGGAGAGACTTCACTCTTCTCTCTGAAGGTTTGGGAATCAAGGACATGGAGAGGTCTAATAAATTCTATTTAGAGAGCGCTTAAAATATAGAATAATTACGTCTGTCATATTTGCCCCGAAATCAATCAACAATAGAACCAGAATGAGGTCAGAGAGTCCAGTTAAACCACTGAAGAACTCAGGAAATTATCACCTCTAATTGGATACTGAAGTTATTTTCTCCTTCGGTAAAACAATCTCCCCGGACGCCGGGGTGCTTTAGCAGTTAACAAACCTCAGAAGAAAAGCGACAGTGATTTGCACTCCACTGGCTCATCCGACCAGGAAGGAGTAACAGCACGCGAGTGAGTCATATCAGTCCCTCCAGGAGACGGCCATGTCAAGACTGCAACGATATGGACGACGCAATTTCCTTTCCCAGTCGCGGTTCAGCCGTGAATGATACCAAATCCATTCATAACTGACTGAATTCCCATGACTGAAATGTAGCATTGACGGAAGTAAAATGCGGAACTCACTAGTGCGGTGTCACCTGAACTCGATTCAGGGCGGAGGTAAACAAACATGGCTGACCGCCAGATCCTTCTCTCTCCAGGCTGTTTCTGACGTTCTACATCCCCGACCCGTGTTCATGTGAGCCGCCCATCCAAACATCCATCAGTCTGGAAACTACTCACGAAACGTCATATACATTTTTATTTCTTTAGTATGTACATTTACTTATTTACTTATTTTGCATGTGATCTCTCCGCTTGAAATACTTCTTGCAAATAAAAGACATTTTGTGACAAACTTCTGCTATAAACTTTCAGCGCATTGTTTTAAACAATCTGCCACATTTCTTGCTGCAACAATCAATACAAAAGTCAGGGACTGAAAATTGGGAAAAAGCAAGAAAAACGCAAAGCTGCATAAATATATCTCAATATTTCCACTGATTCCTTCTTTTATTTTGAAATGATCGCACTCGTGCCACAACACACACCGGGAGCTGTGAGATTGTAAATGAACAGAATCAAACAGAGAATTGATAGGATTCAAAGGTCATGATCGACTGAAGACTTTTTCTTTTTTTTTTTTTGATCCATGGGTGAATATTGAACTGACCGCAGCAGGAGTGGATGGATATACAGTCGAAGCCAAAGCATTCATCAGCTAACATTGGAGTCCAGGTGGAATTTATAGAAGTGCCTTTAATAGGACAGGAGTCAGAGTGATGCCTCTGTCCAAACTTGCCCCAGCTTTGAGCCTTTGTGTCAGGGACACCAGAGCAAGGATCGATCCACAGCATTAACTACAACCCAGAGAGATGCCATGGCTTCTGTTAAGGTGTGTGTGTGTGTCCGTCCGGTCAATCTCATCCGAGCAAACAGAGAAAAATGGATAAACAATGGCAAAGCAAACACTGTGTCCAGCAGCGGGGACAGTGAGAGACAGATGGACGGGGCGGGGGCAAGGGAGAGGCAGGGAGGTCACCGGGGTAACCGGCGGAATGGAGAGCAAAGAGAGAAATTAATGAAGGTGTAGAGGAGAGGACCGCCGAGCTGCTATCACCTGACAAAACACACTGGCCACAAAAAACAGGCAGGAAGCAATAGAGGCGGAAAATGAAGAGAGAAGGAGGCGGCAAATGACGGAGGACACAGATGAAGAGGTAAAGAGGGGACAGGACGCGCACACGCAGGGGAAATCCAATTGATCTGAAGGGATCGATGGCTTCAGTTGGTGCCAGACCCGAGCCCAGATTTGCAGGTCTCCCCAGGGCCACCGTGAGGCCAGGGGAATGTGTGTCAGCCAGAGCCGCGCCATGCTTTCAATTACCAGCGCGTGCACGGCAGGTGACGTGTGCGCCGGCCTGCTTATTAATATTTTAAATCACTTTAATTACAAAAAAGGAAAAATTGCAATAGTTGGCCAAAAGCAATTAAGGGAACTTTAATCTCTTTAGCAATTATGCTGTGGGGCATCCTTAACTCACTCATTTCTGCCCGCTACATTTGGAAAAAGGTCAGTGTAAATTGCTTTGTGTTATTAGAACAAAGAATTGGCAAAGAGCTCACGTGCCTCTCTTGACAATTGCATCCATGGCCATCCTTCAGCCGCCTCCCCGGCCATCTGTATCCTTCCTTCTTTCAGCGCAAATATCCAACGGCTCAAATGTGTTGATGAGTGTGAAAAACCAGGGTACCGAGGGGGTAGAACCAAGAATCCCAACACTCTTTTACAATATCAAAGGCTCGAGTCAACTCCCCAGAGAGTTCAGGCAGCACGCAGGAGACAAACAAGATCATCATCTATTTCTGCGCGAGCAAGTATGAGTCACACTTGTAGGAGCGGGGCCCGTTGTATGTTTGTTATCCAGTATCGCACGGTGACACTTCTGCGGTGGCGACTGGTCAACTGGGGGCTCTCATGTGAAGTCAGCTCGAAATACACCAAAAGTTTACTTTGGAAAGTGAAAGTTTTTTTTTCTAATTTGTTTGTAAGAAGAAATAAAGTCCTTATAGTCATAGTGTGTACGGTCCATTTCACTCCCCTGATAATAAACAGCTGTGACGGTAGATGTGGTATGATGAAACAGTGCCCTAACTTTCAAAGGCCACTAGATGGCGCTCTTGGTTTAGAAATGTTGTGAGGCTTCATTGAATCAGTTCTTTGAGTTCAAACATTTTACAGCAGACAGTGCCACCTGGTGGCCTCTGAACATCAAGACACTGTGTCATGAAACCTCATCGACCCTTCACTACTGTGTCATGAAACCTCATCAACCCTTCACTACTGTGTCATGAAACCTCATCGACCCTTCACTACTGTGCCATGAAACTTCATTGACACTTCACTACTGTGTCATAAAACCTTATTGACCCTTCAATACTGTGTCGTGAATCCTCACCAACCCTTCACTACTGTGTCATGAAACCTCATCGACCCTTCACTACTGTGCCATGAAACTTCATTGACCCTTCACTACTGTGTCATGAAACCTCATCAACCCTTCACTACTGTGTCATGAAACCTCATTGACCCTTCACTACTGTGCCATGAAACTTCATTGACCCTTCACTACTGTGTCATGAAACCTCATCTACCCTTCACTACTGCGTCATGAAACCTCATCGACCCTTCATGACTGTGTCATGAAACCTCATCTACCCTTCACTACTGCGTCATGAAACTTCATTGACCCTTCACTACTGTGCCATGAAACTTCATTGACACTTCACTACTGTGTCATAAAACCTTATTGACCCTTCAATACTGTGTCGTGAATCCTCACCAACCCTTCACTACTGTGTCGTGAAACCTCACTGACCCATTACTAATAGACAGCTCCTCTTTAGAACAGTCCGTTTAAGGTCATAATTATTTCATGTCTTGCTCCTAAATCTTCCTACGCTCTCTTAAACCTCATGACTTGCACTTAGATTTCCCTGCTCATATTTGAACATCCTCTTCCGAGACACAGATTCAGTGTCTCTTCCTGCTCAGTCAGCAGTGTGCGCTGACTTTTTTTCAGACTGAATTCTCAACTATTTTTAAATGGAAAACCAACATAAACAAGTTGTAATATATGTTCTACAGGCAAAACATGAGCAGAGTGCCAGGGAAGACGTTGACGTCGCAGCCTAGGAAGAGCAAATGTGAGGGGAAATATATGTATTCTAAGCGCAACAACTATTCTGCTCTTGAACTCAAAAAGCCTTCTCCGCTATGAAGTCAGTAGAAACAACTTTACACGTCAGACGGCGGAAAAAACGGGTTAAGCAGATGGAAGTACAAGTTTCCGCCTCTGGCTTTTCCTGCTCTTTTCATGATAAAAGGACAGCCTGGACTTGAAGCCACGTAATACGTTTCCTGTTGAGTTTAGCAGAACTCTGGCACAACTTCTTGCTAAATCCATATGCAGGGGTTGTATTAGGCTCTTCCTGACAACTTCACCTCGGAAGAAGTGTAAACTCAGCATTTTTTTTCTTCACTTTCATCACAAGTACGGGTTGATTCCTGTCCTTGTCGCCTTCTTCCGTCCCGGTCGTCCTTGCCTCTACTTCTGTCGCCGCCCGCCACACTCCGTCCCTCCGTGCGCCCATCTGGGCGAGGTGAGGAGAGCTAGGCCGAGGAGAGCGGAGTGGAGCGCGGGCTGGAGCGACAGCTGGAGCCCAGTCAGACAAGCAGAGACAAATTACCCCTCTAACGAGAGCCATTCATCATCCCTTCATCTCTGGCTTTTCGCATCTCTCTATTCCTTCACACCTCAATCTAGAAAAAACAAAAAACGGATGCACCTGGATGCCAACAGCGGATTCGCTCCAGCATCTCTGCTCCATTTGTGTGGCTGAGTCAACGGGAGCCTGCGTCGATAGAAATGATGGGAAATAATGAGACAGAAGCGGGACCAAATGTGAGCGAGTGAATGTGCAGGAAGAGGGTGGAAAGGAAAGTGACACACCCATGCTGGCTCATGCAGCGTCTCATTACCATGGCTGCTGTCAGCACAGATGTTGGACTGGGCTGGGAGCTGTCAGTCAGCGCCCGCGCCCGCGCCCGCGCACGTGTGCGTGTCTATACGTGTGACGAGGATCGCAGGGCTGTTTAGTGCTGACAGCTGCTGACACAATAGACCGCTCCTCTATTTATCTATACAGTCTTCATCTCTTCCCACTTCCTCCCTCCTTGAACTTTCCTTCTTTTTTTCTTTCTCCATGCATCAGGAGTCCCACCTGTTGACGCCGCAGCGTGCAACACATGGATTCCATTCCTGCCGCAACGTCCACCACTACTTCCATCGTCCTCAATCAAAGCCACCGGAGAAAAAGAGTGATAAAACAAGAGGAGAAGAAAGGCGGCGATAAGAGGACGATTCAACAGACGTGTTTTAATTAATAAAGTTTGGCTTTGGGCGCCCAAAGAGACGATAATATCGCAGGCTGAGTCTTTGAAGTGCCAGGCAGTGTCTGAGCTCCTCTCTGGCCTGCAGCTTTTCTCTGCAAGCTCACAGCTCCTCCCTTTCATCTGTATCACTCCATCAATCCACAGCGATGAAGACCCACTTTCCTTAACAGCGTGCAAACACACAAACAGCCCGCGGCTCAGGAGGGCGACGCCTTCTGGCGAGGACAGCCAGATGTAAATTTGGGTCTCCGTCAACGTCCCGATTTAGGTAATGTTCCCTTCTACGACTGGAAACATTCAAAAATTACACCAGCATCACCCTGGGAGTCAGTATAACTCAAGACTCTTCCTTTCCAGGGGCGAAACAAGATCTCTTCACTAAAGTCTTTGGCTTTGAACAACCGCCTCACAACTTTTTAAACTGACAGCACCACCTGCCGCATCATGAAGCCTCATTCATCCATCACTACTGGAGGTTTTTCAGGGATCCTAGTTTCATCCAAAACCTCCGATTTGTTGAAGGTTGACCAACAATGGTACCATGTACCACTCTGAACAGATCCACAGCTACAAAGTCCGGGTAAAAAGTGTCAAACCAAGAGCACTAAAGCTGTGGGTCAGCTGCAACTGCATTCTGAGTATATTATTATTGTTGGTTTAGCAGAATTGACGGAACAAATAATTCACCTTTTTAGCTTGGAGAAAACACAACTTCCGTCACAGATACAACCAAATAACTTTTCCAAACAAGTGTTGGATTCCACCTCTCACCCAGGAAGGCTCTGACCTTTCTGACCTCTTTTTTTCTTTTTATCAAACAAATGAGTTCATAATGAAGCCAATCACAGACAATGAAGTCAGATTGACAGAGTGAAAAGGAAAATTCAAAGACCTCGACCTTGTTGGAGTCTCAGCGTTTCCACTGAAAAGAGCCATTCAGATGGAATAGTTTGTGATGATGGTCTAAACAGTGTCTGCGACCTCCATGTGAGACGTGCTGGAGGAATAATGTAATGGCCGTCCAGCACGTACTGAGCAGACGTGTGGGGAGGAAGACGCAAATGACGGCGGTTACATTTGAACCTTGCTGCACCAGGATGAAAGAGGAACGCTGCAGTGTGTTAATGTGATTAAAGGCTGATGGCAGCACGCAGCCAGACATTCATCGGCCACATTTCATCCTCATGTCACGCTTGGCTTTCAAAATAAAACTCAGAGAACTCCTTCACAGAGCTCTCAGGAAATACGTTTACCACAGGAGTAAAGAACGGCTAACCATCACTCTGCTTACAGTGTCTGTCTGTTGACTGGGGGTGGGGTTCGATGAAAAAAATTCATCTAACAAAAATTTGTCATTAATTCATCTCAATGAATCACTGTTTAATCGTATCAGAATATTTGACACAAGAAGCCACATTTTTCAATTTGAATGAACTTGGTATATTTGGTATATTTGGTATATACATACTGTTACATTTAAACAACAAAATATTGTTCTTGCATCAGTTTGACAATAGCACAATAAATCACCATGGTGGCTATAGATATATCAGTTTTTATATCACCTTTAATGTTTTGAAAATATATGTATAAGAATTTCAATGTTATCAGACTTTCAAGTCCATTCAGAGTGGTGGAAACCCTGGACATTGTGTAGTGAAAAACCTCCCTGAACCAAAGCAAACAGATGCTTTTGTTTGCTTTGGTTCAGGGATGATTCCTCCATGTTTGTTGTTGCTGTTCTCATCCTAGCTGCCACGTGTCTGGTGCATCAGTGGGAGCAGTGGAGCAGGAGCTCCTGCACTGACAAACGTCCCCTGTTGTCTGGAGAGCAAACTGTTCCATTAAACTACATTAAAACGATTAAATGCGATTAACTCATTGTTGGCGGTTGGAAGCTCGGGTTCAAGTGGCGCATCAGGTTTGGTGTGAAGTTTTAATGGAAGACAAGAGGAGGAGCGGGACAGAGTCTGAAGTCGATCCAGTTTCCAACTCCTCCAGGACCCTTCACCCGAGGGAAGAGCCGGGACATGTTGAAGAGGCCATGCTTCCCTTCAGGTGGGCCCCAGGTGGAAGGACCTTCTGCCCAGACATGTCCAGGAATAAGTCGAGTGAAGTCCATCTGACGTGTGTGTTTCAATTTGGGCTGGAAACAAAGGATAATTCCTCTTGGTTTTCTGGACTTTACATGGAGAGGAAGGCGGAGGAGATATCGCTGGTTAATTACTCCATATCTTTGGAGTTCCATGACAGAATCTGAGTACGCAATAATGGAATTAAACACAGCTACACGGGGGCCACTTGTCTTATTTAAACACTGCAGACAAAAAAAAAAGCATTACTCTTAAAAAACCTTTCTATTGCAGGAGCTAATTCTGCAAAAACGTTGCCATAGCAACAGCCCCAGTTGATCTGTTGAAGAACTCTTAATGACAGATACTCTTTGCCAACATATTTCTGTTGTGTATTGTGTCTATTTTCATGTTTCATTTCAGCACCGCCAGGGTGAAAGCGACACAGAGATATTGATCCACCAGCCTCTTTTCTCAGCCAGGGATACAAAAGGCGGTGCAATTCGAGTCGCTCCCTCAAGTTTCCGATGAGATCCGATGCACTTTTGACACCCTTGTTTTGACGCACTTCATTTCTCCATGCTAGTGGCGCTAGCCTGATTTGCAGCTACCACTCAGACCCAACACAAAGAAGCCACGAAGGTGCTGTTGTACACAAAAGTGCCACACTGCATTCCATTCCATGTTATTTTCACAGGAGACGCATTGACACGTAGCAAGACACTCGACCTTTGACCTGGACGCGAAGAAGCACCAAGTCTAATTGAACCATGTCTCGGCGTGTTGTGTATGTGGCCACTCAAAACATTAGGATGCTGCCGCACTCTCCCGCTGTCCGTCACCAGCCGCGTCCAGCGCGTCACTCGGAGTGACCACGCCGGCCGCATTACCATATAAATTACATCCATGTTGCCGCCGCCGCGCTGGATTGATGGTATTGTTATGGATTCTACACATTGCACTCTCATTGAAAACAATCAAAATAAATTGCCAGCTCCTTCCATATCAATGCAAACACACACACACACGCAGGAAACCCACATTCTCCACCTCAAGTACAGAGAGATAGATACCCATCCTTTCAGGCTTCTATTACGGCAGAACATGCACTTTACAGGCTCAAAGAAATAGATCTGAAAATAGAAAATCTCCTCTGTGTGTGTGTGTGTGTGTGTGTGTCATGGAACCATGTGACACACACAGTGACAGACACACATCATTGCTGTTCCACAAACTTCACAAATAATGAAACATAAAACGCAGCCCAAGTGGATGACTTTGTCGCCACATACTGGAATAGAAACACCAATTCAAATGCGCTTGAATTAGCGAGGTTTAAGAAAATAAAACAATGTAGACAAAGATGAAATGAATTTGACTAGGTTCATATTAAGAATAACTCCACACAAATCTGCATTCGCTCGCGATGCTGCTCAAGTTTTCTCTTCACCTGACCATGAGACATGATCTGCTCACGCTATGGCTTGCTTCGCATTTACAACCTGAATGATCAGAAAAGTGATTTCCATTTTTCACACTGTTTCCTTGCAGACAAAACATTAGTGTAGGATTTAAAAGTCATAAATGAAGTGACAAACGCAATCCCCAGAAGTGGCCGTGGGATATTTTTTTCATAGCTTGAGCTGAGTGGGTGATGATGCATTTGTGTTATTGATCATGAATTCATGTTTAGCGTCGGAGCCAGAAATGCTGCTGGTATCATCGAACAGTCGGCTTCGCTCGCATTTTGACGATGGTTAGACACATGCAGGGGTCAAGTCGGTACTGGGGGACCTCATATGTCCCAGCCATAAAGAGTCACATTGTATTTTCATGAGTGAACTGTGCATGTCTTGGAAGTGGGAGTTGGTTATATGGTGATATAAATACCATTTTTCTGTCGGCCAAATTGAATCTCCAGTGAATAATGGGGTTTGTAAGTACAGTATCAGCCATTGTTATCACTCATATACATGAGACATACATGGCATCAAAAGGTCTTTATTGTTTATCATTAGTGATTAGATCAAAATAATTGAATTTTTTTTTTTTTTAATATATTTTTTATTAAAGTTTATTTCTATTTTAATTTCGAAGCCAAAATGTTGTGGAATGAGCCACGTATCTGTATCTGTTCTACAACCATGTCAATGTAAGGAGCCCGGTCTCAGAGGATTCGCTAATGAATTCATTGAAACAATTTAGCGACATATGCTTCAAGAAACAAAGACAGACACACTTAAACCTCATCATCTCCAACACCGGCAATTGCTCTTGGTTGCCATGGCGATCTAATTCCATAAAAATCTCTTGGAACACAGAGAGGTTGCCAGACAAAGACATCAGGATGGAAAATAAAGTACTTAAAAGAGACAGTGATCTGCCAGTGTGTGACCTTGTGTAGTGAAAGATGGGTCGCTGCATTGTGCGCCGCTCTCATGAATAAACTCAATTTCAACCAAGTCCTTGTTGTGTGATGTACATGTACATACATTATGTGAGGTGTGGAGCACCTGGGAGATAGCAGGGCTGAGTCAGCGCTCTCCCTGTGATGACTAGCAAACGCACGCTTGCACCCAGAAGGAAAGGCAAGCGGGGGATCCTGCAGAAGATTAAGAACCCAACAATAATATCATACCGCTCACACGAAGAAGAAAAAAAAAAAAAACCTTTCAAATTAGCTCCTATTTTTAGCAACAGTAGTGAAAATGAAATGATGACAAACTGCATAAATCCCCTCTGGCTAGTTCGCCTCTCAAGGTGACGGCTGGAGTCTCCACACTCGGGGCCACATTTACTGAGTCCTTTGCGCTTTGGTTCAAAAGTGTTTTGTGTCTCAGAGATGTTGTTTATCAAAGAGACACAGCGTGAAAGTGCAGTTTGCCTGTCATCTGTGATACACCTTTTTTTTGGATCCCGACTGCAGATACTCGTGGACACAGCTACGGCTTTCACAAGCGAAAAAAAAAAAGTTTTACATCTGACAAGTTGTGATGAAAGGGCTACATGTAGAAAACTTTGGAGGTGTTTTGTTCCACAAAAAATGCACAGGTGGCTTTAACCGAAGAGGCCATCAATGATGATAACTGCGACAATCAAGGTGGAACCACTGAAAGTAGTCGTGAGGACTGGGAAGCAGCACGGTTATGAAGTAAACGTGATCATTCAGGAGACTGATGATGTTTTTATAATATATAATATATTATACTTCTCCGACGCCACTCGCAACTCCAAATCATCAGTGTCATCTTCTGTCCAAGCCATAGAAAGTGCTGCGCGGCGTCAAAGAAGAGCCACAGAACAGGGAAATGGAAAATATATTTTTTGATTTCACAAAAAAAACTAAAAATCCTGATTAAGCTCAGACTTTCAATCACCAAAAGACGGAGTTTGTGATTAAAAACGGATTGTGATTACTCCGGCAAACTTTGCTCTAAATCTGTCATTATTACAATTTGATCATAATGGAGCCCCGATTTGTTCCCCGTATTTAGCCTAATCGTTACTTTGGAGGAAGTGACATTTGGAAATGTCATAAAATCAGGCGTGGCTGCGCGGCCTCCTGACTCGGGGCGCGAGCCTGGGAGGTGGTCCCCGACTCTGATTGCATTATTAGCAGCTGCCTCCCTGAATCACATGCTAATCACATGCAGATTAGCAGCAGAGGAGGACGGTGTCGCCGGGAACGGCAGCTCCCCTCGTCCCCGTGGTGTGTTGGTGTTGGTGGATTTCACCACCTCTAAAGTCACGGACGGCTGAGCGGAGCGGCGTGACAGTGATGGGTGAAGTGACAAGCCTCTGAAGATCTCCTGCGCCCAAGTTGTCGGCCGCACTTTGTTGACTTGAGATGACAAGACTTGTGTTAGAAATGGCTGAAAGTCAAATAACTGTCTTTATCTAGTAAAGGCAATGGCAGACCTGTTGAATTTTGCCTGTTATTTTGGGCCATTTTTGTCCAGCTCACTTTGGCATCAGCGAGTTTTCTGTTTCGGATGGTTCACAGCACGCCCGTCCAAACCAAGGTCCTGGGGACAGCAACTCATTTTCTAGCTTTCAATGCCAGTAATTGGCTCAAAATGATATTCAATACTGTTTAAAGTTCAACAGGAACTCACAAAAAAATGTAAAAGATCTTTTCTCTCTCTTTCTGTAAATATCAAAAGCAAAGAGGATGTTCAAAATGTCTTTGTTTAGGACTAAATCGATATCATCTGATTTTCAACCGGGCAAATATAACACACATATAAAGAGAGAGTATTTTTTTCCAACATTGATGTCTTTGTCCGGCAAAAAGTGTTTTCATTTGAGGCACAAAACACTTACAGTTACAAAAGTAACTTTAGAAAACTGACATTTAGTATTGTTTTGAATGCTCACTTCACTCTCTTGAAGATACTTTAGGCTCCTAAGAACGTAAATTCTGAACAAGGGTCACATTGGTGGAAGGATTTTCCTCACAGAGTTCTGCAGGATAAGTCGTTCTCCATCTGACAGTGTAGTAATTTCAGCATTGGTGAGCTGCAACTTTGTGGCTGTGACTTGCTGAAGTCAAAGCACATCATGATCAGCAGTTTTCACTCTTATATAATGTTATACACCAACTACTTTACAGGAAATTACATATTTAATATTAAAAAAAACAACTAAAAACAATGAGACCAAATAGCCTTGTGTTTACGGTTGTCACCATGAGCATAGCATCAAGACAAGACTATAGAACGACAGCGCACGATGTGAGGCCACATTGCGATCAAATGACCAGTGAAAACTCCATGACAAACTGAATGGAACCACGCCTCCATCATCATTACAATTAGCTCTGCTTGCATCAGCTGACATCAGCTGACTCGAAGGAATACGCAGGTCCTTGCCGACTCCACACCAAGGTGTGTGTTTGCACAAACACTCTCTTGCAAACGTGATGCAACTCTCCAAGGCGCAGCCTGCGTTCAGCTCATAAACAGTCGTGCCCAGCCGAGCACAGGCCGAAGGCTTCAGCCAGTCGGCCCGGTCGAACGCTCCACACCAGGCCCAGGCCATTAGCCGACCCACTCGCTATGAACCACAGACCTGGGAGACAAATCATAAATGCTAATCTTTGTAAGCCGACGCCAAGTCAGTCAGAGTGAGCGCCGAGCTTTGAATGAGATTTTTAATTACTGCATGACCTGGGGTATATTAGCGCATATTAATGAGGATCATTAACCTAGAGGTAACTAAGACCCCTCCTCTTTAACTACAAGTGAAAGCACCTCTGCTCCATCACACTTTGCCAAAAGTGTGTGCATCAGGAATTCTGAGGGAAATGATATGGCTCCTTGTTATTAACTGGACGTGCTCACGGCTCCCGGGTGAAAACCACTCTGATATAGATGAGAAAGAGGCGGCGGTGAGAAGTGAGTTCATCCCTGCCCTGATTCTAAAGAGCTGCCTGCTGACACGGGGATCTACAGCTGAACGTGAGGCGTCCATTCTGGTCAGAGTTTCATTCTTGGGTTGCTAAGCAGTAACTTAAAAACAGGCCTCACACGCGGCACCAGGGGGGTTGTAATGGCGCTACAGAGGCATAAAACTCAACGACATTGTCGTCATTCTGAGTGATGACGGTGACGACTGTCAGCATCGCGAGCGTTTCCCAGAGGAGCGTTGACTCATGGCAGTAAAATAAAAGCAGCACAAAACTTCTTACGTTGACATGGATCATTGTCGTGGGGCTCCAAGCTGCACCCTCATACTTCAGGTCCGCCTGAAATGCTGACTCAGGGACCAGCCTCCAGTAAGAGTGAGAACATTTCGTTGCCAATGTCTGTAGCAAAATGAGTCACTGCTTTCATTTAACAGGGATAATGTAGGAGTTGACATTGTCGTATCGCATAGTGACACTGGAGCAGAAACACAGCAGTAAAACAGAATGTATTCCAGAAATCAATTCACAGAATCAGAAGCTGCTTTAGAGTCAATGTTAGTGAGGAAGATAAAATAAAATAAAATAAAATAAAATAAAATAAAATAAAATAAAGGGCAACTCTTACCAACGAGTCAAAGTTTAACAGACGAACCCAAAAGTCACGGCCATTTTATGGGATAGGACGAGGCATGGAGTGTAAAAATAGCCAAGCACTACCTGTCTTTCATGGCCTACCGCTCAAATGCCAGTGACCATGCTCACGTCAGCCAACCACCGCTACTCTAACAAGCCGCCTCCAGTCCTTCTCTCCATCCATCAGCATCAGACTTGTGGTGCCATTAGGCCAAAGTCTCGGTGGAATAAAGACATTTTTTTTTTTATCTGAGAACAGAGCAAAGCAGCCATATTTGGAATAAAACATCCCCTCTACACACATACCCGCTTCATTCAAACGCCTGTGTAAAGATACACTTATGCTCACACACACACGCACTCTCTTCTTTATCTCTTACTACGTCCACTTCTCCCCACTCTCATGTCTCTGCAGTTTATCCCTTCATCTTTACATAACGGTGCAGTCCCTCGGTGGCCACAGCTAAAAGTAGCCGTTCCACGGTGTACACACGCAACACCGCTGAGATCCGTCTAATCCGCAGCGCAGGGACCTATCCACCCGACCCGCTTTACCTCTGACACCGACCCTTTTGAACACTCCATTTGTATTCACAGGCCACATTTCGGCCTCTGCCGGTTCCAATTCAGCAGCTTCAGTCATGAGCCGTAAAGTCAGTCAAATATAAGAGGAAAGAAAGTACAGTATCTGTGTAGATTATCGCTGCAACCCTGCATCAAGTGATTGGAAAATTGCCTTTCTGAATCTCTTTCTCAGACATTAGTTGATCTTCCATTCCAATTTAAGGAAACTTCAACATCATTTCACATCCATTTTTTTCTGCTTCTCTCATTGGGCCAGCAAAAAGCTTGAGTTTGTATTTAAGGAGCGCCACCCACGGCTCAGCCAGTCGGGAGGGATAACATGCCGTTTCTATAGCAACAAAAACTGCCTTTTGGCTCAGCTCTTTGTCCACCATGATGGATCGATGAAGCCTCCTCTGATGAACAGTCCCTCGCTGATGAACAAGACACCAAGATGTCCTGTCGCAGTGATTCTTCACCAACCCACACCCCCGAGAGGGCTGCGAAACGTTTTTTGTTTTACACCTCTGGGCCGCGAGGCGCTCAGCTTGAATACATTTGCCACATACGGCGCTAATTGGTGACAGTTACCAATTACAGAGAAGTTATTGAAAAGAAAATGTGGTGAAAGTGAAGTGATGAAAACTGTTCATGAAAGCACCCGTTGAAGCAGTTTTTAAAATTAATTGTAAAATGTTATGGTACTACTTTTATTTACACTTAACCTACACTACATCTTTGTTATCGAGTTTATTTAGAGAAAAATAAATACTTTGTTTGACTATATTTATTTCATTCAGAATGTAATTCATGACGTACACGTTTTTCCAATTTTCTCAACTATTTGCATCAAGTGCATTTTTTTTCTACTTTTTTTCTTTAGTAAACTTCATGAATATAGTTCTGCTTCTGTTTGGACTTCTCGATGACAAATAAATATATTGCGATGATCACATGGCTTCGCGTCATTTCACAAGGTTTTGGTTTGTTTAGTAGGTTTGTAAGCAGATTCTAAATCAAAAGTAATGAATCAGTCCTACAACTTGAAGGGGCTCCAGTTGGTTCTGGAAGAGTCATGAGATCAAAAAGTTGATTTCCCAAAGCACTCCACGATCTCCATGATACAGTTAGAACACATCCATTATTGAATGGTGCAGGAGAAGACTTTCTTTCCTTCTCACTATGGAAGTGTCCCGCAGCATTTGCTGTAAAGGGGTCAGATGGTTGTCGAAGTCAGACTATGGCGATGGATAGGAATATGAAGACCTGAATCTGCGTCCCAGCCAGTCTGACGTGTGCATCTTCCCAGTGGTGGCCAAGAGAGCGCGGGCCTCCTGTGGGACCACTGCACCTTCATTAGACTCTGATCATCGCGCCGCAGCACGGCGAGACGGCCTGCGCATGGCTTTCATCGCTCCTTCGTCGCCGTTGTACTCCCCCGCCGCTCGCCCCCATCCGCCGCCCCTCATTGTTTTTTTATACGTCATTTCTCAACCAGACCCAGCAGCGTTGTTTTTCCTTAAATGCCATCTTTATGACAGTTCTGGGTTCACGAGGCCACTGCGCCGAGAAGATGAGGATAGAAAAGTCTGGGGGAAGTTGCTGAACTCGAACGCAATTGTTCCGTGCGCGCGCCCCAAACTTCTGCGCTGCGGCGTCTCCTGCTTCCTCAATTTGTAATGGCTTATGATTTCGCTGCCTCCTCTCTCATCCTTTAACATTTCTGTCACTTTGCCCCCCCCCCTCCCGTTCCCTCTGCGCTCTCATCCTTCACCTTCTTCTGCATTTCCATTCCCAGCAGCTTTGCTTTCTTCATTATCTCCCTGCTAATATTCCTGACTGTCTTGATCCCCACGTGCAAGTGGCTCACACCCCTCAGGGGGACGGTCCACCAACACGAACAACGCCCCCCCCCATCCCTACTCGCCTTTCTCTGCACTGATGAGAAACGCCAGCTGGAGGAAACAGAGAGAAATGGGCCCAATTACAGCGTTGGGAACTGAAAGTTGGCTAATTAACTCTAATTCGCTAACAAACTGCTTTTCCACCACGAATCATCTCTCTCTGTCACATGGTGCAGAGATGCTGTGGAGTGGGCGCCGGCGTGGCGGACAGACAAATGCGCTCCGCCCGTCTCCGGCCCACCTGCTCAGCTGTGTTTACCGCAAGGGCAATATGTGGATTGTGTTAGAGAGGCCGATTATTGCACAGTGACAGTAAAGGAAACAAATGTCTTTCATAGCAGGCATCTATCTCAGTGAGGGAGCTTCTAGCGATAGACTCGCGCAGCAAATGACTGCGTCGTATCAAGCCGTGACATACGAACACGGGTGGGGGGAGCAGATGAACAAGGGCGGTGAGGTGTGCGCAAATGAGCTACAGACAAAAAACAAAACAAAAAAAAAAAGTTAGGTGCCAGATGGAAAGGGGGGGAAGAGATGAATGAAGGGTATAATAAAAAAGAAAAGTGGATTGATGGAGGACGAGACACGCCGGCGAGATGCAGCAGAAGAGATTGTCTGGCTCATGCGCCAAATCTACGAAAGTGTTTCCCCCTACAGAGGGATAATGGTGGTTAGAGGCAAGAACAATAGCTTTAACTAGAGGAAAGATGTGATCGGGAAGTACAGACCCAACACACCCAACACAGGCGCACACAAGATCTTTCATTACTGCTGTGTTACCCGCTGTGTGGGGAATTCAGCACCTGGAACAATAAGCCTGTCATTGGTGAGTTATCAAAACAGGTGTCCGGCGGCCGCAGACAAAGAGCGAGTGGACTTGAGTCGCGCCGAACGGCCCTGACTTTGCCTCGGAAACTACCTCGAAAGGGACTTGTCAAGTTCTGCTGCACAAGTACCACCATCCCATGGCGTAAAGCTTGAAATCTTGTCAGTCGAAATACCAAAAAAAATATGAACGTTATGCTGATGTTTTACCGATCAATATGGAGAAGCCACTGCTCAGTTCAAAGCAGGAAGGTTCAAATCCCAGTCTATGCTTCATGAATAATGTAAAAATAACTCCTTGCTCTATAATATATGACTTAACTTTGTCATTATCTTAGCTTTGTGTAAATTATTCAGACACTATAACAAGCTCATTACCCTCATTACATGTAATTCATGAACATACCTTTGTTCCATGGGTAAATGAGGACCGATCATTACAGTATTATAGAGAATTTATCCTAGGGAGAAATGTTTATTTCTTTATGTGTCGTGTAGTTGACGTTGCTATATCAGCGTGGATACTCCAGGACTCTCATGTCGGTGATGGAAAGTTGCTCAAATCCAGAAAAGCAATACAGCGAAGACTGAATGTAAGGACACCTCTGCTCCTCAGGTAAAGCTCTGAGCCTTTCTTCCTCTCATTTGTTCAGTGAAAGTAACCGGCAGGCCATGAGAAACGGCATCCGAGGGAGGCGATCCTGGATGGCCGGTTCAGCAGCTCCCACCCACACCTGAGCACAGATGGTCCCGCCCCCCCCCCCCCCCCCCCCCCCCCCCTTCGTTCCTCTTTTCTCTTCCAGTAAAGATCTGCTTTTCCTCTCCAACTGTCAATTTCTGACTAATTCTCTCACAAAGAGATTGATGCTTGGCCCTCGTACTCGCGCTCCTCTCCCACTCCCCGATCCACCCACTTTCTTTTTCCACTTGCTCCATCTCTGCCCCTCTCTCACACCTCATTAGTGATGCTAATACCCCAAGTAATAGAGGACACCATTCACAGTTTGTGTGTGCGAGTGACCACACACTCTGGAAAGGAATGAGTCTGGGAAGGGGAGATGAGTTTCCCTCTCTGATCCCATTTCTCCGTCTGGGCCGTGTGTTCTCCTCCTCGCCGCTAGAAAATCCGATGGAAATGCAATCACAATCAGTTAAGGTCCAGACGAGGAAGGACGCGCGCACGCACACGCGCACGCACACACACACACACACACAAGTATGCACAGTGCTGCAAAACTGCAAGGGAGCCATGCAGAAAATTGTTTTGGACATGGTGATGAGGGGAGAGGGGCTCGGGTGTGGTGGGGAAGGGAGGGCTTTTAATTTACATTTTTAATGTAAAAATATCATTCAAAAGGGGAGAAAGTTAGGCATCTCATTATACTGCTTCTTTATTACACATAAAGTACATCCGTCTCAGAGTACTGTGACCTCCAAAAAGTGCACACGTACATAAAAGCATGTGGAAGTGGTTCGCCCGCTCCAATAACTACAGTTAATCCGCTGAATAATGACCCTTTAAAAATGATAAATTAAACATCATCAATGGGTTTCTCTTTATAGCACATCACCAAAGGACGGTTGCTTCAGGGTCAGGTTGCAGCTGGAAACATTTGTGTGTCAGAATTTACTGAACTACAAATGATGTCAAGCAACTTACATTATTGACCCACAAAAAGCACCTCACTTGCAGTTGTATGAAATAAATCGCTAGAATTTGGCAGCCCAGTTTTTTTGCTTCAACAACTGCTTCTCAGTCAAATGAAAACGTGCTTTTAGAGAAGAAAACATGGCTGAAATGTTGATACTCCTTCGTAGGTAAAGCACTTCAGCATGTTGATTGAAGTTTGTTGCAGGTGCTTCCTGGCGTGCTTCCTGAGGGACACTCAAATGTTTCATTTTGCTGGGAAATCGAGCTTTTGGCTCTAGATTACAGATAACTGAGAATCAATGTGGTTTAAAAACCACGGTTTGAATGGCTTCACGACGCTAGATTGGGGCGGTGTAAACAGTGTGAGAGCGAGATGAACCGTATCACCTGTGAACAGGGTATTTCTCTGCTCTTGCTACCTCAGAAAGGGCATCATCACTGTTGCTTTTTGCCGACCTCCTGCGACACTGGCGAGAAAACACGCTGCAAAATGAGCTCAACAACAGCCAACGCTTCCACATTTGTAAGTGAAGTGAAAACCTTTCCACCGTCTCATCCTGCTTTTTGTGTTGATTATTTACAGCTTCAGCCCAAACGGCGAGTGGGTCACAGTTGGACGTCCTAATGTTCTGCCTTCTCCACTCAGTCAAACAAGACACTTCCTGCCAACAGCGTCACCCCGCCTCCCAGCTCAGAGCGCCTGATGCCATCCAGAGTGAGACTGCGTGGCTCTTCCGGGGGGGAGGTGTGGGGAGGGGGGTGCGGGGCCCTGTGGCTCTCCGTGGCCTGTCTGTGTCATAAATGATCATCATCAGGGCATCAGTCTCTCATGCCGCCTGCCATGAAGCTGAAGCACCTGCGGAAACACTGGTGGTAATGCCCCTAATGGAGTGCGCGTCTTTAGCGCCATATAAAACCATCTGCACACGACCACCAGGGTGACTCCGGGATTGTTGCGTTCGCCGGTCTGTGCACACGATCAACATCTGTGTGCGCTGACATGGGCCGAGCGGACATCTGCCCATGCCAGCCACCATTTAAGAGTGCTGCAAACTGCGCGAGGAGGCACATAATTAATACGTAAATCCCTTCTGACAGCCTTGTTGATGTGCGTAAACACCAATAATTATCCCTCACCTGCAGTGCTTCACATTATTATTTCGACACAAGCCTCAGTCTCCTTGTCAGGCCTTTGATAACCATCCCTTATATTTCGCTGTCGTTCCATGCAGCAATGCAAACACACAGTTGGAGAGTGAAGCCCACACTGCCCTTTATCTCCTTCTCCCTTCTTTCTGGTTCCCTTCGTGCTGTTTTTTGTCCTCTACAAGTCTCCTGCAGTTGGTAAAGGCTGAGACATCGCAGCGGGAGTCTGATCGCTGCTGAGTTACTTTCACACACGCGCAGATGCAAACATACTCGCTATGTTTCCTTTTGGCCGCTGGAAAAAAAGCCTTTAGCGGTGTGTCAAAATTGCTTGAAACCATTGGGAGGCGTTCTTACAACTGCAGCACAGTTTTCGCCGCATGAGTTGGTCAGTTTTCAAGTCAGTCTGAGGTTGATTATTATTGTCTTCCACATGGTTTTGGTTGCGCATCTTGTCGGCGGCTTCACATCGCTTCACCCTCAAATCCTCCAATAAGCCGTCTCTTTGACTTTCTCTCAAACTCCGAGCTGAGTCACATCTTCTGAAGACCCCCTGATGAACGGAACAAAGTACACTTTCATACTCAGCCAAAGATTGAGCCACACAAATGCTTGCGGACTCAGAGACGCTCTCCCGCAGAGGTATATCAAGGGAGGGCGAAAAACGCCATCACGGCTGTTTTAAGAAATACTCATTAGGATGGCTTCTCTGCTGCATATTTGTGCAGGTTTTTTTCTTTTAAAAGTGACACCAAAATACACTGATTTTTTTGTCTCAGACCTGAAGAAGTTTTTCACTGCTTTCTATGCTCAGAGCTGACTTCAGAATACCATTCTAAATACCATACTGACGCCAAAGGCATTTCAATGGGAAACAACAGGTTTTGCTACCGGTCTAAGGGGCCCTGTAGAGGGCGCAGGGGAGACCTTCAGAAGCTCTCTTCACTGACACAGAGCGCCTACCATGGCTCACCTAAACTCACCTAAACCTCACTCTTTCTTTAATGTGGCGACGCGTCAACATGCAACGCTGAAGGCTGCCTTGGTCGTCAGTATGGGACGCAAAAGTCCACTCTCCCAACGTCAATATATTACACCATGGCAGTGAGGATGTGTTCCCACTGCACTTTGTTCCCAAATTAGTTCACCAATCAATGCTGCAGTTTCAAAGATAAAACAAAACAAAAGAAGATAAGCGCCCAGCCGTCTGTTCTGTCACGTTGCCACCATGAGTCACGTAGAATATTGAGCCATTGACGCAAAACGCCCCACGTTAATTGCCATCTCCACGAGTTGCTCGCAATGTTCTCAGCTATTGTGGTCTCCAAAAACAAAGCCTGTCACTGGTGAAAAAGCTTTCCGTCCAGTAATTTACCAAGCAATTCCAAAGCAAAGAAACATATAGATGATCAACACGGTCTTTAATCATGCACTGACAGGCACCACTTGAACAGGAAGGAAAAAAGGACTTTTCACTGTGTAACAGGTTCCGCACACAAAAGCGACGGCTGACAGGACGGGCAGAGCGAAACGCAGCACGCGCTTTCCGTGACTCTTCAGAACATTTCAATTAGCTGCAGAGAACAGTCTGGCCACACATGGACGGCCAAGCCTCCCATATGGGGTGAGCGCAGTCAAACTGGCCGGCAAATGGACGGACAGAATGATGGATAGGCCCAGGGCTTTACTAGCTGATTAACTCGGAAGCGGTCGCTCGACTCGGAATACAGAGGAGTGACGGTGGGCTTAACTTGAATATGACTATATGTCTCTCCATCACGTCTCTCGGGTCTTTCACCTCAGCTCCCCTTCCCTGCTCAGGATTCAAACGTGTCTTGACTGTGGTTTGGCTGGCAGCGGTGGTAAGCGTCGCCCAGATTGCCCCTCCAAACATCAGCCACAACAACAAGCATCCCAGAGGACCGAGGAGGAGGGATGCTCCGTCGCCTGGCCGTGATCTCTCCCAGGAGAACCTTCCTAATTCCTTTACTTCTCATTTATATTCCGCGTCTTTCCTCCAACTACGAGTGGTACTTTATCCGTTTCTCGTCCGGAAGTCATTACCAAATGATTGCCATGTATAAAAAAGGATCAATAAAATATGGCAAGGACAAACTGGATCTCTCTCCCTCTCAATCTGCTCACCTCTCTGAGCCCAGACCCCGACTCATATCTCTCCCCATCTCCTTCCCTCCATCACCTTTTTTCTGCTGGAGGATAGTAATCCCATTAGGATCAATATTCCAGGCGAGTGAGCATCCTTTCACTGCAGCAATTACAAACCTTTAGAGACATAAAGGAGAGCATTTCTTCACAGCTTAGACCATCAATCAACTGTTTAGCTTCAGAGGCAAAGGAGCTTTATGTGTGTATGAGACAAAGCGTGTGCGCCGGTGCACGTGCAGTATCGTCTCTGTTAGCGAACTGACTGTCGGGATTTCCATCTTATGCATCCTATTATGGGTGTCCGGATTCTCCGGGGAGTTTGACCCCCCCCTCACCATCCAGCCATAGAAGGTTGTACACACTCCCACGTGGAAGCATGTATTAGCATTGTCCACAGAGGGATTTCACAGATGGTAGCCAGCCAATGGCGTTTAGCTAAGGGTTAATATTTCATGCCTTCACGATATGGCCCTCTCCTTATCCACTCGACACGCCTCTACCTCCATGAGTCTATTAGCAAGCGCTGTAATTCTATACATTTCTTTTGCATTGCCACCTCACTGTGAATCTAGTGTGGGAAACGCTGAGTAAATGAATTATAGAGCACGGCAGCAAAATAAAACGCAGTGCTGCATTACCAGCGCTGGATTTCATAATGGAGAAATGCTTGAACTGTTACCTTTTTTAAAACGTCGGGGCGTGAGTCAGGAGTATTAGATATGAATAGAGTTCACTGGAGGAACGCTCAATCAGATGGCAAGCAAATGTAGGCGCTCTGTCTACAATGACATCTCTATAATCCAGCGAGGTGACAGCAGGATGCTGAGAACACCTTCAATGACTCCCGGCTCTAATCCTCATGGTGAGGCTGTTCAACCTCTTACTCTGCACCAGTCTTCATCACCAGCAATAGCCTGAAATATCACCACAATATGGATTACAAGACAATAAATTCTGAAGATACTTGGTGAGGAAAATAGAGAAAAAGGGAGACTCCAGTGTTAAGCAGCGCAGAACTACAGGGTTATTTGAGTATAGTCGACTGGATGGAATATTGGGTCCCATTCTGTCCCCCACATCTTCTCCTAGTGAATGTAAGGGGTACACAAAGGTTGAATGCCTGTGAAACTGTGAAAGACACTGAACAGATCCCCAAATAACGGGCCTCAAAGACCCCCTAAAAAACTGAAGCAACTACTGTTGCTTCAACACAAATATCCGTCCTAATAAAAAAGCACAGTTCTATATATGTCAGAGTTCTACCAAGTGTTGTTGGCGTCCCCAACATTGAGATTTTCCCAGCGTAGTGGGAATTTCCTGCTGTTGCTGTGAACATGTAGTAAAGTGCGGCTTGTTATGTCAGTGCTCCTCCACCATCGGAGTAGAGTGGAGGACCTCCTAAAGCAGGGGTCTCAAACTGATCCACAGTGGTTGCGGGTCTTTGTTCCAACCAAACAAGTACACAACAGTTAACCGATCAGGTGCGGCTGAAACAAGCAGCACCAGACTCACAATCAAATTCTTACAGTCTCAAGACTTGTTGGAACAAGAACCTGCAGCCACTGCGGCCCTTTGAGGACCAGTTTGAGACCCTGTAAAGGTGGCCCTGCCTTTCACCTAATCGTAACCCCAGGCCCAAAACAAGTAGAAGGTTGTCACAAAAATACCAAATACCTATATCAAAAATGTGTCCCTTCTTAAGGTTGCAAAAATAAAGCTGTATTTGTTGCTCAATTTCCACCAGTTTCTTTCATTTGAGTATGAACATTGACAGAAGTGTCAATGTCAGAGAGCCTCACTTTAAATAACTGGACTAGACGTTGTGAATGAAGGGTACAACGCTGAGATAAAAGCAACCACACGGCTGGCGTTTAATCTCCAGTGGCTTTCACGATATATTTATCAAGTTGAGACACAAATGGAATCGTGCGCAGGCTTCTGGTTCTGATTCCTCCCACCATGGTTTCCTCACCAGCATCACCACGAAGCCTGGCCTGAACGCTTGACTCTGCCTCCTCTTCCTCTCTAATGAGGTGGCGTGACAGACAGGAATAGTGAGGGCATATCACTTCTCATCTTGTCAGCTCTGCGGCCACTTGTGCCCCTCAATGTCACAGGGCTCCTCTTTGCCTGGAGGCCCCCGTCTTCCATCTATCTAACGGCCGCACCACCCCCATCTGGCACGTTTCCCCCGAAGACAAAGTCAGCTCCGGTTGACATCACAACTGCGGGCGAAATTGGTGGAAGGCTGCGGCGCCAACTCTGGCTACAGTAATGCTAACACGGCCCATCAATGCACTTTATCAAATCGACTCGTATACACTCCATTGAGGCCAGATTTCATTTTGTGTGGAATCGGAATTTGCTCAAGGAATTGAATCACGTCTTTCCCTGAGCAGAATATTGTGTAAGTGGAGCGGCAGTGTAAGTTCCACTGGAAGTCGCCTTGAAACAAACAGCCGGCGCGCAGTTTCAGGAAATGACAGATCCAAATGGCCCGCTATTTTTATCAGCCATTCAGAGCTGCATCCTAGCCTGTGGCTCACACTGTCAAAATGATCGTTCTAATTCTTTGCCATGAAAAAATTCAATTAGACTATCATTAGACCGGGCTGATGATGAGGTTCTGTTTATCGTTAACTGCACATTATTCGATTCTTCATTTAACAGGCAGCGCCTCATTTACTGATGATCCATTTAACAAATGCTTTTCTAAAACTTTCTTTTGGCAGAATTTGTTGGGTTTTTCAGTGCTCTTGTCTGCAGGAGTAAATCGCTGCAAGTGCGCTCTTTGGTTGCGGCTTCTGGTTCGTGCCGTGTAATGATTGGTTCCATTTCCTGTCACTTCTACTCAATAAGAAATGAAGACAAAAGGCAGAAGCAGGTGGTTTACTATTGGATTGCCGGTTCAGTTCCACTGGAGGGTGAATAAAGCAGAAAAATCCTGTCTGCATTATGGAAAAATGTCAGGCAGAGCAGCAGAAGGGGTTTGATGGCAGTCAGAGAAGTGGATTAAGTGTTAGATTCTTACAGGGAAGTGCGCGTGGCAGAGCGAAGCCAAGCCATCTTTCTGAAAGCACTTTTTTAACCCACCATAGTCGGAGGCACAGATTGACTCCTGCAAGGCCAGGACTGTTTGTTCTTTCATCCCTTTATCCGCGTTCTATCAATCTCCCAATTTTAATTATCCTCAAAAGCACAGCAATGCGGTTCAAGCTTGGACACTTGTGGCAAAGAAAATTGGTTTTGCCCGACCAATCCTCTCCATCCACCAGATGAGGCGCATTCACACCCGTCCACTGCGCACAAATGAGAGACTCACACCAAAGGTCCTCACAGTGACGGACCACAGGGACGGAAAACACAAGCCAACGAGGGGTGGATGCTAACAGCCTGGAGAAAAGCTGAGAGCACGCTGGTGGAAATCTTGGATCAAACGCGGATATTTTCTCCATCGCTTCTGCAGCAACTCCCATAGGACGCCGCGGTGCCAAACCAAAGGCTTGGTGTGTTTGCTGTGTACTTCACGAGACGGAATCAAACTCAGTCCAGTAAGGGAAATTAAAGTTCTTTGCGTGTGAGAGATGGTAATATTTCCTCAGAAGCCTGCCTCATTGAGTTGCCTCATTCTAATACTTTGGAGGAGCCAAAGATAAGACCGGTCCAAATAAACAGGAGGCTCCACATGCACCATCCAAAGTGGCTAAAGCCAACAGTCAAGCAATAATTGAGAGATTACAAGGAAAAACATGCAAAGTCTGTGCAGAGTTGAAGTGTTCCACGCTTGGTCTGTTTCCAGAAGACGCTCTCCATGCATTCAGTTTTCACTCAGACTTGCCACTTTGGTCAGGGACGCGGCCCTGTAGCCTCTTGTTAGAGTCGGCCCGCGCAAACTTGACCACAGCCCCGTGTGTTACATCAGCTTATTTTTGGGGTTATTGATAGCAAGTGTCGTGCCGCGGCCTTGAAAGCAGTCCTCGACTCCAACGCCGCCTCGACTCTTAAAGACAAATTTAATGAGAGCGTGGCTTTAAAGCCAGTATCTCCAGACGCATCTGTCCAATTACCACGCCAATAGAAGCCTTTTTCCACTGGATAAACAAACGTCTCTCCGGCTTGAAGCGAGATGTTTAAGAGCCGAAATTTGAATACAAACTAGACGCGCTGGCCTCTTGACCAATTTGGTTTGGCTCCCCTTGCTCTCCGCGGCATGTCAAATGTGTGTATTAGGGGACAGATATGTGCTGACAGCCTCGCAGCCTCCGTCACTATCCTCAATCTCTGTCAGGCTGCAGAGGCGAGTGACTGATGAGAAGACGAGCGGCAAAGTGGAAAATGGGAGCAGGAAGGCAGGAAGTGGAGGAGCAGGTGTAGCGAGTGGAAAGAGGGCAAACTGAAAGAGAGGAGAAATAGAGGAATAAAAGAGAAGGGAAATAAGGGCTGTGGTACATGGAGATGATATCAGGGCGGTGAAGGGAAAGTTGGAAGTAGGAGATAGATGACACTTGGGCGACGAGTCAGCCACCATTTCTGCATAAAAACGCACATTATTGTCCTTCTTATTTACTATTCAGCCACCCAAACCGCCGCTGCTCCTCCCAGCCATACTCCACAGCGCCCCCTCGCCACCCACAATAGACTTGTCGCACGGAAGTCCAAGGGAAGAACAGTGATTCAGTGCAGCTGTTGTTACTTCCTGTGTGTAAGTGCGGGTGTTTGATTCCGAGTGCAGGCAGAAAATGAAAACAGATGAGTGGCAGGGTGTAATAAGGAAAGTGACCTATTGATTGGGTGAAGAGAGCTGTCGGAGCTCAGCATTTGAGTGCGTGGTGTTTTGGCGTGTGTCGAGGATGGACAACATCACGAGACAAAAGCTCCACCTTCCTCTTGATATTTCCTACTGATGGGCTTGGCGCGGATAGGTCCACCTGCCAGCAGGCCGTGTGAGGGATGAGCTCTCATTATTGTCGCGATGATGATGTGTGGTTAAGGTAACCGCGGCTAAAGGCTGTGTTGCGTTGTTACGCGAGGGTGTTAAACAGATGAGGAACGCGGGCATCCTCTGACTGACAAGCTAATTAACGGCTGCGTGGTGTTAAGAGCGCCTGTGGACCACCAGGGAAAAACAAATATATTACCGTCTGCCCCACATACACAGTGAAGAAAGCCACTTTGACTACAGGGGGCTTTGAAGTCTGTGTAGGCAGTTTTTGGAAAAGCAAGCGCCTTTACAGTATAGGATCAACAAACACGTATAGGCAGCGTACACACTCTCGGCGCCAGGCTTTTTTATTTGGGCTTGTTTTGGGCCTGGAGCACAGGAAATTCTGGGCACCGGTGTCGACTGGTGTTTAAATTCCTGAACGGCACTTGTGTGTTCCACAGTCTGAGTATCCACCTCTGCACCAGTGACATTCATCAATATCACCGCGGGGCATTCTAAATTTCCACAGGGGCCACTTAGGCTGTGAGACGGTCGAGGGGCCATCAAAAAAAAAAAAAAAAAAAAAAAAAAGGAAATCATAAGTGTGGCACCTTCATTAAAACAAAAGAATGAAAAAAAAACAGTTTTTAACTCATTGAATGTAGTTAAATTAAAAGAAGAAAGACACAAAACCAAGGATGAAAAACTGCTGCTAACAGAGCAGAAAATAAAATAAAGGACATCAATATTATTGGTATGTTATTATTACCATCATATTATTTCATGCCTGGTAAAACGCAAAAAAAAGAATATATTGTGTGAATACAATAATTTAACAAGGTTAGGACAAAAAAGAAGAACAACACAAAATCAAGAATGAATTCATATGCCACTGCTAACTCAGCAGAAAAAAAGAAGACGAAGGAAAAATCATTTGGGATTACATTGACTTTCAGACAGAGCATTCACTTGGCATCACAGCGACACAGGGCGAGATATGAGACACAAATTCACCCACACTTGCCATAGAAACCTATGCATGTTTTGGAAGTACAGAAGGAACTGAAATGTCTGATAAAATGTTGTGTTTTCTTTTCTTAAAGCCATCTATAATGGCGTTATCATTTGCGGTGCAGGGAAACTTTGGAGTCCCGAGCGTCTGTGACGGCGTCCAGGGGTCACAGAGTCTGGGCAGCAGCTTTGAAGCGACTTAATGTTAACAAACAGGACAAATTTGAGAACAAATCCGCGACTGTGCTCCAGGCTGTTATATGTTAGTGGTCTGTGTGGACTCTGCATCCCGCAGAGGATGAAAGAGCACGACTTGACCTTCCCGACTGTCGATAGCCGCGGAAGCCTTGAATGTAAAACGTGAACGATCTGCACTGTGGTTCTCAAATCTTTTCACTTACCAGTTAGCTCCCTAATGGCCCACCGTGCCAGTGTTTGCGGTGAGAGATCAGAGGATTAAGCGCGCAGGAAGCCTATAGATACACCAAACAATTCAAATGCCACGTTGATGATTGATCAGCTGACCCGACCCGCGGCCTGGCGTCAATGAGATGGATCATGAAAGCGCATCAAAGGCAAACGCAGTGCCTGAGTGTGTGTGTAAAAGTCTCAGCGTGTGAAAAGGTTTCTACCCCTCCTGTCGCCGGCTTCTCATCGCCGACCATAAGTCAGGAGCTCTGTCAATTATTGATGGTATTTAATAGTCAAAGGAGAACAGAGGTAAGTGGAGGGGCGGCACACACGAGCTGTTCTCCGTCTGTCATTATTCCATCTCTCAATTATCATTCTTTGCAAACACTCCTGAAGGAGGGATGAGAGCGAGCACCGGCACCACGGGTGGGATCGCACTGTGACCGCCATACCAACCAGACTGGCTGTAGCGTCAGCTTATTTGAGTGGCTCATAACAGCGTGTCAAGACTCTGTGACGCCACGTGGCCTGCCAGGAATACAGCAAGGCAATACATCGAGGAATTAGTCCCGAAACGTCCGGGTGAAAAACCGATGACGAGGGAAGGAAATCGAGTGAAACTTGAGAAAGTCAATCAATGTCTAACGTGGATGGATGGATGGATGGATGGATAGATAAGATAGATAGCATTTGAGTGGTAGGTGGATGGATGGATGGATAAATCGATTGGCTGGATGGATGATGGATATACGCATTGGATAGATAGATAGATAGATAGATGGATAGATGGATAGATGGATAGACAGACAGACAGGTATGTAGATAGATAGATAGATAGATAGATAGATAGATAGATGGATGGATAGATGGATAGATAGATAAATGGATAGATGGATAGACAGACAGACAGACAGACAGACAGACAGATAGATAGATAGATACCTAGATAGATAGATAGATAGATAGATAGATAGATAGATAGATAGATAGATAGATAGATAGATAGATAGATAGATAGATGGATGGATAGATGGATAGATAGATAGATGGATGGATGGATGTATAGATAGATAGATAAATGGATAGATGGATAGACAGACAGACAGACAGACAGATAGATAGATAGAGAGATGGTGGACGGATGGATGGACAGACGGACAGACAGACGGACAGACAGACGGACAAACGGACAAAGATAAAAAGTGTAGTTGCCTGATGTGATGGAGTTTGACATCCTGTGATCGCGTTCTTTCTTCCTCCTCACCCAAACAATCACCATTTCTGACCGAGATGGATGCAGCTTTCACGCTTCGTCGGCCCAAACAGATTCTATTGACGCGATGTGTAGTCAACTGCTTCCTCCACTGCTTCCTGCCTGTTCTTCTCCATTTGCATTTCAAGACGATGCACTTTGCCGCTTGTTGGATCCAACGCGCGCTTGGCTGCCACCAAAACCGTGTCAAGCAATTGATGCAGAGATGCACCGTCCCATCCAGACAATCAGGGCTTCCTGATGAGACCCAGCACCCACCAGGAGGGAGGTGCTAGGCAGGAGCAGGCCGGTGTGGAAGAGGGTGGGGGGCACAGGCGGCGGGAAACAATGAGGCAAAATCAGAAGATAAACGAGGCACTATTTCAGTGGCAGGATTTATGTACTGTCAACATTACCCTCGCTATTAGGCAGAATCCAATTACTCTGCGCCTCTCTTTTCACTGGGAGGCAGGACGGGGGGGCTGCAGGAGCCAAGGAGTGAAGGATGAAGAGAAAATATAAGAAACAAATATACAGATACGATGAAAGAGAGACACGCAGCGCCACATTGGAGTGAGTGAAAAGAGACAGGAAGGAGCGGGACGCACAACGCCGCGGCACAAAGACGCAACAGAGGAAAAGGACGGGACTGGATGCAGCCGTGAGAGTGTGTCGGGCTGGGGATTATGAAAAGGAAGACAGGAAGAGAAGATTTGGAAAGACAGAAGCTCCCTTTAGATTTAATTGCATGCACCTCCGCTTTTAAACGGCTGATAAATTATACATGAAGGATGCTGAGACAATAATTATGAGCTGTTTCAATGCAGAACAGTGGGACTAGGACAGACAGCGCTGGAGTGGAAGGTCTCGCGTCGGCCAAGAAATTCTCCCCCGGAAAAACCTCGGGAGATCACGGCGGGTCGGTGGAGTGGAGGAATGGCAGTGCATTATCATGATATAATGGAGGCAGAGCAGAGCAAGCAAGTGGAGGGAAGTCTCACTGAGGCGTCCAGACACATCGTGAGCAGCGCTCGTAAGGGCTGCACTTACATTTCTTTTCAATACGCTGCCCTCGGGTTATCGCCCCGGTAGCTGTGGCCTCTGCGCTTTTTTGCTTTGTTTACGTGACCTCGCCTGCAGCAGCAAACGACTCAAGAATCCCTGCGTTTGAAGCGTTCTGTTGTTTCTCAGGGAGGTTTGCGCTGCTCCTTTCTGTGGCGTCCCACTACTCCAATCCATTTATCCATTCAATCCCCGCTATTGATAGAACATAAAGGAGGTACAGCAAACAGACGGAGAAATGCTTGCAAAGATCTCTTTTCTTTTTTGGTTTCAGATTTGACAAAAGTTGGTGTCTATCAGAGGCAGGCAAAGTGTGGCCCCGGGGCCACATGCTGCCCTTTGCTGGCTTTCATGTGGCCCTCATGAAGCAAAATTCTAAATAAAACACACTTTTCATTCAATTCATGAGAGAAGAAATATTGACAGAATCAAATGCAATTCTGTGCAATATTTGCAAAAATAGTCATACAATATGTCAAGTAGTACATTTGGAAAGCATCAGTAGGACTGAACACTCAGGTTTGTCCCTCAAAATAGATAAACAAACTACATAAATAGATGGAAGCAGATATTGCGGGGAAAAACTGTGCATTATGTAGTAAGTGCCTTTTTAAAATTATATTTACATATTTTACCCAGGGTTCTCCCTCTGATATTCTCACCATTTAAAATATTATTTACATGTATAATCTTTAAATAAAATACATATATATTATAATAAATACATAAATACATGATAATAATAATAACACATTTAAAAAATAGTGACAAACCAGAGGGCATATGGGGAAGATGAAAAAAGTATTTTGTTGATCAACGCTCACATTGTTTCTGATCTTTGACCCTTATTACATTTCATATAGAGGGTACAGTCTCTTTTCTTTCTTTTTCCTGAATCTGTTTAAAATTGTGCAATCAGATCAAGCAAGAAGTTATAAAAATGATATGAGGACAGATTTTGTGTTATTTACAAGAATTAAAAATTAATATTATTTAAATAAAACACATGCAAAATGAGGTTTAAACACGTCTTCCAGCCAAATGATCTTACTGATACTGACAAATATTTTACTGTTTAATAAAAGAAAATATCGCTCCTGTAATAAACAAATAAATAAATATATGTTGATTCTCCAAATGAATCGACATAAAAGCTTCACCTTGTGGGACATGAAGTGCCAGCATTGTGTGTGTGTGTGTGTGTGTGCGTGTGTGTTCACAATCTATAAATGTGCATGTGGGAGCAAGCGAGAGGAAATGAGAGAAACACAAATTGACAATCTGGCAAAAACAAAGAGATGACAGAAAATCAAACATCCCTTCCATGCGCGCGCGCGTGCGTGCACCCGCCGTCTCCGCTGGCTCTTCAGCTGGCTGAGCAAGTGTCTTTTCATGAGCCCTTTATCTTGTTTCGCAGGGCTCGCTCCGGAGCCGCACGGTAGCAGCCAGTGATCGCAGCGGTGCTGTTGTGCCCTTAAGCACAGCCACTTAACCCGGGCTAACTCTCACTCAATTCACTCAATACCCAGTTGGGCAAAAATGGAAAGCCTCCATCGGCGCTCTGCTTAGCATAAGGGCTGGAAAAGAAAAAAAAAAAAATGCTGGCAAACGCCACGTCCGTGTCATATCTGCTCCGACTGAGGGTGGAAAGTTGTGTTCATTGGCTAGTTCTGCTGCTCATCGTGAAGTTGCCGCCTGGGTAGCGCCATCAGCTCAGAGGCCCCGCTTCAACTGAAGCGCCTCACACAAATGCACGCTGAAGCAAAAGGTCAATTTCTTGCCAGACCACGGCACTGCCCAAGAAAGCCATATTGATCGACTTGACCGGATTCCTCCGCAGGCTGCAGCAGAAAGAAGGAGCGATTTGCAGGGGAAGACAAAGCGGGAAAGATTGACAGACAGAAGACAGGCTGACAAGTCAGATCGAGCCGGCGAGCGGAGATAAGATAGGGAACAGATTTGAGGGAAACTCAGCAGCAGGGAAAATATGTTTCTTGTGGGCGCCTCGTACTGTAAAACCTAAAAAGAGCAACACCTGAGAATGTGAAATCGACTGCAACAATTCTGTCATTATCTGTTATCGTCAGCTGCGCACACACACACACACACACACACACCTTAGCATGAGTCTGGCGTGGAAGGTGTGTGTTGGTCGAGGTGTGATTGGATCACTCTATTCTGGTCATGGTGGTGGAGGTAGAGGGAGAAATTCTGTGTGAACAGATGGTGTTTACCTAGTAACAGGTTGGTTAGATAACCCTCGTCGGCAAGCCGTACCATTTCAGGAGCCCGTGGTACACACACACCTGAGTGGGGGAGGTTTGCCTGAACAGCCATATTGCTACGTTAACCAGCTGTTATTACCTCCGACCTGGAGGCAAAGCCAAAAAGGCTTTCTCCAAAGTTGCTGAAGAACAAGCACTAAATGTTGGAAGGGTTGAAAGAAATTCCTCAAATACTTGATGGGTGTGATGCTGTCAACTCATATAGTCAACTATAACCAAATGTATTCTGTGTTTTTGAGACCACCACCAGACAAATTCGACTTCCCCTTCTCTACTTTGTAAGGGGAGCCGAGAGCCATGTCATTTCTAAGATGTACCACGCTAGAGTCAAGTACCGAACAAATTAACCGCAGAGTCTGCTGCACCAATGTAGCACTACAGCTAGCAGCTAACACGGATGCTGCGAATGCTATTTGTTGGTGATGTTTTTCCATTAAAATAAAAGCACTAGTCAACAAATACTACAGCCATACCAACAGTATCGCAATACATATCGGATCGGCAGTGGATCCTTGACTTTCAGTGGATCAGCGTATATTCTTCCTTGTTGATAAATGCAGTGCAAGCAAGTGCCGGAATGCTGCTGTCGCCCTCAGTCTGATTAAGCCACTTTAAATGTCATTATTAAAAGAAATGAAACGAAATGGAAATCATATTGGAGCTGAGCTGCTTGGCAGAGGTCTGCGCTCTGCAGTAAACAGCGCTTTCGGGTCTCTGCAATTATTTAGCTCCTGCAAATCAGTGGGCTTTTTTTTTATTAGCAGCAACACGAGGAACAGATTATGCAAAGTAGGTAGGCAGGTCTACTGGGGTGTTGAAAGATTAAACAAAATATACATTTCTAATACGCTTTCATGTGTAATTAAGGGCTAAACCTTCCATCAAAGGATCAGGTCGGGATATAGTAAAGATTACGAGGATAATATTGTGACGGCCTCTATACAGAACAAAAAAAAATGAAAAAATTGCATTGAATCATTGCACACCTGACCACCTTCTTCAGGGACACCCTGGACAGGTGACCCTGTAACAACTCATCAAAGTCAGTAGGTTTTCAGACTGCAAGTGATATTTTGTTGAACCTCTCGCAGTACACGATAAATAAATATAATAATAAGAGTCCAGATGGATTCAATATAAAAAGGCATTGTATGACACTTCACTATGAGTAATTTGAAACATGAGGCCAGGACGGATTACAAAAGACGACCGTGACGCGGAAACAGCATGTATTGTCCTGTTTATTCGGTATGTGATGTGAGCATGAGTCAGTACTTGAATACTGCGCTGAGGACTATGAAAGAACTGGTTTTTGGCTGCTCTAGAAACAGAATCTTCCGAGATCTTTGGGACAATGAAACCAAAAACCCGGCAGCCGACGTGCAAAGGCGGTAAAACAGGCCGTCAGGCGTGCATGTCCCCTCGTCTGAACGAGGGGCGATAACTCACCAAACCCGCTGTCGGGGAAAGGATGGAGATAAACGAGGGGTGACGAAATGAGGGAGAAAGAGAGCTGCAGAGATGGAGGGATTGGAGGAGAGAAGAATTGGGCCAGTGGTATTTTTTTTTTCTGCTCCCTAGTTATGTAGGTCACTTTTTTCTTCGACTATAGAACAGCGGTTTGTAAATCCGACATAATAAGGCATTTGGGCGACAGTGGTGCTCAAGAAGACGGCTTGTCTTCGCAGCTCAATTCCCTTGCACCATTGCACAGGGAGCTGTACTCCACCAGGTGAGGAAGGGAGTGGAAATTGGCTGGGAGAGGATGGATGGACGGAGGGCGGCTGATTCATTCTTGGCCAGAGGAGGAGGGGCGCGGGGAGATTTAAATGGAAGTAAGTCTCCAAATACGCAGAGTTTGGACGCTACAAAGGAAACTAATTCCTCATCGACGGCAGACTTTCAGAAAAATCCGAAAGTGTTTGGTATTTCACGCCTGCCTCCTCTCGCAAACTTGTCTGCTCCTCACCTCTTCTCTGTTCAAGGAGAGGCGAAGAAGAATAACAATTCCCTCGCTGCTTAATAATTCACCTGTGGCCTTAAACCAACCTGAGAACGAGGAAAGTAATGTTTGAGCCAGCGAATACATTTGATTCTCTGATGAGATGGGGTTCCCAGAAACATACGCGAAAGACATATTTCCAGGGCAGCCATCGCTGAGTATGAGGTCTGACAGCGCTCTCCAAGGACCGGCTTGTGTTGCTAAAATAAGGCGGTGTCTGGAAAGAGGTGGCGTCCCCTTGAGTGGACCACAGAAGAGCACTAAAAGCTAAGTGAAGATGAAAAAAAAATAGACCCCACAACTTAAGGAGAGTGAGTGGATGAAGGAGAAAAGGTTAGAGACACAAAAAAAGAAATGGAAACAACTGCTCTGGGATAGAGAAACTAGTACAAGAAAGTTTTGCTTTTTGATTCCAAGTTGGAGACTTTTTCACAGTATATAATTCCCGCTTATCTGTGGCCAATGAAACACAATAGACCTACGAATGTAGCATGGCAGCTAGCAGCTAACATGGAGCGAGTGGATGCTGTGATTTGTTTGTGTTGTTTTTCCTTTAAAATAAAAGCACTATTTAACAAATATTATCGGCATACTAAGAGTATCGCAATGTATTGTATCGTCCAGTAGCGGGGTACGTGTCAAATCGGCAGGTTGCGGTCAATACACCCCACAGAATTTTTGGAGTAGCGTGACTTCCTCCTTGTTTATGTGTGCAGTGCAAGCACGCGTTATTACGCTGCTGTCACTTCGATTTTGTGCTCTTTCCATATTGTCGTGTGAAATGTCGACTTGGCAGAGATCTGCCGCATCTTTTTTAGTCAGACGTGTCAGCCAAAACGAGACTTTATGTAAAGGTGAAAGTGAGTCCTTTTGGCTGATACAAGTGAAATGGATAGACAGAGGCAGAGGCAGGTACGACAGAAGTACTTTGCAACCAAGCGCAGGAAACAAGGGTGTTACTCCACTAACATGACTGAGAGCTTTCTACGATCCACCATATGACATTGCGCTTCCCCTTCTGTTTCCTTCCTTCTGTTTCGGCGTGGTTTTTTCCCCCTTCCCTTTACGCTCCCGAGCGTTTTCATCCAACATCCACCCTCCCTGTCTTCGCCTCCCCATCTGTGCCGATGCAGGAACATCCCTTCTCCATTAGCGTACGAGAGGATACCGTTGGGAGAAAGCGAGTAAGACACAGGGATAACAACAAAAAAGGGAACTATAGTTTGAAGCAGTACCTTGCCTGGAAATCGTCTCAGATACTCGCTCAAAAGCAGCAGGTTTAAGGACAGAAAACCAAAAACGCAGTGATGAAAATGGACAGGTTTGCTGCCATCTTTTGTGGTCTGACCGTTTGGTGTCGGTGTTTAAGCGTGAGGAAGGGGCCGTGCGAGGCTGTGAAAATACGACGCTTTCATGTCATCTTTGGGGAGAGAAAGAAACACCTTTGATAGGTTTTTGTCGGCCATTACCGCAGCACGTTTTCATTTATTTATGCCGCACCTTTCCTGCTTGCATTGCTCGTTTGTTCTCCTAGATGATGTTTACAGGCCCTGGAATTGACAAGTGGCACTTCAAATTTGAGCAGCCTTGATCGGGTCACATAGCAAAGAGAAATCAGCAAAAGAGAGAGCTGAGTTTTAAAATATTCTCGCCTTTCATCACAAGGCTTTTTGTGTCTGCATTCATCTGCAATGCCGAAGCTTCACTGAAGAGTGAGGCTTCCATCTAGTTACAGTCACCTTCCCTTTGGTTTTGACTGAAATAGATCTGACAGGGTTTACATTTTGAACTTGTTCTTAAAAACGGCTGAACTAAGACGTATTAAACCACGGCTCCGCACTCTTGTTGGCCGCCTTTACATCCATTGACTGGCTCTAAAGGCGATTGTCTCGTGCAGCAGCAGCCGAAGACCTCGCTTCAGGAGAAAAAGCAGCTCATAATTGCACGTACTGCAGCATTTTCCAGCCAATGTCAACAAGGACATTGTCACTAGACATTCATTGTGTCAACAGTCTTTTTTTGTGGAGCAGTAACCCCCGCAGTTGTCGAAGAAATATCCTCCTTCCGCTATACAGTTCAGCAGACTGATGTTTACATCATTAACGGAGCTCCAGAAGCAGCAGCGGAGCGACAATAACATACAGCCGTATAAACACCCAGCAAAGTCACGTCTATCAGTGGCACACACGCGCGCGCTCGTGGAGGAGCTTGAAACATTTTAACGGCCTCTGGAAATTGGCCTGTCTGGCAACTGATGAATACTTCATCGATAAATATAAAGGTCAGTGTGAGTTTTCTCTGCTGTGTCCCGACTATATTCCTGAGGCCAAGTTGCTGTCCAAATGTATACTTTTTTTTAAATTGGCAGTTTGTATTTCAAGTTTGATTCCAGCTTTAAAACGAGATACATTGAACATGATTTTTTTAAATCAAATAATGGACCTGAAAAAATGCTTTTGACTCACTTTAGGTTGTGACACTGAAGCAGGAGGAGCAAGGCATGATGAGAGTGTTTCAGTACACTTCAATTGTGAACTTCATTCATCACGTATTTACGACACTTTATGTCAAACTCAGATCCAGCCACACACACACACACAAGCCTTGGCTTCCGTCAAAAACATTTCTACAACAATGTACTTTGAGCAAATAAGTGACAGTTGGCAAGTCATGTAGTATCTCCTGTCACCACGGTGCTGTTCTGGAAAACAACCTGGAGCCACAAATCTACTGAAGGATGCATCAGTCTCTGAGACGGACGTCTGCAGCGCACTCTCTTTCCTGGTTTGCCGCATGTCTGCACCCTCTGAGTACTTCCTATGCTCAGTCATAGATTGTTTTGATGATAACATTTGATGCAAAAGGATGAAAAATGTGGACGGCTATTCATGCTTGAGGTTCATGAGGTATAAAGAAGGACATTTTCAAACCATGGATGAGTTGGACTCGCTGTGATGGGGTTTGTCACCATGCGTCAGCAGGTGGTTTCCTGTGAACCCGATTATGAAGCTTGTTGTCCACCGATATTATTAATTTGTGCTATTCCAAGCATCGGTGACGAACTTTGATGAATAGCGCCACCTGTTGTTGGTGGCAAACACTGCCACCTGTGCACGTCTACCTCCCACTCAGACTTATTAGTCACCAGCTCAGACTGTTGACAAGCACAGCGAGGAGCGAAGGACGGGCCCTGTACTGTGTCAACTCTTTCCTTATGGCTATTCCAACAAAGGTTTGTTTTTCTGTTTGTGATACTGAGGCATCAAGAGCAACATTCTCTCGGTGTCCTCAGAGCGCCGCTTCAGATTCCGTGAGTGTGATAGCAGAAGATATAAGCCCATGCGCACAGAGGAGAAGAAGGAAAAAAAGAAACACGAGGCTGTAAACAAGCTCGGCCTGCTCTCGCAGAGCTTCTCTCTCTGTGTCTGCTCGGGATGCAGCGCGAAGACGAGCGATAGTGATGAGACGAGAACTATCTCTTCTGTCTATTCTCCTCTCTGTCTGCAATCTCTCGCTCCCTGCGAGCCAGCGTGTTTGGAAGGGTGAAACACTGCCACAGTCCCATCGCCTCCCGCGAGACTCCACTTCAAACAGAATTTGGAAGCGCTGCCAAGAGTTCACTCGCTGGATGTGTGTGTGAGTGTGTGTGTGTGTGTGTGTGTGTGAGTGTGTGTGTGTGTGTGTGGAGCTCAGGCTATACCATGCTCTGCTCCTCAGTTCTCTCATTGGCTCTTTCATGTGGCATATTTAGATCCAGCAAAACAAACGTGCCTCAGCCTCTCCCTCCGCTGCACGTATTAAAGCAGCCGCGCTCACTTCCGCTCAGATAATTAACCCAATCCATGGTGTCTGAGTGTAAACGCCTCCCTGCTGCGACAGACATATTAAAACCAAGATTAGTCCAAAACAATTACAAAATACTACCAATAGACTTGGTGCTCCCTGGACGCTGTCGTTGCCACGTGCGCGGATTTCAGCGCGCGGGTCGCCTTTGTCACATTATTTGGCTTTGAAAAGAAGCTTAAAATGAATACACACACTTTGCTTCTGCTCAACACGCAAACATTAAAGAGCGAAACCCTCTTAATGTGGCTCAGTTTGGAGAGAAAACAAAGTATTTTCCACACGTAACAGCTTTTATCCTGCGTCCGAGTTGCGTTCTTGAAATCATTGCATGAATCTTTGGTAATATCTTGAGTGACGGGACATGTTTTGTTGTGTTTAAATCTTGTCTTTGAGGCACGAGGCGCCCTTGGCATGTGTGCGTTCATAGTGTGTGGATGATCTGCGTGTTTGTCGGAGAGGTGTGAAACTAATTATCATGGTACAGCAGGACATGAAAAGAAAAACAAGCTTGGTTGCATGATTCCCAAGAAGATGAACCTGGGTTTGCCAAGAATCGTTGGGCGACAAAGAACTTCCTCGTCCTGTTGCTATCACTCACATGTATGGAAAAGCCATTCAAAAAGCTACAACAGGTTGGATGTATTATCATATTGGCTATTTAAGATCAATCTTTAATAATGTTTTTCATTTCTTTTTTATTTATTTTATTTAGTTTCTCTTTACTGATGCATTTCAATATTTCTTTCTGCATTTTTTCCTAAAAAAACAACTTAAAGACATTGCTCCATATTAATTTGAACCCCCATCAGTACATTTTCCCTCAACAATTACCTCAACTTTTTCTCTTTTTTTATTTTATTTTTTGTCAGAATTTCAACTTAATTTATTGTTTGGGTCATTATTTTTTATTTCATTTATTTATTTATTTTTGTTGGATTGAGTTTTTTGTATTCCAATGGAATTATTAAAATAAATGAAGTAGTGGCAGCGTTTCAGTGTCAGTATCTCCTTCACACATACTGCAATACTGAAAAAACATCCATTAATTATAGTTGCAATTAAATTAAAAGCCCATTTAAAAGCTCATGAATAGATTGTAAAGGTTGTTTTTTGTGCTTTATATAGATGTTTTATTTTATTTTGTTTTATTCTTGCAATTTTTTAGTATCATATTATTCCTTAATTTTATGTTATTTTTTTAATTAAGATGCATTATTAAGCAATATTACAAAAGTGGCTTGTTATTTTATGGTGGTTCTATTTTTTTTTTAGCTTTTTATGACATCATATTTGCGCTCAGTGCGAGTTTGAGCAGTTGGCTCACAACCGCCAGCTGACTTGCATCCTTATTTCATGGCTGCTAGTCATGTTTGTGTTTCTACCCTCCTCAGTTTTGGATCATCCCGCTGGAATGTTGTCAGGGAGCACTGCGAAGTGTCTCGGCAAGCGTGGCCCACTTCTTTAAAGAAACAGCACCACGCCAAAGCACCCATCACGTTCCCAATCTCAACGATTAACCACCACATTGCCAGAATTACACACCTCTCTGGAGACAGAAAAAAAAACAGCTTCAAGTGTCTCTGACCAAATGTCCTCTGATTTCGCGAGTCGAGTGATTTCAGTTGAGTTTTTCCGAGCTCCACATGGCACATCCACGTACTCAGAGTTCAGAGCAGACACTGAACTGCACCCAGGCTGTTGAATAACACACAAAACAACATTGTTCTAGTATTCCTCCTTTATTACTCTTGAGTGAATAACTGATCTGCTCTTCGGCGAGCACAACAAGGACCTTGATATAAAATGCTCCGCCACCAAAAATGCATTTTTTTTAATAGAACTGACCCAAATCGCATAACACTTGTGTTCCATGTGTGCAATTACCAATCCGGGCTGCTTTGGGAAAACACTCTTGGTGAAACAAACAGCAGTGTGAAGAAGCAATTGCTCGCTGGTTCTGCAAATTTAATATTTCTTGCTTCACCTGAAAAGAGCAAAACCATTACCCGCCCCCCCACCACACTCCGAAGCCATTCTCTCAAACTTCCTCTCCTCATTCCTCATTATTCCTCCTGTCTCTTGTAGTGCAGAGCAAATTTTATGCCACTTCTTATCAGGTGTATTTGCATTCGCTCGCCTAATCTCCCTCCCGCTCCGTTTTTTAAGGCCCCAGCTCCTTCGCACAGTAGAATTCCAAATCTTACATCCAGTCTATAAATCATTAAATAACATGGCCCCGAGACACAATGCTGACTGGCTCATACATATGAAATTACTCCAGCTCTTAGATCATCCGGAGCGCCGTGTTTTCTGGGAAGGACGAGGCGAGATTGGTAAACTGTCAGTCAGTGAATATGTAGGGGGAAAAAATGGAAGACAATTGGTATTTATAAATAAACACTATTTATCTGAGGCCTAAATGGTTCCATGTGAGCAACCGAGCGGGGAAACATCCATTTTTTACTGTTTTGTTGACTGGAATGTGATATAATATTCAAGTGGATCTGTGTAAAGTCTGCTCAAAATAACTGCTTTAAATCATTCAGATAGAACAACCATTTATTAAATCTCGAGGAAGTGGCTGGCGTTGTCAAAGCGCCTCCAGAAAGTCTGGTTTAAGATGATGCAATTGTGCGACGTATTCCGCAAAACGCTGCCAGAACTGAACATCTATCGGAGGCATAACGCCGCAGAGGGGCAGCTTGAGTGTCAGATGGCCGAGACGAAGAGAGTATATGTGAGGGATGAGAGACAACAGAGGGTCCAGGTGTGCAGTGCTCTTTGGACTCACTCATATTAAGGACCAGATATGAACATGTCAGAGTGCGGATTCCAGTTTTCAAGAATTCGCATGGCCGCTAATTCCTAGTTACCTGGATGTAACTCCAGTCCTATGAGTACATGCTCCACCCTCTCACGGAGGGATAAACCAGTAGCAAACCACATTTTTGTCACCTATTATCTGAACTCTGGAACTGGACCACGTTGGCCCAGACTGCCCTCACAACCCTCAAACCTCCTCCAGTTCTTCTGATGTCCCTCGGCCAACTAAAGTCTCTCCAACAGGACCTGGATCTGTCCTCTCAGATGGGAGAGTCCTGAGCCACCTCCATTAGAAGAGCAGCGGTTGTATTTCGAGTCTCTCCTGGGCGACTGAGCTAAAATATACATCGACTGTTGAATTAAAAGCCTCAAGTCCTCATGCACTCGCCTCACTCCTGAATAACTCTTTCCTCCAAATTATTTTATTTTACTTTGAGTGGTCAAGAACAGAAAGTTATTTTGGCTCAGCGGATACTTTTTTTTTAGGGGTCCCATGTGTGTTCCGGAGGTTAGCAGGTGCAACATGAGATATGTGGATGTCGGTGTATTTTTAGCTTTATCTCATTCCATCTATTCACTTGCTTGCATCCTCTCGCCTCCTCCACATCAACCTACCAATCTACCTGATGGATAATCCTGCATTACATCCTTAATCCCTCGCACACTGACACACATGCAAGCGGAAACACACACAGGAGCTCAAGATATAAGTGATCTATAGAAAACCTTTTAGATTAAAAACAGTATCAAAATATGGAAATACTGCCCTCATTCCACAACATTTCTTCTTCTTAACTTCAACCCAAAACATCCCGCAGCTTGACTGTTGAGAGTAGAAAAAGAGGGAGTTGTTTTGAGGAAGTTGTCTTCATGAAGAGGTGGCTCCAGGGTCCAGTCACTTGGCATCGATTTGGTTTAAAACCTGCCATTGACAAGCTCGGTATCAGCAAGTCAAATCCAACAGGTGCGTGGACGCACGCGGGAAAACACTTTCTCACGCCTCCGAATGACACGCGTGATGATCAAAGCTGGGATACGAAGGACACTGCGAACGGCAGAGAACTTCTCGCATGCGGTTGTTCTTCATCTTGTTTGGAGGCTGTCTGTGCGTGTGTGTTCTCGCCGCTGAGCAGCCTATGAACAGAGGCTATGGCCGATCAATAGCAATCTACGAGCAGCCTTCGAGATGCTAATGGAACTGTGCGGGAGCTGGCATTTGTCCAGCGCCGTCCCTGCAGCATCAGACCGAGCACATTTGCACTCACACTTTAGGCGCGGTTTGAACCAGAGCAGGCTGTTCCAGTGTCAGTATCAGGGGCTGCAGCACGTGATCCAGAGTGATGGACGGGAGGATTTCGCCGCCCCCTTCGGCCCGATGCAGGGCCCATCTCCACTTTAAATGTTAGTCATTAGTAACACGCGCTCCGCAACACATGCTGAGACACTTCGTCATCATCCCCTGAGTCAAGGTCACCCTGCCCAGGTGGCGCCACTCTCACCTCTACATGAACAGACGGTGCTTTATGAGCGGGACGCTTGTGAGTTTCCTCACAACTGCCTGACCTTTACAAATCCAGCCACACACTGAGTCAATTGTTTTAACTGAACACACTTTGGGATCAAGTGGCAAACTCCCCGCCGAGGCGGCTGAATGACAAAGCAAATATTTTTTTGGTAAAACCCGCCACATTGGAATCCCGATGATTTTTTGATTGGAAATCTATGTAAATCCGGGAGCATCCATACAATAAACATCCTCATCCATCTTGCGATTTGACTTTTAAATAGTCGTTCTCCACTAAACACCTGGAATGAGGCGAAGCTAGCCATAAATATCGGGAGTTATTTGAGGTTATAATGACGGACGCTTCCTATAACGGTTTCATTTCCAACGAAACCGTGTGAAGTCAAAGGGCTCAACCGCACACATCACATTTCGCCTGTTCTTTCCCGCCTCCGTCAGGGGACTGAATAAGCGGCGACACGGTTCAACCAGCACGGGTCAACCCAAGCATCAGAGACTCAAACTCATGCCCCGGCACAACTTGCAGTTTCCCATTAACCTGCATACATGCGCTGAGACTCTGGGAGCAAAGCGACGAATCAGCACGAGGCCGGAACATGCAAGCCGCACACAGAAAGGCCCCCGAGCAACATTTGAACCCGATATTGAGAGGTGACAGCACCAACTGCAGCAGCATTCATTATACGTTGGCGCTGTAATTTGCATGAGGCGGTGAGGGAGTTGGATAAAAAGGTAGGCAGACAGCGATGTGAGGACAGCGACTTTGCTTAAAAATAACCCAATTTCCACTCTTGCGTTGCAAAAACAACTCCCTCCGTGCACACGTAAAATATTCCTATATTTGACCCATTTTTCCGCTGCATAGCAAATACCTGACTGTCTTCGGCGGAGGGATGAAAAACCCACCAGATGCCACTCTCCATCGCCATTGTCCCTCTCCCCGTCCCTTAAACTTCCTCATCTGCTTCGAAGTGACAGCCAGCCGTGCAGCCGGTGGCTGGCGGGGGAAAGTGAGTCACAGTCGCGGCAGGAGGAAGGAGGACTCTCCTGCTTTTTAATGTTAATAACACAGACCTGAGGAGAACGTTCAGGGGGAGAGCAGGCGCAGAGCCAGAACAAAAGACGGGGTGAGGAGTTAAGGAAGCAGAAGTCGCTGCTTCGGGGAGAAGGCTATTAAAGATGAAGGCCCGTTTGTGGGAAGGAAACATGGATGGAAGGTAGCAGCAGCTACAGGGAGGCTGCGCCTTCCACCGTGGACCCTCCTGCTGCTCCCACACTGAGACTCTTAGACACTTCTGCCCTTAGGTTCGACCCGTAATTTGAATATTTGACGTCAGTATCTGGAAAGAAATGTACCTTCACAACGGTGGATTTATGGTTGCTACAAATGAAACAATGACATCAACAAAAATATTCTGAAGTTGCTCCAGATTTGGCAGAAATGTGAGGATTATTACTTGTAATTGATCATGGCGGACGAATATTGATTTTTAAAATATGTTCTCACTAAGGAGAAATTTAGCTACAGTAGGCAATTGCCGCGGGAGGGAAGGAACAACATTGTGTGACATCATCAATAAAGCGACATTTCAGAGGGAGAGCACCTTCTCACGACGTGGTTCACAAGGGAAAGTCATTTTTTGAAACAGAACCACGACCTACAGTTTATTCAAACCTAAGTTGGAAGCGACAAACTATTGCTATCAGCGAACAGCTATCAAAGCTAAATACAGCTGAATCGGTGAATTGGAGCTTAGGATTGACCTTGAATTGAGGTCAAGATGAAACATGAAAACCGTGGGAGTCTCGGAGAGCCTGCTGGCAAACGTGACAAGCAGCAATGGGGAGAGGACGCAGTGCAAAAATAGTTCACTTAAAATGTCACATTAAATGACATTTTAAGCACCAATATTTTAAACACGATTTTTATTAAAGAAGTAAATGTAAAGAAAGAAAGTACACAACTAATGTCTCGACAGCGACAAATGATTCTTCATATAATTCCATTAATTTCTGGCAAATAGCTTCAATATTTGATAGTAAAAATGAAGCCAGTCCAAATGACTGTCCCATATTGTTCATCATCCTCTGCTCAATATTGATACATTGTAACAAAGCACCTCCAAACAGCAGAAGCTTGTTGGCCTGGTTTGGAATTTGCAAACAATATCACGACGAGTCAATGAGTCAGGGCTGTCACTTCTTCCCTGGAAGGTATAATGAGCTTGTACAGATGAAGGATGGCTCTTTTAAGACAAAAGCTTTCTCTCCCCCAGAAAGTCTGCCGTCTATTTGTCACATCGGCGTGACTTTAATTCTGACACTTTCATCTGTCACATGGTAAGCCGTCGCACAGATCGATCACTTAGATTGTTAGTGTTGCATGGCAAACAAATGGGCGAACACAGCATCCTTCACTCGCCGTGATGGAGGAGATGATGGGCTGGTGCTCGGAGGAGAATTAAAAGGTGAATGGAGATGATGGATACGTGTGGCAAATTATCCGTCTCACATTAATATGCGGCGTAAAGTCAGTGGAAGGATTGACGCCAGCCGCCACGTCTCTTTTCCTTCAGGTGCGGCTCCAGGGGGCAGATAGAAGAGGAGTGGGATGTGTCGGGGTATAGGTGACACACATGGCAGCGCTGCATGCAGATGGTACACATGGATGAGCAGCCAAGGTAGTGAAGCATAAAACCAGTCGGCTTGCCAATCTCACACACTCCCTTTATTCACGTGCACACACACACACACACACACGACGGCGGACATGCTGGGAACACCAGCCAGCCTGCCAGCCCTTTACTCACCCAAATCACCACTGTGAAAATTAATACCTCCAACCGTCCATACCAAGAGAAAAAAAAAAGCCACACAACTGCTACACACGCGCTTGTGAAAAATCAATAATAGCATGAAATATTAATGTAGGAAAATGCAGCGACGCAAGGTGTGCGGAAACATTTTTTTTTTCTTGTTGGTTGAATAAAGGAGAGCGGTGCACCGGGTATCAGCACAAAGTGACTGAGCTGAGGAAGTGGAGATCGAGTTTCTGTTGAGCTCAGGGTTGAACTCAGGTTTGCACAGCACAATCTAATGATGGACTGCTGAGTAAAGCTCTGTGGTCCTCCACATATTAAAATATTTTGCAGGGCTTATCAAACAACCCTTTCGTCACTGAGCTACTTGGTGTCCAAACGGGTTGACCCCTGGCTCCGTTTTAAATGGCCTTGCGCCTGCCATCTCACCAGAGAAGGCACCTTGGCCACACACTTTTGCCAGGCAGTAACTGGGACAGCAACACCAGCAGCATGGTGAGTGAGCTTCTCACATACTCCCACACATGAGGACAAGCGTCGGTTTGCAGTTAGGAATCACTTGAGTGCTCCATGAGGTGGGATGCAAAGCAGACCTCCCTCCTCCCTTTCCTTGTTGTAATAAGAACCACCATTCTAAGGGGGAACATCAGATAATGAAGATGAAAATGACTTTTTTATTATGAGGCCAGTCCAGTTAAATTTCACAGTCAACAACAAAATAGACGAATGCAGCAGCATATGCAAGTAGCTGTGTTTTAAATATCCAAAATACTGCATCAAGAAAATATCACAAGCACTGTGATATTTCAGCCAAAATATCGCGACAATACAGCGGGACATTGCGATATGTGAGTGAATCGATATTTTCTTACAGCCCAACTAACATCCCAACAAAATGGACGTCGGCGTTGTGGCGTAAATTCACGGCCGAAGAGGACGCCCTCCCTTCTAACCAAGAGGACGGCAGAAGTTCTTACCTCCAGCTTCAGTCTGCCATCAGAACGTCGACTGGTCTGACCTACACTCACTCACCAGCTTCCTGTGGCTGCCCTTAACTGTTTCAACACTCACAACTGAAGCGTCCCACGCTCCCTTCAGCTCACCGACGCTGCTTTGCATCGCCATTAAAAATGGGCTTGTTGTTCCCTCTTTCAGTCCAATTCTCGGTTCCCATTTGACATAAAATCCTTCACATCTTTATCCTTACTACCTGAAGTATTGCAGTTGACCAACTGTTAACTCTTTGTTAGATGACATGAAATAGGAATCAGTTTTGGGCAACGGATTCTTAATCTCCAAGACATGGAGCGGCATCAACGCCGAGGAGACACTGGGCCGATTGGACCCGGCGAACATGCCACTTCTATTACCATGCCTTCTCACATACATGCCAAGCGCATGATATACACAGCTGCGCAGGAGGCGCTGCACACACACACACACACACACACAGAGTAATGCTAGGTGCATCAGTGAGGACACGGGAGGTAAGAAGGGGGGGGAAGCAATCTTCTAACTGACCTTGAGTGGGGAGGACAAAACGCGGATGGGGGGGTGGGCGAAGGGGGTGGCGGGGCGTGAGGGAAAGAAGTGAAATACATAATCTGTCTCCACTAGCACAAAGCAACAAGCGCCCTGAGGATGATTGAGGACGCGGCGCTCCCACACGGACGCACACGCTGCGGCTGCGGGATCACAGCGTGGCAGGCGGACCTTCTAAAGCAGGAGATGCAGATGTGCACGCGGCGGCAAGTTGAGGCAGCAGCACTTGAAAGTGGCAAAAGAGCCGCAGACAGAAGCAGATGATAAAAAGCCCGAAAGAGAGATGACTGCGAGTGACCGGCCTTTGTAGATCAGTGCCGCTGCTCACTTTTGAGGCAAGGTCTTAATGATTCCCAGCCCGATGAATACGTGTGTGTGTGTAGGAGCCGCTCGCCTTGTAAGAGGGAACTTTATTACCATCTGTTCCCACACATGCTTGTTTGTTTAGCGGTGACACGCACGTCTTCTTCCACTGCTATTTTTTGCCCCTCCACCTCTCTGTGCGTCGCACAACCTTTCCTTCCTCTCCTCTAACACCACTGATTTGTTCCTTACGATCTTCTCTGCATGATTAAAAAAAGAAAACAATCCCTTTTTTCTTCCGACCGCTGAGCATCACTGGCTTTTAATGAAAGTCTGCGGTCATCTTGTGTCACCGGCGGAGGGAATGTCAGTACCTGCAGAGGCCATTGGGTGGAGCTGGTGCCTGACTGAGAGAGTGAAGGACGGGCAGCTGAAGGGAAGCAGTTCAGTTTCAGATCAAGCAGGGAACTCAGAAAGGTGCCTGAAATAACAGAGAGATCCCTGTGTGTGTGACAAGCAGAAGCCACACACACGTGCACGCACCTGAACGGAGCTGATTGAGTCAGTAATATTCTAAATTACAACTTCATGTTCGAGAGCCTGATGCAGATATGTCAAATTACCCAGGTAGATCAGAGGCTGAAACCCAATGGAAGATGAAAGAGCAAGTAGCATTTACATTCCAGGCTCGCTCCCACTGAGAGCTGAGGATTTTCTCGTTTGTGTTGAGACGTGCACGCGGGTGACCACGGCGCCAGGGGAGCACAGGTCCGAGCTTCATCTGCCTGCCACTTCTCTCGCACCCCGCCGAGCTAAAGCAAGTGGAGTGTACGGATGCTGCTCAGTTGGTGGTCACGTGGCCGTCTAGCTTCTGGATCAGATCCCAAATGCTGCCACTCGCTGACAGCTGAACATGTGTGAGGTGGCGTGCGGAGGGTCGATCTGACTGGAATGGCAGGGGGCCGGACCAGCAAAAGGGACCACCCGCTTAGTATAGCAGGAAGCAAAGCACTGATCTGTCATCTGTCTTCATAGACCCAGCAGTCAGGACCATCCTAATTAGTTGCCATGGAAACCAGGACTGACTCCCCTGCTCTGCCTCACTAATCATGCACTGTCGCAGCGATCAAACGGGACTTTATTCCGGAATATCAGGGAACAAAAGTGCACTTTTCCTCGCTCGCGTTCAGCAGCCCCGTCTTGTATATTCATGATGCTTGCTGAGACAGATGTGGCGGGGATGCTGCGAGGCTGTGCGTGTGCCACGTTGTGATTGTCTGTGGAAACTCTTTGATTAGCTTGGCAATTGCTAGCAATCTCCCGACACCCACAAAGCAATCAAACAACTATTACCAAACACACACACACACACACACACACACACACACACTGGAGAGCAACACACTTAACCTCAGCCCTGGAGTCGGTCCCAAATAACCCCAACACATGGTGGCACACATTTCCAATTCAAACCAACAGCACTGAACTGGAAGGCTTGCAGATATCGGACGAATCCATTATCGGTGGCCCCTTACGTTTGGTGCCATCAGCTCCCTGTCAATCACCGTAACAACATCAATTGTGCGCGGCTGAGCCTCGGAGGGAGGGGGGGGCAACACGCACGCAGACCTTAAATCAATGACCACAACACTCTCGCAGAAGGTGCACACTGGCATCCGCAGATGCCAATCAGAACTTCAAGCACACTTCAAAGCAGACCTCAATTCTGATGTATGCCGTTTGATCATCCCAAACACACGCGCACACACACACACGTCTGACGGTATTCCTGCAGCGGATTCCGGATGATGACAAGGATTTAAGTTCCTGACCATGGCACACAATCGCCCATTGTTGCGGACACTATTGTCTGGTGAGGAGGGACAAAGAAGTGTCCAGGGCTCTTACCTGTCTCATGAGAGAGGGTCTTGGTTCTTCCTGTGTTGCCGGAGTGATGCATCGCTCCGTACTTGTGTCTCTCCCTGATTAACCCTCTACCCTTGTCTCCTCTCCTCCACACTCCGCTCCCCTCCACTCCCTTTAGAGTTATTCTTTCTTGATTCTCAATGTTTTGTTTTCTGTTTTCTCCCTCGGCCAAAGTCTTCTGGGCTGCTCCTTGTTCTTTCCCCCCGCTTCAGTCGCTTCTTTCTTTGCTCTTCTTTCTCTGCTGGTCTGCGCTGAGTTGGAGAGGAACAATCCGTTAGCCGAGCGCCGGAGACAGAGATGTAGCCGGAGCCCGGGAGAGGCGCGCGCTCACGCTGCGTGGACCGACGCACTGGCACATGTGCAGCGGCTGCGTGGCGAGATCAACACCACGGATCAAAATACCACGGGGAACGAGATACGAGCACTGTACAGATTGCCTTCCCTTCTCCTGGAGCCTTATTGTTCTCAGTCCTTTTTTGGTTGAGTCCGGGGCAAATCAAGGCCAAGTCGGGCATAAGGGAATGGATGGATGAGGAGACTCTGAGAGTGAAAAAAGAGTGCCTTTCAGCCTGTGGCAGGCAGAACAGAAGAGACGGAGAGATACGGCCGCGGCTCCATCTTCCATCTGGCCACAGATGAGACTGAGAGCAGACTCAACACACACATGCTCGCGCTCTCCCTCCTCCCTCCCTTGCTCTCTCTCTCTCTCTCTCTCTCGCTCTCTCTCTCTCTCACTCCCGCGCTTTCTCTCTCGGCACCACCAAGATGGAGGGGGAGGAAGGATGACAGCAGGAGCTAACAAATGAGCCAAAGGGATGGAGAAAGGGGAAGGGTGAGACACTGAACGGGTGAAACTGTAGTGGAGAAGAAGGAGGTGGAAATGAGAGTGGCAGAACATGAGGGAGCCGGCGAGTGTGTGCGAGAGTGAAAGAATGACAGAATGTGACAAGGCATCAAAAATGTAGAGAGAAAAAGAAGTATGCGATGAGAGGGAGAAGACACAGGGGGCGAGATGACTGGTAAACGGTGAGGAAGAGAGGGAAAGGCTGGAGCGGAGAGGAGACATGCAGCGCCAGAGGAGCAGTGCAAGGGCAGAGGACACTGCAGAGATGAAGCCGGTAATATGTCACATCTCACATGGGTGCGTTGGTCTTCACAGAACGCACCAAAAATAGAAGGAACAATGTCAAACAAAGCCGCGGGATTTCAGCAGCAGTTTATAACAAAACTCCCAGCAGTGTGGTCGACTTGACACACGTTTACAACCCATCACTTCATCCACAGATTAAAGCGGATGATGACACGGCTGCAGATTTACCTATTCCTTTCCAGATCCGGTGACTCAGGCAGGTTACCAGGTAGATGAAGGTCCCGTGAGCGCCCAGCAGAGGGCAGACATCTTGTCACAGATCGACAGGAATACTTCAGTCTAACACAGCATTTATCAGCATTCTGTGCTGCCTCTATTGTGTGTGTGTGTGTGTGTGTGACGGAGGCAAAACAATGGCATATACGTCCACGAATAGAAGACAATGTGTGGACAATGATGTAAGAGGAAACCAGAACAATGCACAAGCATGCAGCAGCAGCAGCATCGGTCAGAGGTGAAAAGAGAGACGGAGAAAGGGTTGAATTATATGGCACCCTCAAGACACACAATGACACTTTCATTGTCTACACGGGGCATGGCCAGACACCTTCTCTCATGGAAAGCAAGACGCAACTTGTGGCGGAGTGTATACAAACGCTCGCGGCTGGTGTGATCTCATGATGCACACAGCAGCAAGTGTGGGGACTCTGTTTGCAAAGTAGAGTTCAGCTCAGCACATGTATCTCACTTGACATCTGAAGCGAAGCAAAGTTCCAAAACAATAACCTCACCGAGGTGTTCTGGAAAACAAGCAGGGAAATCCAGTCATGTTGCCATAAAACAATCTGTACAATCTGTCCTTCCAGAGAAGGGTTTTATCGGCCCTGCCACATTAGAATTGGAAATAGAAAAGGTTGTAAATGACACTTCCAGTTAAAGAACTTCCAAAGTGGACACATGTATCTGTTATGAGGTCCGACCCGGATCCAGTCTCGATTTACTCTGAACAATATGACGCTGTTGTGATGCTGTCGACTGAATAAGCCACCGCTCCACCTGTGATCTCTTTGCCTTCACGACCCCGAAGACGCCGGCCTGCCACACAACAGGATCAGCAGGAGGCGTCGCTTTTCGAAATGAGGCTCACGTCAATTTGTCACGATAGAAAAAACGTGTGAGACAGAAACAAATTGCTTTCTTGACAATGCCTTGTAATACTCCATCATGCACACTCAGTGTACCCATACGTTTATGCGGCGCATGTGCAAACCGACGAGACTCTTGTTCAGGTTATTTATCAATGCCATGCAACACCATTAGACTTGCCATACCAGTGTGACCACCATATATAAGACGGAGCACATGTGGGCTGCACCTGAGAGACGGCTGGTTCACAAGAGAACCTTCACTATGGAGGGTCATTGAAACAAAGAATGTAGGGAGGCAGAGAGACATGGAAGCATATGGAGAGGTCACACAGATAGAAGCAGTGATGGAGTGAAGGACGAAGCAAAACCCTTGCACAGATTACTTTTACTCATGTTCTTTATATGGATCTTTTGTTGTGCACACCACATGTCTGTCTCTCTGGTGTCTCGTGGGTGACTGGCTGAGATGGAATCACATGGTTTATTCCGGTTGCAGGGTAGGGAGTCTTCCTTTTCCAAGGAAACTCATGGGGAAAACAGAGGACAATCCTAGCATTTAGTTAAGATTGAGTCTAGATCAGTCACCACCAGGGTGTCCATGGGGCTTCCAGGTCCAGTTGCATGTGCTCCGGCAGTGGAGCTGATCCACACCCAGCGGAATGAATGAGGGTTTTCTTTGCCGTACATGCATTACGGGTTCGGAGCCCTCCACAGCAGACAAGCAAGACTTCTATTTTCGTCGCCTCCAGAGCACAAATGCATTAATTCTGCTCTTCGCGGCTCAGCAGGAGAGGAAGTGAAGCACAGTAACAAAATAAAAGCATTTCTGGTTAGAAATAAAATCAGTATCATAGCGAATGCATTTCACCAGAAAGTAAACAAAACAAAAAATGTAGCTCAAGGGCTGGGAAAAACAGCCCCCCCGCTGCTTATTGCCATTGATGCCTGAAGAATATCAGTAAGGGTGAGGAAGAGTTTCTTCCCTTGGTCACTTGCCAACAGCTGGAATTGACCGGCGACATAGCACAGGCCAGCGACTCAACGCGATCTGTTGGGAAACCTTTAGAGCTGCAACTGAAGACTACTTCTACAGTAGTCACCGACTATAACCATTAGTCGACTAGTCAGACGTGCCGCGCTGTGTATTTTGTGGCAGGCAGTGATGACATCATGACTAGTCGATCTACTATTTCAACTAGTCCTGCCATGGATTCCCCCTGACACCAGCCTTTGTAGACATGCATGACTTGTGCTTTGCCTACGAACAAGCGCCTGAACCAAAAAAGCACATTGGCTATACCACAAATATTTTCCCGACTCTATTGTGTTGCACTATTTCTTCGCTTGCCGACATTTTGTTCTCTGTCCCTTCACCCATACTTTTTCCGAACAACCCACCTCCTCCCGTTTCTCCTCTCTTGACCTGCCTCCCGAGCCGCGAGCAGGTGAAGGAAAGCGAGGGAGAAGGGGAGCGAGGAAAGGACGGCAAGGGAGGGGCTGCTATAAGGTGCCCCTGCGGGTTGAACATGGTCATTTGTCATGAGGCTGAGAGCTTAAGAAAAGACTAGTTAACCTTTACAGCTGATCCCCCTGAGACAGAGGAATAAACACAGGCCAGCAGAACCCCTCCTCTCGCGCACACCTCTGCAATATGCATAACCACGTGCACACGCGGGCAAAGACATGCGCCTTTGCACACCTCGGAATCGATAGTGGAGAAAGCCTTCTTGCGAAGCAGGTAGCTGTTCTTCCAGCTCGCAGGCGAAATCCGGCCGATAGTTTCCACGGTCCTTTTCCTCTCCCCCCTCCTCCCCCGCTCCTTGTCATCAGCACACCCCGCCATAGTAATTAATCACCTTGTGCTAATTAGCTATTAACTAATAACAGATTGACATGCCTGTGTGTGCAAGTCGGAGTGTGTCCTCGCAAGCATGTGTGTGACGCCACAGCCAGCCTCTGCACACTACAGTGATTAATAAGGTTAAGCTCTTATTAGAGAGAGGGGCCAAAGTGCTGCACGCACATCCACCTGTGCGCACACACGCACACACACACACACACACACACACACACACACACACACACGTCCTCGCGACTTTCTTTCATCAGTGAAGCATGCAATTCTCAGTGATAAGGCTGAAGACAAAACTGGGGCAGAGCAGGAGAAACAAACAAATACACACCCGTCCCTATACATTCTTTTTTGCCAGAGGCTGTCTGCTTTAATCACACAGGAAAAAAATGAGCATCTCTGTAAAATGCATCATAACAAATGAGCATATTAATACTTTTCTTGTCTCATTTCCTCAGCTTGGACAGTTTCACAGTTTGTCATAGCAGTTAAAAACAGCCTTGCCGCTGCCTATGTGAGAGTAACAACACCACTATTTCTCTTTGTTAAAGTAGCAAAAGATGTGAGACATTTTGTTTGTGCTTGATTAATAATTCTCTCAAAAATCATTTTGGTAACACACTTAAATTTTCTTTGCAAGTGACGTTGCAACCCAAATCCACAGCTGTAAGTAAGTAGGACAAAAACTGACAAAACTGACCTGAGAAGACTAAATGTGAAGATATTATGTTTCATATGCCATGAAACCAATACAAATATTTCAATTTCTATGCATTTTTTAAGTTAGAATTCAAAACAAAACTATGGAAGGCAACTTATTTCAAAGTACAATATCAATTTTCCTTCAGTGTATTTAGAGGAACTAGAAATACACACAAAACTCTCAAAGAAAAAGCTTACTGTTGTACAAGTAATGGATAAAAAAAGAAACAAAACAAATAGAAAAATACAATCTATCAGTTGTATAGTTGTTGTCAGACCGCATGAGGGCCGTGAATATACAGGTAAAGGGCCGCACATCGCTCCCTGGCTGCGCTCTGCCCAGGTGTCTTTAATGAATTCGCTGTCCACCACTGGCACATTTTCATCGTAAGACTATGAAAGCTCCTGGTCGAGATGTGGCAGCATTTAAAGGGACCAGGCAACAGTACAATTATTGCCAAGAATCACTGTCAAAACACAAAAATAGTCCACCGAACAAATGGGCTTTTTTGTTTGTGCTGCTCGCAGCAGGACACTTTCAGCACCATGGACAGCAACATGAAGGAATTTCTGGCCCTCCTTCTGATCATGGCTTGTTACGACGCCTGCTTCTGTATGTATTGTGTAGAAACAATTACAGATTCATAGGGAGCCCCCTTCTAGAACAGCTAATGAATAGAACTAATGCATGGCAGGAGGCAGGCTGCTATTGAACAGAGAGGCCTGCCAGTTAACGTCCATCCGTGTGATTGAAACCCAAGAAACTGCTTGGTTTTGGCTTCTAAATAACGGTGCGTGATCACTCCGCTGCACTTTATCGGCTTAAATCTGCTCCTAATGGTCTATTGACACTGAATATGGAGGGAATTATTTCTTTTAATGATGGTATTACCAAGTTCAGGGAACTGTTGAAACTCCAATGTCAGGCAACTTAGTGTCTATGTCCTCAGTAGCAGAGCTCTTCAAGGCTGGACACGGAACTGCATTAGCAAAAGAATCTCTGCAGAACTATAACTGATGCTTGAACTGATGAAGCAACAGCAGAAAACCGTATTAATATTCATGTTAAATCACTTGCAATCCATGTCAGCGTGTGTCCATGGCGGACACTGTAGAAAGCTGCCAGGAACGTTGCCGTTTTTAAATGATATTGTGATGTCAACATCGTAAAATAAACTCAAAACATAAACTCATAAATTAAAAGAGCTTTAGTTTAAAAAAGGTGATATCATATCCGGATGTGACGCCATCATCCCGTGGCAGGGAAGACAGTTTTGGTAAGTGGACAGATTAGGTAGATACAATGGTCCCTCTTAAAGGAGCCTGTTCTACGGGTCTTTAAAAGGCTCACATTGGTACTTAGTGGAAAATGAAGATTATTTTAATGCAAATAAATGGCAACGTCAGAGGAAGCAAAAACGACATGAAGCACTTTACCAAGACTTTGCCACTGGCGCTGCCCCCATTTGGTGGAGTGTCAGGCCCGTGCTTCATCTATTAAAGTAAATAAACAGTGAGCATGGAGCATGTCCAGAGGAAGCTGCTGCTTTCTAGTAAAGACAGTTAAGAGCATCGGCCATTCAAGAGGCCCTAACGCACACGTGCCAACGACTGTACCGTCTGCACTTGTGTGTGTCTGTGACCTAACAGTGAGTCCCTCCAGAGAAGTTCTGGCACAAACAGAGACTCATTTGCATTCTCGCGGTTCCCTCATTTTTTCCGGGTGGCTTTGGAAGCGAACAGCTGCTTAATGGTCATAGCTCTTCAGAGACAGGACATTGGGAAGCACAGAGGGGGTGAGCCAGGGTTTCTGCTTGTACACGCACACCGGCCCGCACATACGCACACACCAGGTGAAGCCTGGCTGTGGAAGCGGGATACGGCCATTTACCAGATGTTGCCTTTCCAAAAGTGGCTTCGGAGGCTTCTCACACTGTTGAATTTAACTACAGTGGAAAACAAAGCCCGCCACATGCGGATAATCGGAGGGAATCTTTGCTCAAAAGTGATAATGTATGTTTTTCTAAAGATAATTCACAGCCTGTAGCATATTGCTAATAGCTTCACAGCTGATGGCGGCGGTGATTCTCCGCGCCGCTGATATCATTGAGATCAGAGAGGAGATGGCTGAGCACCAGAAGCAGCCAAGGGTTTGCACTAAAACCTGATTTAAAAAACAAAACAGGGGATTAAGAAGACTTTTTTCCTCCAGGACTGTGGAGGTCGAGTGCCTTCTTTAATTTTGGGGGGGACTCGCCAATTCAAATATTCCGAGTCAGTACTGCGGCGCGCCGATCAAATGGCTTTCATGGCCACGCTCATTTGGCTGTTTGACTTGAGCGAACAATGCGGACACACGCAGATGGGCCGCGTGTCACGGCGAGCCAAAAGACGGGATTTGGCAAAAGAGGAAAAAAGAAGGTCACCGCCTGGCAGCGGGAAAAGTCTGCAATGGTCTGCGATCCTCCGCTCAGCAGGGAGCCGCACGTCTTGACATCTGGATCCCAGAGATTACACAAGGTATTTCCTTGACAAAGTGAATTGTCACAGAGCAGTCATCCGTGCGCTGACACCAGTCCACACCAGTGATGGATTGGCCACCAACTAAAGCAGAAGTTTCTTTTAGTTTTCCACGTCGGCTGTGAGTGAAATCATCGAACACTTTGTTGAGGTGATGTATCTGCAGTAAACCTGAAGGCGAACACTTTTACAGATGTCAGTAAATCACGTCGGCTCTTTGAAGCTTGGTGATTAACGGCTGCTAATTCAACATCATGAGACGTCCCTTAATTTATCGCGGCACCTCTGAATCATGGCCGTGAATTTAAGGAGAAGGGACGGCGATGTGAAGGTGGTTTTGCAGGGTGGAGGAATTCCAGCGTTTGAGTGTTGACCTTCATGAATTAGTGATGCCCCCACTGACCAACAAGCAGACATGACTTGGACCAAATCGGAGGATGAAAAGGTGGGAGGCCGCCGGGACGGGGCACCAGAGACGGCGAAAAAAAGACCCAAAAAAGAGGCCACTAACTAGGACCTGAAACTGGGACCTTTCTGACGGACCAAAATAAACAAATTACCTTAAATACGCTGGTTTAAATATTAAAATTAGATGATCTTGCATGGTTTAACTATTAGACTGCGATACTAACTGAGGTCATGTGAGAGTTCCTTGGAGGTACATTTCCCGTCTGATCACTGAAATTCCAAAAACTATATATATATATATATATATATATATATATATATATATATATATATATATATATATATATATATGTATATGTCTCTAATATGTTTCATAACCCAAAGATGTTTTCTGACCAAGCAGTGCGCAGCAGATGGTGATGTATTCTGGGTAGATTTTTAAGAATCCTTTTTGTCCTCCATCTGATGAGCCGGTCCAAACCAGTCAGCGGACGCCAGGATGCTTCAAACCCAGCCCCACAAGTGTGTGTGGTCACCGTGAATCAATGACAGACCACAAACTTTCCCAATTACATTTTCTGGATACATTTTTTACAATCCTGTTGTTGTGCTTATTCTAAGTTGATCCTGTTAGGCTGCAGTTCCAGTCAGCAGGACCATAAATCCGCCTTGTGATTGGCAAGCACTTGGGGCTGCCAAACTTCATCTGGATGCTGAACATGCAGGAGCATTCACCAAATAATGCACAAGAGCGCTAATGAGACAAAGCTTAGCAGCGTGCCGAGCAGCGTGGCGAGCAGCGTGGCGAGCAGCGTGGAGGCGATATGGAGGCGAGGCGCTGCGGAACTGTGGGGAGCGATGCCGATGGTTGACTGTCCTTGTTTGTCCTTGATCAAGCATTTATGCAGTCACTCATTTATTGATTTGAAAGGACAATGAATCAACATTTCCGTGAAAATGCCAGAGTTAGCCAGGAGGAGTAGCCGAAGAAGCCGTTCTACAGTGAAAAGGGGATTTTTTTTGAAGTCTGCCTTTGCATTTATGAATTTCTAAAAATCATAACAGCATTTATCAAATTAACATACAGTTCAACTAACAACTCTAACACTGTGTCCTTGTCTTGAAAATACACAATTCACTATATATATATATATGTGTGTGTGTGTGTGCGTGCTCAAATTCTTGTGTACACGTCTCCAGATATCAGAGCACTTTTTATGTTTTTTTTTATTTTTTTTATTTTAGTTAAATTTTTCTTTTTCATAAAAAAAATCTACTCACTTTAGTAAACATTCTGAAAATACTTCTAGTTCCAACAATAAACTAAACTAAAATAAAAATAAAAAATGTTTTATATATTACACATATTCTATTAGATTTTAATGTAATTTGCTTAACTTCAATTCTACAAACATTGTCTTGAAGCATCTCTTTTTTCATTTACTAGAAATTTTCTGCTCTACAGGGAAAACCCTGTGTAACATGGACTCAGTTGATGGAATGAACTTAATTCTTTATAATGTTGAACACATTAAACAATAAGTAAAAAAATATGAATAATAAAAGACATTTAAAATAAAGTCAAATCCAACATCTTGAGAAATCTTTGATGTGATTTTCCTATTATTTCATGTTACATGCACATCACTACATGGGACGGTCCAGTCTCCTGCTCGGGTCGTAGGCAGCCTGACAGGAGACAAATGACAAAATTGGGTGGCCTGAGGTGAAGCAAGTCAACACAGACCTGGGTACCTCCGTTCAGAAGCCATGGGACATTGAAAAAAAGCAGCGTGAGATCAAACACTGGGATGGATGGGCTTGTAATTTTCCCTTTTCTGCCTGCTAAAGATGATAAATCCCTCTATAGGGAATGTAATCAGACTGGAACAAAGAGGATGCACACAAGCGCCGCTGCAACAAACCTGTCATGGCTAAGTAAACAGCACTGCTCAAACAAAGACAAGTCCCCATGTGAGACACAAGTGTGCGGAACATATTCAAATAAGAGCCTGGGCAAGTGTCTTCTTTCTTTTTCAACGCTCCACATCTGTGGAAACAAAGATTCCAAACTGAGAATGTGGCTCTTCTGGCGCGCTGAGAGTGAGTGAGTCGGAACTGGAAGTCAAGTTTATGTCAGTGTTTATCTGTCTGTTGGCTGATAACCGGGGAAGTGAAAGTACGTCAACATTTAACAGGACTGTCGATGATGAAACAAGAGGCAAATGATTACGCTTCATTCTGGATTGAGGAAGGTTGCGAGGGAACCATCCCCGCTAGTTTCATGCAACTGAACAATACCCTTTAAATGTATAGCATCTAGAAAGAAAATAAACACCAGTGGTATGTAAAACAAGCCATGAATGATAAAAAGTGTGTGGAGGGCCGGAGGAGTGCACCCGGGACACACCTTTCCCCACCTCTGCTTTCCAGGAAGCAAACTTGAGGCGCGGGAAAATTTCACCATCAGTTTGAGTGCAGAACCTTGGGTGACACAACTTACAAAAGGAAACGTTTTTCAAAGAGATTAATAAATGAATCCCTTTAAAATATCTACATCCACACCAAAACCTAACCTGAAGGAGCTACAGAATTACACAAAAACCCTTGAATATTTTCCCAAAAGGTTTGAAAGTGAGGGTGAAACGGAGCCATGACTTCATGCTTGGACGAGTGTGTTTGCTCATACATCACCTCGGCCGCCTCCTAACTGGGCATGAGTGCTGCCTCTTCACCAGACAGAATGGATTAAGATGCCTATATGCCCCGCCGATCAATACACAGAAGCTATGGCCGCCTTAATGGCTTGTGACAACAGGGGCAGGGCCGCAGCACCGGCCCTCTAAATATGTGTGAGCTGATCATCTCAGCGCATTGTGCACACTTCAAAATAGTTATTGTTAGTCAATAAGCAATTTCTACGTGAGAGACTTGTGGATCGCCGGGCATTAATTGATTCGGCTTCTCTGTGAAAACGGGAGCTGGGGTTGAGAGCGGGAGCGGAAATCAAGGGGGGGGAGTTTGGGGGTTTCTGTCATAATGATGGATAGATAAAGAGAAAAGGGGGTCCCACAAGGACAAGCGTAAAAATAGGATCGCACCTCTCCCTTGACATGCTTCCTCCCTGCTCATTTATCCAATCACTGGGCGCCATTTGCTCTCAAGACAACTGGCCTTTCACCTCCGTCTCTGCGTGCTTGTTGTTCTTCTTTCCTCCCTCCTGTGTCCATTTACTCATCCGCTCACACCTACACCGAGCGCGGACCAAAGACAAAACCTCTCCGTCCCGCCGGGCTTCCTCTTCATCACTCTCCACTGTGGAGGCTTTACATTTTTTACCGCGTGAATCCCCGATGACACACTGATACAGTCGACTTTGACTTACTGTTATGAAAAACCTATATTTACCGCAGGGGGACGCCTCGCCCGGCTCTTGTCTGGCCAGCTGCGGTTAGCATTCGCAGATTCACCACACTTAAACTAGTGGTCCAAGTGGGATACTAATGGAAGCCATTCGGAGCGGCGCTGCTTGTCCTGTGTGTCTCCACGCTCAACAAGCCAAACAGCAGCCAGAGCGCTGCTCGGGGAATAGATGCAGTCCTCCTCCGTTTCCCCAGGTTTTCCCCCTCTGTCCCCTCTCATATCTATCACTTCCTCGCTCATTAGCAACACGCCCCTCTTACAACCATTCCGTTCCCTTTCCTCGTCCCCCGAGAGAGAGCAAAACAAACAGCTGTCAGGGTCAGGCTTCCAGATGAATTCTCAACGACTGTGAAGGGCAGAGGGCTCGGGCGGGCTGGTCCAGAGGCCCGGCCAGGGGCAGGCCTGTGCACCCAGGCCAGCAGACGCGCGCTGAAATATGGCCGTCTCTCTGATCCTTGACAAAACACATGGAGCACAATCACTCTCTAGATCAATACTGCATCTTAAGGCAACCTTCTATCAAGGTGAAGGGCAGTTTGTGCTTGAATAATACATTTACAGCCATGCGTGGCCGGTGACACACTGATTTATCCTTTTGAGAGCGAGTGCTGCACTTCTCACCACAGCGCAACGTCGAGGAACACACACGACTAACGCACACGCTATTGTTACAGTCACGGACGCGTCTTTAGATGTGCTTTCATCTATTTATTTCAGGTTGAATTTTTTTTTTTTTTGCCTTGAATACAGGCCCCATTCAGTATTGTCAAGGTCTTTGTCTTGTCTCCCAGTCGAGCTGGACTTGGGATATTTTGTTAGGTCCCCAGCTACCGGCTTTTTTCCAAATCACTTATGAGTGAAGTGAAATTCAACCACTTCCACTGTTTGGTTTTGAAAAACTGCGACCCAGTTTCCACCTGAGAGGCCGGTAATGCTGGATGTCCTCTCTTCAGGTGGGTTCATACCACGGCGATGTTATCGGGAGAAGTTCCTGTGTTTAGCAATGTCATGTCACGTGCAAGTCAAAGTATCTTAAGTCGGGTGGGATGAGATACTGTGACTAAAATAAGGCTCAACAAACGGCAAGCTTAAGATTTTGTATTACATGACAATAAAACAAGATACTTGTAAAAGCAAAACGACACATAATAGTCAGAAAGATGATGTGGCCAATATAAAATAATTCAAATGACGCTTGGTGACTATGTGTGAGTTACATAAACACCGCCTCAGAACTATTTCACTTCACTCGCAGTCATCTTTCTGACAAAAATCAAGTCCTTTGAAGAACTTTCCGGAGACGGACGAAGAAGCCAATTTCACTATCGGCGCCTCACCACCCGTGGTTCAATTCGCAACACTTGCTGGGTCAAGATCAGTCAATGAATCATTTTTCATCTTATCAATCATTTTCTGAGCGAAATCTCTCCGTCTTGTCTGTCGTCCCGCTTCACTGTCTATCTCTGTTGTTTACCGTTCATCCATCACAAACAACAGATGCTTACGCTTTTCAATGGAGCTGAAAATTATTTCATCGGGACTCTATCATTCTTGATCTTCGCTTCAAATGTCTCTAACGGTTGAGATGTCTGGTGCAAAAGAGAAATAGAAAGTTTCTAGTTTGTGTTTCCTCTCTACTTCAGCGAAGGTGTCTTAGCTTTGGGTCTGCATTGTTTGATATGGTGCACACTACAGTGACGCAGAGCACCTCAGAGTCTCACCACTGCAGGTACAGACCCATCAGGAAAAACCAAATTACCACTGCTGTTACTTTAACAACAATAATAACAGCAACTCTTAGTGCATAGGACCTCAACATATTCAAGAGAAACACAACTTTAAAACAACGACAAGATCTCATCTTGATGATGAACCACGGCCAGCGTGTGAGAAACAAAGACTCCACTCCAACAGCCAAGTGAACAAACAAGAGCTCATACTCAGACACATGAAATGTTTGTCCCGCCATTAAAAATGCATGGACGACTTAACGCCACAACATTATATATCATTTTCAAAGGTTTTGTTCGCTGGCTGCTCCAGAAGTACTTGTGCTTCTGATGTCCAAACGTGGAACATTCCGCTCCGAGCACTTTTTTTGTTCGCGTCGTCTGTATAGCGTGGATGCAAAACAAGTTATTTATTAATAGTCTGAAGCTATGGGATATATTCAGCGCCGACGTCAAATGAACCTCGGTTTATGCTTAGGCTGCGTACGAAAGGAATAAAGAAATAAAGAAACTATGTTGCAAAACAGTTTTGTTATCTATCAGTCAGACGACGCCCATTTCATTTTCATTATTTTATTGAAACTACGTTGCACCTATTGATTCGCATTCACTATATTTACGTTTTACCTTTTTCTTGTGAGTGTTGGGCGGGAAGATGTCAGTTCAGCAGTGTAGTGGTGAGGTCAGGACTGCAGACTGGATCGTGGTTTAAAGGCTGCAGAACAAGTATTGGGATAGTTCAATAGTTTGATAGTCACTGACTACGTCACTGACCAGTCGACTAGATGGCATATGATTTGTTTCCCCTGCACGTAAATCATTGCGTTACGGCAGTAATGAGCGCCGCCATTCCTCCAGAAAAATGATCTTGTTGTTAAAGATCACGTGATCAAATGTATGAAAATGAAGTGTCAAAATAAAAAAGGCACTACAGCATCATAGTGCTGGATATGATCGAGGTTTGTTATGGGCCTGTTTTTAATGGAAAAATCCCTAAAGAAACATCACTACCTAAATGACACGAACGCGTCTGTTGCGTCTGGAGAAAGATTTACTTCTCTGGATTAAAAAGTAGCGTTTTCATTGTCCACAGTTAAAAAAAGAAAAAATGAATAAAACCTTGACAGAAACCCTGTAACACCTGATTGGAGTGTTGTGAAAAGAAAAAAACAGTTGTAAACACTTGTGTTGTGCCACATAAATGGTGCTTTCGTGCATTTTATTTGCTTGAAACGTGGTCTGGCGAAATATTGCATCTCATTCTTTGGTGACTCTGTTGTGAAATACTTGGCTCGTTTCAGCGTTTTGGATTGCGATAGTTCCGTAGATATTACTTCACTTACGGTGGCTTGTGCTCGCTCACGCGACAAGGACAGTGATGACGTCAGGTCGTGTAGTCACATGACTCTGACGACGACTTTGCTGACTTCTAGTCGTTGCCCTGTCTTGGTCAGACGCTGACCTCATCGCTAAAGCCGGGGAGGTTCAGAAGTTCACCAGTCTGAAAACAGCCGCACAAGCACTGATCACCGAGCGAGCTTGCAACTGAATCAAAAAATAATGCCTTCTCTGTGAGCAACCCCCGACAAGATTCATTTTTCAACCAAACCAATGTGAGTCCCCTCTTTTTTTCCGCAACTCCTGACTCCTTTGGACCATCAAACAACAGGCACCATTTTTACAGTGACAGCTTTGTTCAAACACCCTGCAATTCCCCGCGGAGCAGGGAAAAATAGAGATGTGAGTTCTCAAAGACGAGTGCACTTCTCAAGATGTATGTGGGATCCATCTCTGCGATGAATACTGTAACAGTGTCAAAGTCTTCGGAGAGACTCGGTGCTGCACTGGCTCTTGAGAACAAAAAATAGGTATTTTACTGTTAAACTCAAGTTCCGGGCGCCGAGTGGGAGATGTTGTCCTGGTGTAACATTGGAGAAACAATCCAACGAAACTAGCTAATTGTGTTGTTTTTACCGCCTGTGTTCTGAGTTTAATTGTTTCTTATTTTTATCTGTGTCTGCTGTCTGGCTCCTCTGCAGAGCGCTTAATAGTCCTGGTATCAGAAAGCTCATTATGAAGGAACCAAATTCACTCCACATGCCCGACTGAATCCAGTGTAAAGACGAGCACCAAACACTTTCCAAGCCTCAAATGAAACCTGTTCGTGTGCGTCACAGAGAAGGTTTCAACAATAGCTTACAAAAGTCGATACAAGACTTTTTTTTTTTTTTTTTCAGCGTGAGTACATGTTGCTGCATTGGTGCTTGTTGGTGTGTATGTGTTAGTCCTTCCAAGTCTTTGGGATTTGGCAGCGAGATCAGAGAAAATGTGTGTTGTTGGGTTTGCAGGATGGTGTGTGTGGCCGTGACAGAGAGAGTGTATGCATGAAAGTGAGATTCTGCTCTGAGACGTTTGATGTCGGAGAACAGCGTCTGCTGTCTGTCTGCCAACTGCCAGCCCTCTATCACCATCCCAACACATGGCCTTCGCAAAAGTGTGTGCACGCGAGCGCGTGTGTTGCTGAATGTGTAAGTGGCCTGATTAGAAAGGGACTTGGCGAGGTGACACCTCGACACAGCGAGTTCCACTCATGACACTGTGTCACTGTGTAGACGTGTAGGCCCAGCTACACAAAATGGGATTTTGTTTTGAGTCACATGGCAGAGAGGAAGCGGTGAGAAGTGATGTGTGGAGGGAAGAAGGGTGAGTAATCTTTCACTCTCCACATCCCACAACACCGGTCTTTGGATTGGTCCTTCACTTCAGGGTCAAGCCCACTTTGGCTAATTGTCCTCTGGTGTATGAATGTGAATGTGAGGGCACGGAAATGGAAGGGAAAGATCATATTAAATAGGTCTGTAGCGGCACTTTTCTTGCTACTGTAATCATTCTGCGGGACGTTTTCAGTCCTGTATGATGAAACCTGACCGCAGCAGCAGTCGTACTCTTTGGTTTTTCTACGTAATCTTTGAGCAAAACCATTCAAAGTGGTCCGTTTGTAGAAGTAAATCTGGTCCAACAGTCATTCTTTTTGAATGAAAAGTCTGCGCAAAACTTTCTGTCGATTAAAAGTTGGATTATCAGAGGCAAAACAATATTCCAAAGTGCTAATAAAGATAACAAACTGTTGCCAGTTAGCTTGGAAAATGTGCTCGAGCAGACAGTGCCAATAAACTGGAAAAGAAGAGTCAAACTTGACTCCTGTGACACAACAAAAATGGTTGTGATTCATTTGTCATGTATTTGTCTGTCTGTTGTGTCTGGTGGCACATTGATGGATTACAGCGCAGACCTCTGCCAAGCAGCTCATTCACTGTCATATTGTGATTTTCACTGCACATACATTTTGTCCATATACTTGATACATTTCAGAGAATTAGAAATTTTGTTGATACCAATAGGTGGCAGTAGTGTTTTGGAAATGACTCGCATGACACACACTAAACAGATTCTTCAAAAGATTGATGGATCCAGATTCATCTGTCCCTTGATCAATGCCACATGAAGATAGTTTTTGAGTTACTTTGCCAACAGACAGCCAGAGAAGTGCAATACCTTCTTGCCACAGGTAATTAGACAATAATGTTGGCTGAATATTTTGTCATTTTTTAACATTCATTTCTTGAAATGAAAAGCAAATTTTGCCATGTTTTCCCAAATGGGTTGTGCGCCAGTCAAGGTTGGGACTTTAAAGGCCCATTTAGGCCCCCTTTACATACAAAATGGTACCGTCAATGATCACATGCTTCCATGTGTTCTTTACGTTGGTATTGCTGTTCACCAAAATATCCACCAGGAGGAGCAGCTCAGAGTCAAGTTTCTGACAACATCAAACTCCAAAACCAACATGGCGACTGTGGAGTCAGTACTGATCATGTAGCTCTTGTACAAAAGAGGAAACGGAGGCAGCGCTGCAGGAGGCGGTGGTTGGTTAAATATATGGCCACTGGAGGATGGAGAGTTTCCACCAGTGTCATGTCTTTTTCCTGTATCATTAGAGCTACGTATCGGGTCGTAACAGAAAGTTTTTCAGTTGCAGGTGCACCACAGTATAAAATGTCATCATAACCAGAACCTCCATAATAAAATACACTAAATGAGATTCCACTGATGGACAGAAAACTAAAAAATTTCCAGACAGAAGCACAAACTGTTTCAACGGACGTTTACAGGTTCAACTTAAATGTGATCATACTTGTGTCACATTTTAAATAGAGAGTAAACAAGATTAATTCACGACACAACCTCATATTAATTTGCTTTTTTTTCAGCTGTAGTTCCAGTGCTTTGGAATATATAGGTCATACATAAGTAATACTTGAATGGGACACTGAATGATTGTTGGATTTGTCACACTGCACCTAATACTAATATGACATCCAAACTGGTAGGAAGGAGATTTATTCTTAATAAAGCTTCACTTCTTCTTGGTCTGACACTCAAACTTCTTCTTTTCATACATTTATCTTTGGTGTCAGGAGTGTCAGGAAGGGGAAAAAAAGCAACTAAAAGCATCAGTGTTCCAAGTCTGGCCTCAGAAGGGCACGGAAACTTTCATGCTGAATTCCTTTTATGGTCCTGAAGACAAATAAAAGGACGCATAAGGTGTGAAGAACTGAGGGAACGAGAGCATAAAGGAGAGAAGGAGGAATATCTGTTGAAAAAAAAGTCAAATGTGCGTCTTTGACTGACTCTCACCGACGCGCTTGCCTACGCAAACTCTGACACAAACAACTCACACTCGCTTGAGGTGGTGGCATGTTCGCGCTCATGCACACGTGTAGAAACCAGGACTTGTGGAGAGCAGAAGAGTAGCTGCAGAGCAAAGGACCCCTGCGCTCTGACCGTCTTACTCTGATAGTTCCAAATATAACTTGCACCCCCAACACGCAAACGCCCTGCTACAAACACTAAGCCAGGTCACCCTGGATTTTTTTCTATTTTAATCTACGATTCTGGATTGCGAAAAAAAAAAAAAATCAGATTAAAACCAGTCATAGGTTTACAACTTTAACCTGCCTTTACATACATTGAAGGCATTTCAATAAAGGATTAAAGGAAGATTAAGCGACAGTGTTGGATAAGAGCTGCGGCAGAGGATAAGACAGTGATGTAAAAATCACCTGATGGAATAGTTCAATCAACGTGAAGTGACCGAAAAATATTCATTACAAATACGTCACTAAACCTTCATAGTATTACTAGATTTGTCAAGAGTTGAAATAGATGGCTAAATATGTACAATCTTAATGACTTGAAGAGAAAGAAACTTCAAAGAGCATGAGCTTACTTGAACAATATGGAAGCAGTAAACAGTCTCAGCTTGGTAAACAGACTTGATTCCAAGAACCTAAATATTTGCCAACCGACGGGGTCTCTTCCCATTTATTTGAAAGGATAATTTCACATTATTTTCACTTCACTGTTTACAATTTTTCGACTGATCCACGTGTAGTACGTCGCAAACTGAAGCCGAGTTAAAAAATGTTCGTCCTGTATCCAGGCCACTGGACGACGCCTCTAAGAAGCAACTCTCACTATTTCAAGCCAAAGAGTATGCGACATACTGTACCTGTTTGCAAAGTCGCTGCAAACAGCGGTTTGAAAACAACCCACATTTTCACTGATTCAGTTTCACACCACAGTTTTGGTGGGACACACACTGTGTTTCTGAAATAGTTCCAGCAGCGGATTGATGGCTGAGCTGTTCTCCACTGGCCGGGGGCGGTGAGATTTCTTCATTTGCTAATGTCATCAGTCCATATTCAGGATGGGAGGAGCCTCCACACTGGCTGGCACAGAACATTCTACATTCTTCGACGGCCCTCCTTAATGGTCCACCTTAAAAGGCGTCCTCCTTATATGAGGCTGAGGGAGCGTCGACTTGAGAACCCCGCTCTCTCATATTAATGTCAACTTTTTTGGAGTCCACATAAGGAAATTGGAATAAATCCACCTAAATTGGGATTTTGTTTGTGGAAAAGATTGATTCCATCTCAATATATCGTGAGGAAGCAGCATATCCTAGTGGTATTTGCCTGAAACTTGAAAGCAAACAAGCCAGCTGAAGCCTTGCTTCCAGTCCGCATCCCAAGTGGAGCAGAGTGGACGTCAGAATTCTTCGCAGTGGACAAGAGGTCTGACTGAAGAACAGAGGCAGAGAGGGGTGCTCCATTCTGGGGAGGAAGAGGCCATACGCAGGACCAGAAAACATCTGTGCATCTGTGGAACTGTAGCTCACCAAGGACAGCCACTGTTTTTAACTCCCACTTCACAGACCTCTTATCAGTCGGCAGATTAGAAAGTAATGTTTCTAGAAACTCTCCGTCTCTCCCAGCCAACTTTAATTGCTCCGTCCCGACTCCACTAAAACTCTTTTTCAGAAAACATGGTTGGAGTAGCTTCATACATGAGTGATGAGCCTCGTGTCATTGTCTGAAGTCTTTCTTTTTATCCCTCTCATCCAGCTCCCTCTCGCACAGTCAGCTGATGTGTGGAGTGGGCATCCCGCTGAACCTTGAAAAGCAGATGCAAGCCAGTGATTGTTTCAGTCCAAACAGCTTCCTGCGGATTCTCCTCTTCCGCGCCCGCTGCCATGAATAACTTCCTCAGATTACACTTCATGGAGCAGGGAGATGAAGGGTTGAAGCCTTTTAACTCAAAGAGTTGTGTTAGTTTTCGGCTATCGCCCATAAATCGGGCTTCATGCCGCTGATACCATCTATTTAAAACGCCGCTGATTGTCTGAGCGACTGATCCCCGAGATCGGCTTGGGACTTGTGTACTTTATGCACTCCTATTGATTTCAGCGACTTGCTGCTGTCTGCCCTAAAATAGATAGTTATGACTTTGCAAAGGGACCATCGGGGACAAAGGCCGGGCTTCTGTCGGCCGACCCATTGATTGGTTATAAAGGTGACTGAGGTGTACTATTGATTGTAACCGGTGGTACGGCGGCACAGAGTGGACTCATCGTTTTGTGCTGCCAGACAGCCGCTCAGACATTCGCCGTGCTTCTATTTGCAGAGATAACTGGAACATTATAAGACAACTCCGAAAACAGCTGATTCCCATCCAAAAAAAAGAGTCATATTCCTTTGTTTTTTGTCAGAGATACACTGGCTGTACAAGTGATAATTGGCTTAGCAGTGGAAGGGATTCAGAGAGGGAGATTTGGGACCGGCTGAGATGCCAGCTCGTCTCCATGCTCGGTTAGAGATGAAATCAGATACTTGTCTGATGATTAGCCAGCTTGGAGTATTAAGTAGCAAAACAAGCAGAGTCGCACAATCGGAGGTTAGAGATACTGATATAGATTTAGCCAGCTATTGTCTTTCCCCCCCGAAATGACTGCAGACTGGATGAGGAAAGGCTTTCAACCGAGCAGACTTTTCTGTGATACAATAGCAAGTTTGTAGAAGTTGCATATCTCAAAGTGTAGGTCAGGTCATGAGTGGCAACAGGTGGCAGTGGTTGGAGCAGGTTTGACTGAAGGGAGTAAGTTTGGCAAGGGAGGATGGTGAGCACCCCTGGTCACCTCCTGCATTGGTTACTTTAACGTCCTCCTCTTGTGATGCCCAGAAATCCCTCCACAAACTCAAACTCAGAGCTCCCTCCAACTCTCTCGCCCCTCCCTCGCCGTCTGACCTCCTTTATATCTCACAGGTTCAGCCACCTTCATCCATCTACAAGTCCCCCTCGCCCTCCATAGCGCCACATGCAGCTGAGCTTCCTGCCACTCTGTTCGCAAACTTTGGAGCGCTCTTTATTATGACTATATTATTATTGTTATTATTATCATAAATGCAGAAAGCCAAATAAAGTCATTCAGGTGAGTGTGAACTTGTATGGAGATGTGAATGACCAACAGCATCCTTAACCCTCAACTTCATCCCTCAAAGTCTTGTTTAAAGGGCCTTAAAAGAGGACATACCTTCATTGCAGATATGTCCTCAGACTGTGGGGGGCAGCGTTCAGTAAATCACACATTGCAATGAAGTGTCATGGCGACAGTCAGAGACATCTGCATGTGATACTTGACACTGTGGACAGCAAACGACGTGTGAGACATGGGTCGGAAAGTCAAAATCATTTCGACTTGTGTTGAACCGCTACTGTCCTGACAACTGCCAACCGGGCAGTGAGCCCAAGTGCAGAACTTTTTTCACGTACACGACACATTTTTTGTATTTGATACCATGCCAGGTGTTTATTTATAAAGCACTTGAAAAACAACAACACAAGATCGTCACATTCTACTACATTGATTTGAAGCGAAAGTCATCGTTCAGACCTGCATGTTGCCTCACTGTGTGAGCGTTCCACTATTCGGCTTCGGTGACTCTTCGTCACCTCAAATACCCCCAGCTGTTGCGACAAAAATTGCCAGTGCATCATGGCACGCTGCCTTTTTCTGTATCCAGTTTCACTTTCTCACTCCCAAGGCATCAAATATCGACTGCGGTCAAGTAGAATTTCCGATCCAGTGTGGCGCAGAAGCCTTCTGTGTTGAACGGTGACGCATAGGGATGATCGTCGCACTCGTGAGAATGTGTTGGTATTTCCTAACAAAAACCTTAGCCCTACTGCTAACCCCTATCTTAAAGAGAAAACACATCCATAACATCAGCACGCCTTACTGTTTTCCTAAATCACAGTCGTGTCATTTAAGGCCACAGCGTACTTCCCTCTAGACGCGTGACAATTCTGTCAGACTCAGGGCACATTGAGGGCTCCAAAATAGCATGACAAACATGAGCCGGTGATACAGGACGTCAGGTACTTCCTCCGGGGCTGACTCACGGTGATATCTGTCCTTCTGTTCGGTCGCGGCCTGTAGAAGTTCAGTTGCTTCCATCCAGTTACAACACGCATGTTCACACGGAGGCTGTCTCTCGGCACACGTTATCTCAACAGTCATAAACATTAAAATTTCGCTCCAGGCTTGTTTTTTTTTTTTTTTTCCCCCAAAGATCCATAGAGACTGCAAGCGAATGAAAACAAACATATCTCACCAAAAAAGAAACTACTTCATCATCTGACAATATAGTTGCAGCGGGAAGCTCACTAACCACAGACCAAGTAAATTATCTGCTTAACACTGAACATGCCTGCGAGCTTCAGCCGAGACAGAGACTTTTTGAGTCTGTTTGCGTGAAAAGAGGCATTAATTGCTGGCGCAACCCTTTCTAATCGTGTTCACGTCCAACGCATGACTCATGTGTTCACTCCGAGGAGGAGCCGCTTTGATATTGCATCTCGGTGTCAGGTGGTCTCTGTGTGTTTCTGACGACTCCACACGTGAACTGGCCAGCGCAGCCGAGCGTGCCTTCATTCCACGAGGCAGCATGGAGCAGAAATCAATATGGATGAAAACTTTGTATCTAGTGACTTCTCCCAACAGAAAGGAACAGTGTGGCGTTATGATCCAGGAGCGTGGGGATGTGGAGCGTGGCAGATAAACAAGTTGTTGACTAAGGGGCACCGTGCCCACAGGAGGGAGGACACCTCTGCCACGCCTGTCTCGCGCCACCTGTGGGGCATTTCTATCAAGCTGCTTATAGCGCAGCTCAGTAGGTGGCACAATCAGCAGCTAATTCCACCTGCAGCACCTTCATGGACACACACACACACACACACACACTTAGACCCAGTGACAGGCTTGACGGTGGCCTTGACCCCTGTGGCACTGGTGGGCTCCCTGTGGCGCACTGTGGGACGCCTGAGATTATCCCGCCGCTCACAGACAGTGGCAGAATCTTAATCCTCAACCATCTACTGTTAAATCGTACTCATCCTCACAATCACTCCTCCCCGTTCCTCGCATCTCTCCCTCTGAAAACCCATTGAAATCTTCCCTTTCAAATGCCATGCTGTCCTCTCTCCACCCCCCGCGCTTTAACTCCATCTTCTCCCCGGTTTAAATCTCCCGATCCTGGGTTAAATCCACGAGCAACAAGATGTCATCCTCTCCATCTTTTATCTGCTCTCTGCGCTCCAGGCCCAGCCCCCTCTATCAAGCACGCATTGATCTTCTCATCCCCAAGAAAACAAAACACCAATCAGCCTGTCATAATCACTCTGCTGGAGGAGGAAGCTGAACGGCGGCGCAGCTGCTGTGTTGATGGCGGCGACAAAGCAAACATGTCTGGTGTGCAAAGAACACTAGAACTTCCCGAAGAAATTGTCTGTATTTATCTTGCTCTAAAACGACTGTAAGAATTGACCGCTCACGCAGCGAAGGCAACACTGCTGGCTGCAGAATCAGTGGGTAAAACAATACACGTTTTTGGAAATCCTTAAAATAGCCAAGCCAAAAACAAACGATTGATTTGAAATAAGATTTACATTTAGACGATGTGATTTCAGAACGCCAATATTAACGTCTGTGATGGTCATTTATCACACCACTGTAATGTCTTCTTGCACCAAGGAATGGCGCTGACAGCTGACAGTGGCAAGATTTATGACCTGTGGACCCTGACGTCCTTCAGTGCACTGAGCGGTTCATAAATCTTTTGACATCAGGTATTGACTTCTGGGTCATTAGTAAATGTTGTAATCTAAAGCACTAAGAAGCAGAATTGAATGCAGAGTAGGTCAATTCTTGGAGGAGGTTTGACTGACAAATAAAAATAATCCACTGTTATTTTGAATGTATTATTATTATTGATAAATGGGCATTTCTAGGCTGGGAAACAGTGGAGTGGCGAGGAGCGTATAAAAATGTAAAAAAGCAATACACAAATTCAAAGAATGTGACCTGCACTTTCTGAAAGGTTAATTTCGATACATAAATTTTTAGACTTTAATTCTGCGAGTCGATTTGATTATGACAGACACAGGCCTGTTTCTGATTCCTGTCCACAGAAGCAATAATGGCAGATAAAATTAGCGTCAGTAAATATCAGCCTCACATTCTTCACCTGACTTACAAAGGTGGGGGACTGATATCAAGTCACATCAAAGGCATTATTGAGACGTATTATTGCGTGTCTATTTTGGCTCCTATCTCTCCAAGCGTGCCGTGTTTGTGTTGTTCTTCTTCTCCCACACGTTGACTTGGTGACTCGCAGCAGCCGATCTGACTAATGAAAACAGATAAAACTCTTCAACCCAGTAACACAAACATTAGCACTAATTTGGCTCTGGGAGACAAAGAACCGGGGAGATATGGGTAAATACGCCTGACTTTTCAGCAGCGGAGGAGGAAAGGAAAACACACCCTCTGGGAAATTTGCTCTGATCAAGAGCTAAGAGATTAACCAGTCTGACGTGAGCTAATGAACAGGAGAACATCATGAAAGAGGCTCATAAATGCAGATGAGGCACGTGACGAAGAAACTTCTCGTCTTGGAGCAGGCGAAGTAAGAGCAGTGTACCAAACCCAATTAGTTTCTCCGCTCCTTTTCTCACCTACAACAGAAACAAGCTGACAACTTTCCTGTTGAACATTCTCGAGAAAGATGTAGAAACGTGGATGTGCAACACTTGCAACAAGAGGAGCAATCAGAGCTAAAAAAAAAAAGACTTGTGATGAGACTCGGTGATAATGCGCTTTCTCCGCTGGAGCCCAGTTAGAAGCAATTACATCGTCTGCAACAGACTAATAGAAGGAACAGACAGAGGAAAGGGCACAACACGTCAAGCACGATCACACAGAGAGAGGCACACACTCGCCTGAAGAGGCCCTGCGACTCTATCAAACACAACAGTCAGACTTACTGATCACATAGTCTCCGAATGGATCATCCTCATCGTCGTCTAGATAGGCTGGAGGGTCGTGAAAAGAAACACGGAAAAAACATGAATCCACACCAGCAGAACAATATCAACACATAAGGGCTGCTTCAAGGTCACATTCAACTGGAGCTTCGCTTCAGTTCGTCGCCGAGGATGATGTAAGTTTTACTAGTAATGACAACGCGAGGGTGAAAAAAAGTTCAACTCAACTGTGGGTTATATCGTTGTGAAATACATCGAAACGATGTCACACTGACTTATCAAAGACCTTTCCATAAATCTGTTGGATGGAATTCAAGAATTTGGCGCCTGATGGAAGAATGTCAAATACTCAAGGGCAAAAAAAAATACTTGTGAGAGTTACGTTTTTACACACTACATGATAGTATGCGATAATGCAACTGTATTGGAGCTTTATTCAGGCACTTTCTCTTGCTCTTCTTCTCATGAGGTGTCACGAGGCGTGTGCCTCAAAGACTGAACTGAGCTGCTCTGAAACTGCTCCACCATCAGGTGTGTCTTTCAATACGTGTTGTATTTTGGATGCCACGTGCATTAGGAAGTTAGCGGCCGATTTACTAAGACCCTTCGTGAGATGCACCTATTTAACAAGTGCCATGAGTTTCTGCCTTGTTCTATGGACATGTGGTCATTGAACAGCAAACTGAGCTCCCCCATTTTCACTCACACATGTTGACGTTCGTCAAGAGCACTTTTGCGTGAGGTCAAGACTTCCGCGATGAATGTGGACACGTCTGCACCTCACGTGACCTGCGCCCTTTCAGAAGTGTGAGCCAAGCTCGTGATCACATGCAGCAAGTGGCATGAAAGTGGCAGAAGCTGCGCCACCCCATGGCTCAGCCCATACCCCAACAACTTTCTTTATTTTATGTGTCGGACCGTCTGCAAAAACATGACTAAATTTAAAGTCAAATGTGTCAACAAAGGTAGGCGTCAGCGTTCGCTAGATTGTTTTCAATATGTGGCACTTTAAAAGTCCATTTAAGCTCAACGTTCCATGCAGTTACGGACAGATCCTTCTGTCCGTGCTCTGTGTTAATTTCATCCGTATTTCTGCACGTTTCCACAAAGCTTACGGATACGGACCAAAGTGTTGCTGTTATGACCCGATACATAGCTCTAATGATACAGGAAGAAGACATAACAATGGTGGAAACTCTCCGTCCACCAGTGGCCATATATTTATTGGCCTCACCGACCACCGCCTCCTACAACGCCGCCTCCGTGTCCTCTTTTGTGCAAGAGCTACATGCGTACAATGCGTCTTCCATAGTCGCTGTGTTGGTTTTGGAGCTTGTTGTTGTCATCAACTTTTGACTCTGGGCTGCCCCCCCTTGTGAATCTATTGGTGAAGAGCAATATGGACATAAAAAATGCATTCATATTCATGCGCATCTAATCCATTGAAACGCCCCCAGTGTCAACATGCTATGCTGAAGGCTGCCTTCGGCGTCAGTATAGGACGCACTTTCCCAACGTCAATATATCACGCCATGGGAGGGAGGATGGGTGGGTGGCTTTGAAGGAGGCAAACTATTGCAACCTGGTGATTTTTTTTTGAGAGGACCAAGAGGTTTGCCCAGCTTTTAGTGCCTGCAAAGGGTGAAAGAGTGGTTCTTTGGTCCTATCTATGGTCACAGTGTATCAAGACTTTCAATTTCCAATTATGAAGACGGTGGTAACCATTAAACTACAAACGGCTCTGGCACCATGCCGAGGAAAATATGATCACGGAACAATTGGATGGAGGATTCTCCATTTGCTGTCCGAGCCCTTCGTCTCTCCGGTTTCTCTTCAGCAGGTCTGAAGACAGTAGTCGAGGCTATTACAGCTCACTAACTCGGGCAGCAGACGAGTCGTCAGCAACTTACATGCCTGACACAAATGATATTTCACTACGCCAGTGACTCTTCAGTAGAAACCCGGGAGAATGGATGGATCCCGGCTCCAGATACCAGCGCCGCAGCCACTCAAGCGCAAGATGACACACATCACACAATTTCTGAATGGTTTGGATGCTGCTCCCTCGTCTCTGTTTTGCCTTTTATTCAAGGTGCAGGCCTTTTCCTTTTTTTACTCAATCAACATTCTTCCCACTTTAGCGTCCATCTATGATGATCAATATCCCGGCTCTTTTATTCAACACAGCTCTTACGCACCGTCAGACTGAGGCTTTTTCCCCCACAACTCCAGTCTGAAAAGAGCCATAGAAATGCGCCACATGGATTTGGAAGATCTTTTTTTATTCATAGCTGGAGCATGAGCGCTGTGTTCAGTATGCTGAATAGAACCATTTTTATTGATCGGGACCACGGGGAATTTTTCAAACCCGATGTTTAACCCAAAGAGAGACACACATATGGCTCCACACGCAGTGTGAGTGCGTCGGCCGCCACCGCCGTCGCCGAGCACGTAGGTCCTGCCGCACGGACTTAAAGTCCTTGAACCAGAGCTGAGGTATGAAGGCACACACAAACACGCACTCAGGCACAAGTGTATTTGCGAAAGCAGGTTGTCAGTGTTGCTCTTACACACCATTCATCACAAGCTACTAATTCTGTTAGACCACTGTCGAGCCGTTCGCACCCCACGTTGCTCTGTGAAACTCAATCAGAGTCTAATGCCCCCAACCTTTCTAACACGCAGCCTCTCATTCTCAGTTTCTTTCACACACATTCACAGGGACCCTGAGGGGACAGCAGCGGTCTTAAGGGACCCCATCAGTCCGACTCTATAAGAGTCGCCGGAATTTGATCGACAGGAGCTGCATGGGAGCAGTTCCTGGTGTTGAGTGCAGCTGTATTGGAAATGCTGCTGAGGATTTGGAGAAACCTGGCGTGAGTTATTTACAGATGCAGCTGCAGACGCCACGCCAACTCAACTAAACATTCACAGCAGAATTGAAAGCAGGCTGTTGTCACGTCCAGAAAGCGAGATTTAAACCCACCTTTTATCACCTCAAATGAATCATTCAGGAATGTTAGAGAAGAGGTGGTTGTTTTCCAGGCTTTAAGCCAGAAGTATTCCATTATTAAGGGGAGAAACATGTGACAATTCCACTTCAGTGGGAACAACTGACTGGCAAGGAATGTTTTTTGATAAGCTGCTTCATCAACCTTTTATTGAGTGATAAATGAAACAACCCTTGTTATTGATGATTTCGTTTTTGTTATTACGTTTTTGTATGTTGACAGAGAAGAGAAAATCCACCATCACTTTATTGTAATGATTTTTGTTAGTCCTCGTCCATGCCTGGGCCACATGGCGCACTCGTGGTTAGCACTCTGGCCTTGCAGCACCTAGGCTGCGGGTTCGACGATCCGGTTGGACTAGTGACCTTTCTGCGTGGAGTTTGCATGTTGTCACCTGCTGATGCTGAGATTGGCCCAGCTCCCCCCCGCCACCCTCCTCTGGAAGACAAAGTGGAATAGAATATGCATGTATATATATAGTCCACACCTCACCACTGCTCATGCTACCCACGATGCACAGCAACAGTTGAAGGGCAACAATGTTATTGCCGGATCAATCATTATTTTGCTCCGAAACGTGCGACAGGACATCAGAACATCAGCAGCCGAAATTATTCTGGAATTCACCATCACTAGTTGCTAGTCTTTGAACGTCTTCTTTGAAGGAACAGCAACAGCAAGAAGCCAAAAATCACTTCCCTGGACACGAAAAGATGACGACCATGTTAAGAGCAAGCGACGGGGCAGAATAGAGAGAATGTTCCACTTCTGATTCATTAAAACAACGTGGGCGCAGTGAGGGACAAGATTTCAAAATCCAGTTCGAGATAAGACATGCTTTTCTATTTTCTCCTGAAGAGCATTTTTGAGGTCCAGTATCCTTTCAAATGGCCCCAAAATGAGCAGGAAAGGGCCCCTTTAAGTGTCTGAAAAGAAATGAGTTGAAACAATTTGAAAAACAGAATAATAAAGGCAGTGGGAGGAGGCTCCCCCGGCCACCTTGATGAGTTGAATCACCTTGCCAAACTCTGTTTTTAAAGCCAATAACAAGAAAGGGAAGACAGCATGGTAATTCGGAAGATTGAGAGGTCCAAACAAACACCAAGCGAAGAGCAGGGGATTCATTTGGCCCTGACTGGGGTCAGGGCTGGACAGGAAAGGCAGCCTAAATTTAACGCCACCTTCTCATTCTCCAATTATGAGATGAATACCTCCTGCCACGTACGTCACCGTGCCGCCCTATGATTTATTATCGCGTGGAACAGATGTCAAGATTGAGCCGGAGGAGCAGCACGGTCGGCAGGCAGCTCATCAGCATGCTGGCCGCCGAGCGGCACGTCCGCGCTCATCACGTCGGCTGCATGAATAAAGACCAGTTTTATTGACAGAAAACATTGTTGAAGTTGAATCCTGGTTTCTATAAGTGGCTGCTCTTCAATGAGCGAGAGAGTCCGAAGCTCACGGACGACCAACACAAGGCCCACGTCCAGAACTGGACCCATAAAGCGGGCGCCGGGATTAAATCAATGTCAGGACCTGATCTTATTTCATCTAATTCATGTTTTAATCATTCTTCCTGCTGATCAATGCAGTCCGAACGTGGCCATCAGACGCGGCGGTGGGAATTTACAAGCACTCCTTCCCTCCCGCTTGTGTTTCCAGGCGGGCCTTTTATGAGGCGCACAGTGTGACAGTAAATCTCCTCCCCCACTTTGCCAAAATGAAATCTCCCATCGCCGCTCCCTCTGCTCATATTTGTTTGTCTCCGAAGATGCTTGTGCAAACTGCACTCGTGCTGCCAAGTCAACGCTCTAGTCTCTTTATTTTAATAGTGTCTGGAAGCGGTAATAAAAGCCCAGCATTCAATACTCGACAATAAAGCGGGGTTGAGAGAAACGTTGAAATTCCCGAATTACACTGAAGGATTCCGAATGAGGTGGCTTTACGTACTTGTCAGTGAATGAAAGTGAGCCGTAACAGAACTCGTGAGCAGCTCTTAGATGTCTGCAGGAGACCACTGAGCACTGCAGGTGGTCCGAGCAAAAGTCTGCAGAGGATGTCTCCGTGGTTTCTCCTCCGCTGTTGCTTCCTTGTCCCACACCTTCGCCTCTCTTGCACATCCATGAAGACGTGTTGTCTTCCGTTGCATGTATTTTGAAAGGCCGTCTCCACTCTTCTTCATCCTACTAAAGGGGATTGATATCAATGCCTCATACAGTAGGTGTGTGTGTGTACTCCCACACACTCCTACCACACATTTCCCTTGGGTGATAATCGCGTTGAGACTAGCAACAGGTGACTTTACTGATGGATATCTGTGATTGTTCTCACGCTTTAATTTCTTATCGACTCGGGTTTGTCCCCGTGTCTTACACATGAATGGATCAGGTCTTTCTGCTCATCATCATAGTAATGATTACTAAAGAGGCCGTGTCCAGCGCTTCATCTTGAAACCTGATGTGGTCAACGGTGCACAGTGGAGGGAGGGACCGGGAATGATGTGACGGTGATCACAGATGAAAAACACCTGGCATGAAGTGAGGTTCGAGCAGATAAACAGAGCAGATGACGCTCACTGAATTCAATGAATGTGATGATGGTCGACATTATTGTGTCGTTATTGTGTATCGTGTTGATTTCATACACTTTTAAAATAACTTTGGACCCCAGTGAAAAAAACAAACAAACTACTTCAAACTGCAGTTGGATATGCAAATGGAGATTCAGAAGTATTTGTCCCGCCTACTTTCTTTACAGTTGGTCAGTGGCATCCACCGCTCACGTCACCTCAAGTTTGTTTCAGTCCACACTGGAACTGTAGAACACGTGTTTCTGAACACATGTTCAACTGAATAAAACAAAGAGCGAATAAGAAACCTCTTTGCGGTACAAGTACAAGTTAACTAACTACAGGACAATACTGTTAATTGATGCAAATAACAGACACGTCAGGTCTCAAACTTTTGCAAGGAACATTGAGAGGTGCACCACATCCAAAGCATCCATTGCAATAGAATTCATTAATTAGAATTACTGAAATATAACAACTTTTTTTTAATCGAGGCCCACCATTAGTGACAGGTAGGGAGGCAAAGGAACCTTTGTTTCCCCCTTAAACGAGTACTCATCCTGTGAGTACTATGACTACTTGCATTGCACCATCACACATGAAGTTGCTTAAAATTATTTTTCCACAAGTATCATCTGCCATTTTAACTACTTCCCTCAGTGCCTTTATCTTGTACATGGGCGACGTCAATAGTTTTACTACAATACAAAACACAAATTGAACAGAACTAATCTGGCATTCAATAACTGCTGCCATCAAAGTGGCATCGGTGGCCGAGTCCGAGTGCTCAATTTAAAAGATTTCATGTCAGCAAAATGTGATCCACAGTTCATAGGTTATTCTAGACATGAAAGCATGCCGACAGCAACAGTTAGTCTGCTAAGTCGCTCGGTCCCGTGAGCACAACACCACAGCAACAGCCACCTCCTCTTTCAACTCTAAATATGTGGGTGGGAACTGCAAATCCTGGCCTGAAGAAGAACCGCGGGTCTTCTTGAACTGGCATCTGTCATTCAAGCCCACTGTTCTGACAAAAGCATAACAAGGGACGATGAACGGCGCAGCGGGAGAGGAGCGGCGGCGGAGGACGCTTCAGAGATGAAACAGGGGACGAGGAGAAGCATGTGAAGGTGAGACTACGGCAGCTTGTTAGAGACGCGGCAAGATGTGACTGTTTGGTGTTGAGGTGCGTCGCCGTCTCTGGATTTGTTAGCATGTGTTTATGATGTTGCTTCTCTGTCTGGCTCAGTCGATCTCTATTAATAGACGCTCAGATCCTCCTGCTGCTGCTTTGACACTGCTGCTTCACACTTCCACACACATGTGGGGAGCCCGGGCTCTCGCAGGCTCCTGCACAGAGCAAAGCAGCCATCACAAGCAACAACACACACAGGCTCATTATGCACCCACGCTGCTGAAGGCGCACATTGTTTAGCTTTGCAGGGAGTGAGGCGGTTCTTGCGGGTCGTTTGAAGTGTGGCGTTTTTTTTCAGGATAATGCAGGAGAGAAAGGTGAGATTTCCTCATTTAAAGCGACTAAGTAGGTAACGATTTGACTTGATCACACACACACACACGCGCGCAGCTGGTCCTTTTATCTGGCTGCCTCTCTGCCTCTGATCTCTTCATGCCAGCTGAGGCCGCCGTGCAAACGCCTGATTTCAATCTTTGTGTTCGTGCTCGATGAGACCAGCCCAGAGGTGTGAACCCGCGGCCGCTGTGAACTCCACTTATAGAAGGGGAACTTTTGAAGTCTACATTTGACTTTGATTGACTTTGATTTGACACGTGTTCCACCTAATCTTCCATCTAAACTTCTCAGGATGATGTTTTGGCCCCTGTAGCGGCACAGAAGTATCGGTGGATCCGTCACGTCAAGTTTCTTCTGGGAATCAGTCAAAGAAAAAAGCGTCTTTGATCTTTCCAACAATCACGACTCAGTGACATCACACTGCAGGCGAACCATTAGCACAATGTAGTTCTGGATTAAGAAGATTATTTTACGAGGTCTGAAAATGCCAGAGACGGCGCGTTCAATAGCGTTCGCCATCCCGATCCAGAGAGCGACGTCTGCGGCTGATATCTGCGGCGGCAAGATTAGCTCGCTAATTAACCACAAAGCAATTATCGGCCGGCGGGAGGAGCGTCGCATGTGGGAAGGTGCTTCTACCTGTGTTTAATAGGTGCAGAGTAGGTTGAGCAGCCGACACACGTCTGCAGTTCGGAACGTTGGAGGTTGGTGGAAATCTAGCGCGTGTCCGCGAAAAATTCAATCAATTAGACAGTTGCCTTTTCCTTCCATCCCCGTTTCATTAACCTCTATTGACACTTTAGCAAGACTCGCATCAAGTTTTACAGGCGCGACAGGATTAACAGGGAAATGAGACGTTGCCAATAAACAAAGTTGCCTCTGGGAGCATCATAAAAAGGAATGCACTTGAAGCTAAAGATAAGCCTCTCTCTCACTGCACCCTGGACGTCACACAATGAAAAACTCTGCAGTGCTGATATATTTACTACCCCTTCTTTCAATCAAATCATTTATGGAGCAGACCAAGTTTTACTAGGTCACGTCAGCGATTATGACCACCGAGGACTGAAAGTGCATCTGATGCATTCCGACTAATAAATAAAGTTTTTGGGAGGAAGTAATACACATTTTGTAAAGGGGGACTTGCATTTTCTTGGCATCAGGCCATTCCCAGAGTGGGTCACCAGGTGCGGCAGCCCAGAGCCCAAAGCTTGGCAAAGGCAGCTGCACAAGGTGGTGTTGAGAGGAGAAGAAAAAAATGACCTATATTGAGCATCATATTCAAGCCCTATATGCAATCGTGGTTTCTACGACCAACTTCCATCACAGGTTGAACCTGACCGGTCTCCTATGTGGACATCCTGGTGGGTTGTGTGACGACATGGATATGCACCTGATGCCACCATCTATTTCTAAGGGGGGAGGGGAGGGTCCACTGTCCCTCATCTCCACTTGTCCCCTCCAGTCCACAACACAGTTACACCGCTCCCAAACCTGGTTTCAACATCAAGATTACAACTCAGGGTTTCAAAATCCAGTTTACACGCAGGGTCAGGGCGGGTGAGATAACACCTATTAACCGACATGATCTCCGCTTGAATAACCCAGATATTTACCCAGATAAACATAGTGGAAGGGGAAATTTGCAAAGCGACACGTGAGGGGTGAATGAAGCGCTTTGGAAAGCCGTCCTTCTGAGGCCTCGCAACTCTTGTCTCAAAGAAGACTGTCCTTCTGACGTAATACTTTCTGAACTGACAGGAAGACATTGTGATAACCAAGCAACACAGGCAGTGGACTGGGGTTAGAAGGCAACTTGTGCCCAACGTAGTGGACTGCTGGGGGTCAGTGTCTCTCAAGCAGGAGAGTGGAGGCAACACGTGACAGGTCCAGGTCAGATGAGCCAGGAATGTGCCGTAATGGGGTGTGTTCGGTGACAAACGGCAGAAAGACCCAACTAGTCAAGTGATGCAGCCTGTGCCAGAAGATGCTTAGAAGGTACCGATAAGATCATTGGCAGCACGGTCTCTTGAGTGCTCTCTTGAGAGATTCCAATCCACAAACTGATCAACAGGACAACTGATCAACGCACGATCAATATGGAACTGCACACAAAAAGTGACTTGTTAACCAAATCCAACGGCCTCATGAGTCTGAATGTCATCACGGTCTTCATTCAGTATTTGCAAACTCCAGTGGTGGCGCTCAAAAGCGGATGAGCAAAACAGCTTTCATGATGCTAACGTTACCCAAAGTAGCCTCATTTAGCATCACTCAGAACGGCACCGACACATGGGAGGAGAGACTCGTTGATACCACAAAGTAGATTTTTTATGAATGTTCTTTTTGGGTCAATTGTGACTTGTGTTCTCAGGTCACAACAGTGTGTGTACTTGCAGCATGAATCCCCAAATCCTAATGTCCTACCTGACTCGTCGTCAGACTTGTCATTCTCGGAGTCGGTGAGGGTCAGTGCTGAATTTTCACGACTGGACACTCCTGAGCTGCGCCGGGACTTCACACCCCCTCTTCCAGCCCACAGTTGAATGGCTCGCTCGGGAGATAGCGGGCCCTCTGGGTCAGAATCGGCATCGGAGCCGGCGCTGAGAGAGTAGCCCCTCTGGAGCAGGCCCAGGTCTGGACAATACGGAACAGCGGCAGGAGGAGGGGTGGGCTCACACACTCCCAGCTCAGCCAGGGTGAAGTTCCCTCCTGTGAGGCAGACGAAAGAATTACACACATGTCACACCGGGAAATTTCCGCTTTCGTTTCGGGATTTTTTCGCAAACATGGCAGGAAAAAAAGAGTCACAGTTGGTTAAAGGTGAGTCAAGAAGAGTACATGGTATTCAATATTTCAGGACATTTTTTGTCTTGGTCGACAGTGGAGGAGATCTTAACTGGTGTTGAACTAACATTTTCAATAATACAAAGTGCATTGCAAAGTTCAAATCCCCACAATCCTTTGCTGCTGGTGAAGGAAAGCAAGCTGCTATGTCAGTGATGCGGAAAAGACAGAGGTTAATATCTTGCTGTTTGTTTCACAGACTCCCCACATTTACAAATTAAATTTATTCTTGCAGCTTTGACTTACTGCCTAATTACAGTTCACTTTCATTATTATTATTAATGATTGCCATGAAGTGCAGTCTGAAACAGTTGCAGCAAGCCCTCGCCATCTTCCACCCCGTCTCTTCCAGGGACAAACTCGTGTTTTTCACAAAGACACCATATGGAAAAGAATCATAAAGTGCAGATAATTATGAGTTATCATTCATTTCAAAATAAGTGGGGATACAAAAAAAAAAAAACAGCATAACAAAATCCTAAAATAATAATCTTTACGTGAGGAAAATAATGAATATAAATTACAGGAAAAATAAAAACATTTGTACCATACTAAAGCTATCCTAGGTTTTAAAGGGAAATCAAGTCTTCATCCAAGCGTGCATGAAAAATGATTTCAATGACTTTTGCAGTGAATTTGTCAGTCAAAAGTAAAAAAGTATTGAAAACGTTCATCATGAACAGCTGAACTCTGATCAATATACCAAGAGAAACATGAAACACTGGCCTCAGGTGAGCTCGCTCCAGGAAACACCAGCGCAGGCCTGTACCCGTACATTGCTATCTGTTTTTAGCAGCAAGTGATGAGAAAAATAAATAAAAAAACTAGAGTAAAATAAGTATGGGAACTTACTCAGGAGAGTTTATGAAACATTTGGAGCATGTTTTTATTGTATTTTAATTTTGAACTGTTATTCAGAGCTTGCCAGCAACAAATGATATATTTTCGAACAAAGGCTGTATGGGATGTGATGAAGGGCCACAAGGGGCCCCTGGAGCTGACTTTGTACACAGATGCTCGAATAGCATAGGTTCAACTGCAGCCCTCCATCACAACAAGCCTGCACTCTGTGTGGCAGGTCCGACTCCTCTGTAGCGCCAGCGGGGAGCCGATCGTTGATCCAGTGAATGAGTTCCTGATCAATCAATCAATCAATGCCTCTGGTGATTAGATCCCTGTCCCTGGTGAGCCGCTCCTCAATCCGGTTTTATTGCACAAGCATTGGCTGGAAATCTATACTGGATTAGGAACGTCAAATAATCCCCCGGTCGGGGCGGAGAACCAAGTGTGTGATCCACTTATGCAACACTTACCCACATCATCTGGCGGCAGACAGACAGAACAGGCTGAGAGAACAAGAACAAGGCTCCAGTGTAGGATTGTCAGAAGGCAGAGGCTGCACATGAAACACAGACCCAGGAAACAAAGCCACCATCACACACGGAGAGGCAAACTAATTATGAAACTACGCAGGTGGAAGCAGAAAATTGGGCTTTGTTGGGGAAGGCAGGTGGGGGGGCGATGACGCAGCGTGAATCAGACATAAACTACAAACTGACTGCTGGAAGGAGTGTGTAGTGGCCTGGAGGCCTGTAAAAGTGCCTGCGAAAGATTCAGGAGGAGTGGAAGACGGATCAAAGGCGTGTTGTCTGGGGCCCCTGTTTGACTGGTTCCCCTGTCTGACTGGGGCCCCCGTCTGACTGTGGCCCCCGTCTGACTGGGGCCCCCGTCTGACTGGAGCGCGGAGCCTCCGGGGTCCCGTCAGTCCCTCGCCTCACGGTGCAGACGCCTGGCTCACGCTGGCCGCACGCCACGACAGGCCAACGCCTCACGTGTCAAATATGTATATACAAAAGGATCCACATGAAAGCACATCAAAGGAGATCAATAAACAGTGCTGCAGCCCAATTACATCCAAGCTGAGGAAAAAGCAATTAAGGAAAAAGGCATGCTCAACCAATTTATTCTCTGTACTAATTAAAAGTGTATTGTGGATGCAATCGCTCACCATCAGCTGTTGCGCTAAAGGGATGGGGGCGAAAACAGTTGTGGTTCACTTCATTAGCAGCTTGTGAGGCAGCGTAAAGGAGGAGGAGGAGGAGGAGGAGGAGGAGGAGGAAGAGGAGGAGGAGGAGGAGGAGGAAGAGGAGGAGGAGGAGGAGGAGGAAGAGGAGGAGGAAGAGGAGGAGGAGGAAGAGGAGGAGAAGGAGGAGGAGGAGGAGGAGGAAGAGGAGGAGGAAGAGGAGGAGGAGGAAGAGGAGGAGAAGGAGGAGGAGGAGGAGGAAGAGGAGGAGGAGGAGGAGGAAGAGGAGGAGGAGGAGGAGGAGGAAGAGGAGGAGGAAGAGGAGGAGGAGGAAGAGGAGGAGGAGGAGGAGGAGGAAGAGGAGGAGGAAGAGGAGGAGGAGGAAGAGGAGGAGAAGGAGGAGGAGGAGGAGGAGGAAGAGGAGGAGGAGGAGGAGGAAGAGGAGGAGGAGGAGGAGGAGGAAGAGGAGGAGGAAGAGGAGGAGGAGGAAGAGGAGGAGGAGGAGGAGGAGGAGGAGGAGGAAGAGGAGGAGGAGGAGGAGGCGGAGAAGGAGGAGGAGAAAGAGGAGGAGGAGGAGGCCGGCGTCTGCATTTGGGGCGTGGACTACACCGAGGCGGGATGCACGCAGCTGTACGACAGAGTTAACCGCGGCTCATCAGCCACAATCAAAGACGGAGAAAGCCAACAGATGAATGTGGTCTGCTGGATCTCCACGGCTCCTCTTCACCGCGTGCCACTGCCAATGAGGGCCAAAGGGAGGGAGGGAGGGAGGGAGGGAGGGGGCGGGTGGGGGGGCGGAGGGAAGCCTAACCAAGGAGTAGTAACAGGAATGGCACTGGAGGAGCAGATGGATTAGCTGGAGTGCTGGCAAACCCCAGTGCTTAGCTAGAGAGAACAACTTATTACCATGGCTTATCTTCCACGTCGGTTTGTCTTTTCCTCCCACTTTTGAGAGAGAAAGGGAAGATCATTAAGCTGCTCTGCAGGAAGCCAACTCGCCTCTACTGGGTAAACACAGGCGCTAGCTGCTACTTGATGAATCCATACCTGAGATGAGATATCGAAGGAGGAGAGGTGATAAATCCATGAAGCCTGAGAGAGCAGAACGCTTGCTTCATTAATAAGAAATGGCTGCAGGTCAGACCTGGGTAAAGCGGGGCCCGGGGGCCACACCTGGCCCTTTCATAGCCGCCGCTGGGCCCCACAGAGCGACGAAACAGACCACAGGGGATGAAAACAGACACTGCAGTATTGTTCCACGTTCATACGATTGCCCTACAAATATTTGATCTGTTCTTCTGCCTAGACTATCTGATCTATATTATCTATCTGTATTATCATCTATTACCTTTTCAGCATTTCAAATTTGATTGAGTGTAATGATCTCAATCCGACAACAGGTGGCGGCAATGCTGCGGAGCAATACATCACCTTATCATAGAAAGTGTTTCTTTCGGTATATGCCCTGTGTATGACTATGTTTGTGATGACAAAACCTGCTTGGAGTAGAACAAATGTAATTTTTTTTTTGGAAATGTTCGTAAAGTGGCAAAGTTTTTTAGAAAGACTGAAATTTCAACTGTACAGAAGAGGATTAGGGCCAGTGAAGAAAAAAAAAGTCACATTTCTGAGATTAAAGTCTTTAATTCTGAGATTAAAGTCTCACTTTAAAGTCAGAATTCTGCCAATTTTTTTTTTTTTCTTCACTGGCCCTAATCCTCTTCTGTACAACTGACATTTAGTTGGTAAAATAATTCATAATAATTTATTTATTTTTAACACAACCTAGGTTTCCAGTTCTCAGTTTTGAGAGTTTGTAAGTTTGAGAGAAGAGGAAGCAGAGGACAGTGTGAGATGGAGGAGGATGATCCGCTGTGGCCACACCTGAAGGGAGAAGTTCTCAAAATTTAAGTTAAAATTTATGTTATGTTCATGGAAAATTAACAGAAAGAAACATGATTTCAGGGTTTTCAACGTGTGTCTAAAATGATTTCATTTTATTTTATTAATTTGTCGTCAGAGAAATGGAATTTGCAATAGACCCAAAAGCAGAAAATAAAAATAAAAATAAAAATAAAAATAAAAATAAAAATAAAAATAAAAATAAAAATAAAAATAAAAATCGATAACACAAGGAATTGGTTTTTACAATATATACAGTCGGTACAACGTCCCGATTCTGTCCATGTGTGAGTTTTCATCATCATCATCATCATCATCAAATTTGGGCCCATTTGTGAGGGAACAAACTCACCTTCATTTGAAGTGAATGTCAAGGAAATGAAACGCAGCCGGGCGTCACATATAGAACCAACACTCTGGCAGCAGTAAGCAGGAGCAAGCGCCAGCAGCCACTTGACGTGGTGTTTGAGACGGCTTGTATCTGCCACACCAATCTGACGTTACATCCCACAGGCCTCCACCTTCCACAATTAACATCCCATAACCAGTGATTACACATGCAACATGCAATCACTCCTGATCAGCATCAGCGGCGCGCGCAGGCCACGACCACAGCAATCTGCATGCATTCAAAGAAAGATGGATCGGCGCAAGAGAGGGGAGCCGCGGGAACATCTATCTGCGTCAGGCCATAAATAGAAAAGCCGTCTTATGTTTGTTATATGATATGATGACAGATGTGGCGCCAAATGAGCCACTGCTATCTAATCAAATCAATGCCATTCTCCCGTCGCACCGGCGGATCATTCCGGCACTCACGCGTCTTTCTCCGCGCGGCACCTTCGCACATCTGTCTGCCCCACGTGTGCGTATATAGATCAAATGTGTGGTTGTCAGATTAAGAAAGGACTTAGATGGATGGCGCCGCTGAGTGCATAAGCAAATTAGAACGCTTTCTTAAATGGTTATTCATTTACTGGCGGAGGTTGTTTTGGAAGAGGAAAAAAAACTTCATATGATGCCATCTTCCTCCGATATTTACTGAAACGCACAGCCTATTGATGTTACATCCGCTTGGAACCTTGAGACGTGCCATCTGGTTGTTTTCAGAGAAATGTGTTTGGTTACTGTCTCGACACACGGTGACACTCGTCTGATTCTGGCAGACCTTCCTGCCATTTAGTTGAGCCGGCGGTTGGTGAAGTTTTATTTCAGTAAAACATCAGGTCTTTGAAAAAAAAAACGTCACCACAAAGTCCACCTGACGTCCTTAAAAATGAAAGACTCGTCTGTATTCTACTATTCTTCCTCTCCTCAGTTCCCTCCACCTCATCGTAATTACATCAAGACGTGCACACTCATGGTGACTGACTCATGGCATGTACAGTAGCAACTTCACGTGGATACAGTTTGTCAAGCTTCAGGAAGCTGAGTTTGAAATACTGAGTACAACGCTGCGCTACATGGCTTCTTTCACAGTTCACTTCATCAGTTCTTCTGCAGTTGACTTTAAATATTAACGCAGTATCACACCACCAACTGCACTTGTTTAGAGCCCTGCTTTGGACCAGGAAGTATTTCACTTCAGCAAAATATCATTTTCTTTTTCTGTTGCAACTAGACAGAGAAGGATTCAAATGAATGTGACATGTAGCATGGACACTGCACTATATATATATATATATATATATATATATATATATATATATATATATATATATATATATATATATATATATATATATATATATATATATATATATATATATATATATATATATATATATATATATATATATATACACAAGTATAATGTTGGAAAGAAATTCTATAAACTGAAAATAAGATTTTCCTTTAAATGTTTAAAACTCACAGTAACAGAAAAACTGCAGCAATTCTACAGCCATAAAATCAAAACCAGGATTAAATATGTTTCACAAACTGGAAGGGAATCATGCCCATATAGTAACAGAGGTGATGGTGGCTGGACTGATTGTGTACTAAGATTGCACAAGTGTCACTATCACTTTGTCTTTATAGTCAGGGAGAAAATAAAGAGGATTATACAGTATTGTTGCTAAAATGAAGCTTGTGAATAGTACAGTTCCAGTATCTTACATATCTGAATTTCTTTTTTAAAGAAATACTCCATCACTTGATCTAAAATGAGAGTCAGAATGACACAAAACACGACACAACAAGCTTCTCAGGACACTCCGCTGGTCTTCGACACTGATTTGGGGAGCAGAAGTGTTCCTTTGCAGGGTGTTTTCACAGCGTATACGTCCCAGGCTGACATCGCATCGATGCGTCTTGCCCCTGGCCTCCACACACACACTGTATCATTGGTCCATTTCTAAGCACATTGCATGTGGCATTCAGCTCACATTGTGTGCTGTGGTTTTGTTGAGACATAATAAAAAACGAAGCGCCTTTTAAGTTCAGGCTCAGCCACTGACACTCTCTTCGTTTGGACAGTGAAATGCGTCCCAAACTGAACTTTTATCCTCAATTCTGGCGCCACATCAGACATTTTCTCAGAACTTATTTCCTATTGTTCACAGTTTCCTCCCTCGCCTCATAATCTCTTCTCTTTCTCCTCCCCAAACTTTTTTTATTTCATGTTTCTATAGTGTGGTTAAAGTTTTGCCTGAGTAATTTCCCATTACAGGATAAGAGCCCAAATGGAAAAGTACTGACTTCCAAATTGTTCTGGATGCAGCCCCGCGTTGGGTCACGGAGTCACATAGTTGTGGGTCTTTGTTATGCTTTCATTTATTTGCAAACGTCATATACAAATGTCCATTTATTTCCCTTCACCCAAGCTAAAGATCACTTCAGTCAATTACCGTCAGTCATCAAAGTCTGCGGCACTGAGGTCAGTAATGAGGGATTCCTCTTGACTGACATTTAACGTTTGAGGTTTCCTTTGTCCTCTGGCCTTTCCCAGGGGCCGCCTCCTCCTCCACCGGACCCTCTTCATTGGTCTGTGCTCATGAGTGAGTGGGACTGCAGGCCGTACTCATACGACTCCAGTCTCTTGACAAGTCATTTTCAGCAGCGTGAAGCCACTGAACTCAGGTACTTCTGAATAAAAGGGTAGGGCCAGATGTCGATGTGCGTCTTAAGTTACGGTGAATGACTGACACAATTTGTCTCCATGTTTACTTTCCTGAAGTGTTTTTTCCCCACCATCTCTTACGAGGAAAGGAAAGTTTTATTTTATTTTATTTTTTTTCCCCAGAGAAAACGATTACCGGCGGAACGTCGGTGAGGTGAAACGTACTATTATGGCTGCCAACCAGCTTCCCACGATAGTTCTTAACAAATGCACCACTTGCCAAGACCTCCTTTAAAAACACCTCAACTCGCTCCAGCAAGCAAGCTAGCTTCAATGAACCGCTGACAGCCAGGTTACAGCTGATATTTGGACAAGGATTGTGTATGCGGCGATGCGATACGACTCCCGATACAGGACTGAGGGCAATATATTGGATTGTCTTCGTAAACAAAAAACAATTCTGTTTATCCAGACTGTCACAACATCACCAGCGGTTTGGACAATTCTTTCAGATGATTCCAGTTCAGAACATTGCCCAGCTTCTTTCAGGAGTCAGTCTCCATGCTGGAGCCCGGTTTCCAAACTAGTTTAGAAGTGACCCTCATGCATTTTTGTTTGGCGCAGACAGCACCACTGCACCCGTGGCTTATGGACTGCTGCGGCTTATGGATAAACAATATCATTTTCCCGTCTTAAATTTAGTGGGCGGGGCTAACATTCCGGTGCACTCTATAGTCCGGAATTTGTGGTACTCTCAGCCAGCAGTGGGAAAGTTCAATAAACTCAAAACAAAAAAGTGCAGAACAGGCGGTGCATTTTAGTCCTATTCCATCTAACAGCAGAGGACTGGCTCAGCTCTGTCAACTGTGAGACTCAAAGCAGATCACTTATCTGCAGTGAGAGAGGCCTTCCTTCAACCGACTGGTTCAACGAAGCAGCGGGTCCAGGATGCTGTTTAACACCTCCGAGTGCTTGGAAGGAGAGGAGCGGGGCTCCTCAGCAGTGATGGACATTAAAGTAGACTTGTTCTTTCTCTCTTTGAAGGCTTTTATTTCCTGCACCTGAGATTCATCACCACTTACCGCCCTCTGTGTCGTACAAAATGAAGCGGACTCGGGGAAAAGAAGTCCCCGGTTGGACTGAGCAATAGTTTGAGTGGGGATGGCGTTTGCAGTGATCCATTAAACCAAACGCACTTCCCTTGATAAAACTCATTATGGTTGTGTGTGTGTGTGTGTGTGTAGGAGTGGGTTTGTGTGATGTGGTTTGTCTGTGTGTGTTTATGAGTATGTGTTTTTGTGCGTCGACAGCTTCGTGGGATAAAGGGGCCTATCATTAAAAAATCATTTGTGCTTGTTAGCAGTTTGACAGGCAAAGTATAGAGCGCGGCATTATGCTGGTTGACTTCCCCGCCCCTACTGGGTCATTCTGCGCAGAATTTAAAGCACTCACAATACGTGGGCTGATTTTCCAAACCGTCTTCAGCGACGGCCACCCAACGGGACGGAGTCTCCACGGAGAGCATCGCTTCCGACCAGCGGCTGATTTGTCCGTAGGTGCACAACAAGTACGCTGATTTACTCACCGTAACCATCGCAAATTGCCGAAATGTTCGGCAGTAAAAGGAAAAAAGGAAATTTGCGAAACATTGTTTGGGATAATGGCATTCAAGAATGGGAGACTAATTTTGGACGGTCGGAGAGACTTTCTTTTCCTAGTTACATTCGCAAAAGTAGCAGAAAAGAAGCAAACTACAGTCAAAACCTTGCCATCTGTGTGAGCTCATGAACTAAAATCTCCAAAGACACGTTAAAAAAACAACATTGTCGAAGTGACGACGATCACGTCATATACATTTCAAAATTCCTCATATTTCAACACCATCACTTCCTGTAAAGCCTTCGTTTCCATGCCTTGACGAAAAGTGGCAGAGCTCCACGAATAACAGAATATCTGAGCCAAGGAGGCCAGGCTGCTCGCTGCCTATTATTACGTTCATGCATCAAATCCATAATGATTTGCGCTGCACTCCCTCATGTCTGCTTTCTTCCCTCACAGAAATGAATAGAAAATGAATGATTATAAAAGATGGTTTCAACTACAACCACTAACTAGTCCACCACATAATAATAATAATAATAATAATAATAATAATAATAATAATAATAATAATAATAATAATAATAATAATAATAATAATAACTGGGCTCCAGAACGGCTTGAACATCCCAGTGACTAAAAATGTCATCACCAGATAGGTGTGTTCCTGCCTTCACACATGGCCCAGTAACTTGCTCTTTAGTTGAAAAACAAAAGAAGCAAAAATAAGAAAAAAGACAAAAAAAAAAATTTACATTTATGATTTCATACAAAACAAAAGCAATTCCACATGCCAATAGCGGCAACGAAACCTGACCCGTTAAACTGAGTCCAAAACAAACGCCAGGCCACGGGACAAAGCTAACTGCTAACTTTAAGTTTACTAACAGAATTTTGACTAAATAAGAAGAAAGGCAGAAGACAAGAGTCTAACACAAGCATGGATTAAACTTCTCTTTCACTCTAGCAGCTGCTTTTCTGTCTCAGACCCTCCCTGACAGTGGTCTCCACCCTTTCCCCCCTGCCTGCACTCTCCTCTTCACCTCCCTTTATTTTACTCTGCACGACTGAGTCCAATTACCTGGACTGTTTTCACTACCTTGACTCCCAAATCTTCCCTTCCTCATGCTGTATTCACCCATTATGTCTTGCTTCATCTCACTTTCATGACTCTTCTTACTCATATCTGTACTTCACTAGCATCTCATCCACCCCCACTTTGCTCTCATCGCAAATCGCTACACCATCACCAAACATCACGGTCCATGGAGACTGTTTTCTGAGTTGAAATAAATAAAAAAACTGTAGTAAGAACAACAAAATAAAATAGTATATCAAATTCACGAAGCGCCACCATGGATGCATGAACATGTTTCTTCTTAAACCTGCATTGTTTCGGTGAGCACAAGCAGAACTGGCCTTGTTCCCTGGCCACAGACAACTGCAGTACTTTGGATGAAAATTAATGAATTCATAAACGTCGACAGACATTGGGACTGAAATGACTCTCTTGGAAAAAAAGTACACGGCTTTTCCAGACTGCGTGAAGATGAAAAAGAAAATCACGTCTGTGAAGTTCACAGAGGCCGAAGAGAAATCGGCAGAGAAATTGAGATGGAAAAATGGAGGACGGGGATGATGAAATGTGTGAGTTTGGGGCAGATGAGAGAGACACCGTGGACCAGAGGAAATAAACTCCAAGACAACAGCGTGCTAATCAAAGCACCTGGTACAAGTGTAGCTGTCGTTCGACTGGTCTCGGTTTTCAAGTGAGAGTATGTGAATCACACGTTCTGTGAAAATATACAACTCTGATGGAGCACTGGGGAATAATACAAGTCTTTGCAAATGAGGGTTGCCATGGCGATGATTAGGTAGGACGTGAACAAGAGTGAGAATAAATTCTTGCAGGTTTGTATCATATTTTTTTATGGGTTTTGCCTCATTCTTCTGCACATTTTCAGCATCAGAGGAAAACCTGTTTAAAAAATAAAGAATGTTATATTCCTCAGCCTTAAAAGACAACAAATATTTGTCAATTCACACTTTACCACACATTTGATTTCAAAATGGCATATTTTTAAAGGGAAGAAAAAAACTTTCATATTTAATTTAGAAGCAGACAATTATGTTTGCACTGACTCAATGTCAATATCATTATCACATTATTCATAATGTTATATTTATTAAATACTGTATTTTTTTCTTTTTGATATAATAGCTCACACAAATTAGCACAGAATGACTAACAAATATTTTGAGTGGAAGGCAATATAACTAGGCAACATAAGTGGAAGGTGAGGTAAATGGAAAGACAGACATTAAGCTAGACAAGCATGTCATTCACCCTGCCTGCACTCTCCTCCGTTTTCAATGTTTTTGATGACTTGACCTGATCTGAAGTCCCTACCTCTCCTTCCTATATCCCTGGTCCTCCTTCTGCCCCCCTCCCTTTCACACGCATATTCTGTCTTGCTTCTACTAACTTGCATCCCACCTCTTTTGTGCGTTCACCACAGATCACTATATCATCGCCAAACATCATCACCTATTGGCAACATCATTTTTCTATAACTGAGTAAAGAAAAAAGCCTCACAACTGAGTCATTCACTTTGGTGCAGCATGTGATTCCAACACAGGGTGTTTCCAGACGCACATTTTTAACAATGAGCCCTGAAATCTGACTCATGGCTGACTTTGTTGGGCAAACGTCAGAATCCATTTCACTTGTGTTTGGATTCATCTCTGGGCGTGAATGGCTTCAGCCTCCTGTTCTCAGTCGAGAGGTGTTCCACTGCTCAGCGCTACATTTCTCAGTGACACCACTTCCTCCAGGGTTCCCGGCATGTTGTCATGTCCCGTCCCGTCCCGTCCATCTGTAACTGCTGTCCACTGCACAGGGACGCCGGAGCGAGCAGACGCGTGGCGCCGACTTCCACGCACACCTTCGCTGGTGTTATCCGTGCATTGTGTTAGTCACGGCACTGCAATTTGACCTCACGGTGAAACAAGGTTGAAACATGCAGGACACTGGCCCTGGTGTACGACTGTGAGTGATTATTTAATACTGGAATAGATGACGCATATATAAACACTTCCAACATCTGCCCACCAGAGATTGAAATCCTGCTTTCCACTGCCTTTTTTTCATTTCATCGCAAACCTTTCAAACAAGGCTCTCCTTGAATCCTGACATGCCCATTAAGATAACACGAATGTGGCAGTGTTTCAAGTAATAGTATCCGTGGAAAGGCTTTGTTTACTTTGCTTTGTAGATGCCAAGATAAAACATATTAATCTTGACAACATCTGTTGAAACAAAACGGTTTTGCTTTCAATACCAGCAAATATGAGCCAGAAAATAATCTCTTTCAGGGACGGAGCATTTTATCTGATGGTTTCAAGGATGATGGCGAAGATAGAGACATGTGGAGAAGCATCGGAGCATCTGGGGGTAAAAAAGCCAAGTGTATTTAGACTTGTAATTACTGGATCCTCTTTGATTTTGGATTCAGATAATCCCGTTTTACAAGAACAATCACCTCTCAGAATCAGGAAAACAACGAGTAAAGCAAACAACTGAACATGCCAGATGCAGAGCAGGAAGTCACTGGATTCAGGATTCCTCTTGTGACTCTCCCTCTTATTGAACAGTCATTTTCCCGCCAATGCTTCAGTAGCTGCCAGGTCCAGGGACGTTCTCAAGCCAGAGTGTGGACGGAAGTAGCCACGAAGGCATGAAATGAAACAGGTTTTTATGCCAATAAAATGAAACTTGTCCTTTGATGTGAAAATTATTTGCCTACACTTTAGATTGGGAAAGAAATACTTGACAAATTACGATCTTATTCACTGTAAATAATCAGTCATGAAGGTGTTGTTTACAGTGAACCTTCAGGGTCCATTCCAGGGTGTAATATAGTCAAGACCATCATCAGCGGTTTGTTACGATTATTACTGTATAATACACGTCTAATACAAATATCAATGAGGAGTTTATTCGGGGTAAATATTCTTTGAACTAAAGTGGAAGCCAATTTCCCATCCCAACATCTCATCTGCTGTTCTAAGGAGTCAGCGTATTTATTTATTTCTTGGGTACAAATAAATGAGTTTGATACTTCAGATTGATTTGGGAGCTGAGAAATGACATTGTGTATAGATGTGACGGAACAACACGTCATTTATAAGTGGCATGGTGGTAGTGGGACACAACTCATCAGCTCACACGAGCATCATAGAGCGCAGTTAATTTTTAAATGTTTAAAAAATAAAAACGTTTAATAATGTCTACTAATGCTCTGCCACAGGTATGGCATGTGAGTGAGTGCTGTAAGTGCTACCTCCTGAGTTGGTATTCGTTCTGTGGAGCAATGAAAAGTCATTATGACGTTACTTAGTTAGCCCTTTTTCTGGTCAGCGACTCAGTTTGACGCTGCAGCTATAGCTTTTGCGTATTATTAGCCAGTAATAAGTGCTTATGTTGGTGTTGAGGCCAGTATGCCGAGGTGACATCTGAGCAGTCGCACCTCAACAGCACAACCAAATTTGTTTGGGGTTTGTGGCAGAGTAGTCAGCAGGAAGTGCCAAGGTTGTCACACTAAAATCAGATATCGTCGCCGAGGAACTTGTTTAATTCAAGCCCAAGAAGGATCCGAGAAAAAAAGAAGAGGAAAACACTTGATAACAGTGACATTTACAATCTGCCTCATTTATCAAAAGCTGCCAAAGCAGAGTCAAAGAGGGTCATTACATCGTAAACATAGATTAAGTCAACTCGCACAAAAACCCACACTGCATTGTGTGATCGCCGATCTGGCGCTGGAGAAAATGGCACACGTCAGCATGTATTTCCCAAGACTCACTGTCAATTAATGTCCTTGTTTTTCCACTGGAGTTTGTGTACGACTTTGTGTTGGAGCCCAAAATGGCACCTTGACTTCAAATTAGTTTTTTCTTCTGTATGGCTTTCTCAAATTGTTTCTGAGGAGAAAGCCTGGGGTGTTCTACTGAATTTGTTCTCTCTTCACCCGCACAGTTTTCCTCTGCTGAGGAGGTGTAGTTCGTCAATACGATCAGGCGACTACTATCTCGTTTTTTTTTTGACAACAAAGTGTTTTGTTTTTCTTTTTTAATGGCAAGTACGTCACTGGTATCAGTGGAACAAAAACAGAAGTGAATGCTGCATATACACTGAAATGTTGGCGGCAGAACGGCAACTCCAGATGTTGGCAGATGAGTTGAATCCCCATTTAAAGACCTCCCTGTGCACACAGGAGCCCCAAGTCCCACAAGTGCACTTTCCTCTGGATATAAAAACCAAATACGGTGACGGGGTGTTGCATATTGGAGGAGTAGAGGGAGCCCCAGGATATTCTTCAGCGACTCCTTTTGCTCCATCGGCTGAACGACGGGACACTTTTGAGTGTCGGCAGCTGGCGGAGGAGCGGAAAGCCAGTGCGGAGACAAAGGGGAAGAGAGGAGGGATTGTATTTAATCTCAGCGCCATTTATTTTTAATAGCATCCAGCTGCTCCGTTCGCCGTCTGATCGCCGACGGTCCAGGTCGACCACAGAATGTAGACAGGAGTCACGGGCCGTAGCAGTGACGTCATCTCCCACTTGAATTTGTGATTTAGCGCCACCTTTAGTGGCGCTGTCGGTCGCTACGGTCAAGATACAGTGATGCATACTGTACATACAAAAAGCTCAGACATTACCTTGTTCTGTTTGTTTTAAAAGAATCCTGGTGTCGATATGAGCTTCTGGAGGATCCATAAAACAGTGCAGAGGTGGGCAGTTCAATGTCCTAAAGGGCCACATTATAAACTGTGACCTCTGTGAGGGGCCATCGTGCCAAAAGAGACGCGGCGATGACTACGAAACGTGACTAAAAAAAAAAAATCGACAAGGATAAAATGAACCATTAAATATTCAATGGAAGCAAGGGCGTTCAGAAGTGTAACTACAGGGGTTGGACAAAATAATGCAAACACCTTAAAGCCTTTCTTAGCTTTAAGGTGTTTGCATTACTAAAAACATTATTTTACATGCATCTTATTTGAATACAAATCCTAATAGAACTATGGACTGAACACCTAAGGTAAAAAGGCAATTCATTTAGAATTTCCTTTCAACGCATTTTGAGGAAAATACTAAAATGAGTCGTGAATGCGTGTACCGTTGAACCAGTACTGGCTAAAATGGAAACACGATTTAAAAAATGGCAGAAAAATGACGATATCAAAAGTTGTATAGTTTTAGTCTGACCTCCACGGGCCACAAAAACACAGGCAAAGGGCCGCATATTGTCTTGAGGCATCCCATCATGCATTGCAGGACTGAATATCATCCGTTGGACTTCACTTATACAGTGTCTTCCTAACATCTCACTTTGGACAAAGCGGGGAATTACTTTTAGTTTCTCAGTCGAAGTTAACTGAAGAGATCTGCTGTGGATACTTCATGATCTGCCGTGACATTTAAAGTTACCTGGAACAACTTCTTCAGGTGTGTGAATACATCAACTGAAAGTAACAATCAGCACATCATTAAAGACACTGTTGTTGGATTATACTTTGACACTTATTTTGCCGTTGATATTTTGTGATAATGCAACATGTTATGGATAATTTGGCCATTTTTTTAGGAAGAGTTTGGCACTATTTTTGATTGATTGCTGCTTTAATGGATGGCATTTTTGCAACACCTGCTTTATTTAAAATTGATCAATGCGTCTGGCAATTCACACATGTGGTTATTGATATTTTATGTTCAATGTATTTATTTATTTTCTGTCGTTTTAAACCTGTACACGACTGACAGTCCTAGCTTCATGGATATAAACTTGCCTTCAATTCAAAGTTTGATGTCGAATTCATTTCAAACTCTGTGATGTAGAAGTGTATTTTCATATTATTCATTTAGTCATTTACTATTCTTCAGGAAATCACTGCTAATAGAACCATGAGGGCCCAGTGACCAAATAAGAGCAGCACTGAAGGCTTGACATTCACATAAAAACTGGATGGCCCTTCATCACGTCCTCCGACACTGTATCGCTGCGTGTTTGACTAAAGGAAAAATGGACAACAAATCCCTCTTAATGAAATCTGGTCCGAGAAGAGTTCACAAAAGTAAACATATCCATCTTATTTAGCGGCAAACTGGAGGTGTCAAGGACTTGATAAATCACATTTATGTATGCGCTGCCTTCTCTTCACTTTTGTCGCCAATGTCAAATGGCTGGCGAGAAACCTCTCAGAGGAGATTTGGGCCTGAAATTGCATTTTATACAAAGTACTTTGCTGAAGAGTTTTAAATGAGTCACTAATCAAAAATATTGAATTGAAGCTCAAGGTGGAAAATATATTTTTCTCATGTATTAAAATATACTTTGGCTTATTTGTGAGATAGTTGGCATCGCCCATCACGAAGGCGCTGACGGAGGAGGTTTGGACTAGAATATTGTCAGAGGAGACTGAAGTGTCAAGAGAAATGGGAACAAACACCCAGCATTTTACTGGAAATATTTAGGAGGTATAATGACACTGGGACAAATATCTGGAGCCACAGTTCTTTAAAAGACTACTGACTTATTCAACGAGTGATGTGCTGATGAAGCTTCACGAAACCTCAATTTCAGAACTCAACAGGTGGCGCTGTCAGTGAAAAAATGATGTGAGGTTTCATTGAAATGGTTGTTCTAATGCAAATATTTTAGATCAGACAGTGCCACCTAGTGGGCTCTGAAAATGAAGGCACTGTTTCACGAAGCCTTGTATGTCCAACACTAGTATGTGTGTGTGTGTGTGTGTGCGTGTGTGTTTTGCAGTAGATACGACTCTGAATTTCCCACACCACTTGAATGCATATAACAATTGTATATAATATTTGTATTAATTGCCTGGATGTCTGGATTTTTTCTTCCTAAAAAGAAGGTTTTTGTCAAACCCTAGGTCTGTTAACCTGGCGGCGCATCAATTGTCTGCTGGTTTCGTGTTTTATCGATAGCGCAAGAGGAATCGTGGCTGAAAAGGTTTTTCAGTGGGTGAAGAAGAAGAAGTTGTTTTGTCTTTGCGTGTTTGGTTAAGATTTGTGTGGCAAGATCGAGGCTGGGATTTAAGCACTTTCAAGACAGCGAGGAAGACTGTCGCTTGGCAACTACAGTTGCGAATGGGAAATCTCAAAAAGGGGATTTGATTAATACCTGTAATCTGCGAGCGCTAAGACAAAATTTGATTTTACACATTGTGACTTCATAAATGTGTTTAAAGTGGCCTTAGCAATGTTGCTCAAATCTTCTGCTTCTCCGGGCTTCTTTTTTTTTCTTCCGACTGTGTGACAAGACCATGAAATCAACAATGGTGGAGCAGCAGGGGTGGATAAATGAGAGAAAGAAATATATGTAGGGAGAAAAGAATCCACAGAAGATGTGACACGAGGGCAGAGGAGGACATAAAGCAGTGAGAGTATGGACTTCCTCCGACATACAGAGAGCAAATCAGCAGCACTGGCGGATGAAGACGTGCGGCGTGAAGCAGGCAGGTGGGCGGAGGCTTCTCTGTGTGCTTCCCAGCCCACAGGGGCCAAAGCCACAGCGGACAAAAGGGGCTCCGTCAGACTTACAAAGAAGGAGCCAGAAGAGCGTCTCCAGACTACAGTGCTTGAAATCATTCCTGCTGTCGGTCGGTGAACCTGCGGCGAGGAACAACCACGAGATGTTGCGAGCAGAACAGAAGCAGGAGGGAGAAGTGACAAAGACGAGGCACGGCGCTCGCACACCGCTGTTTGTCAGACTTCCATTCTCACCAAGGGACTCACTTGAGCATCCCAAACTAACTGCCGGAGAATCAGCGGCGGCAGCCTTGTTTTCAATAACGTATCTGTGTTATTATGGGAGTGGGGGCTCGGCTATGTTTGGACTCTCTCCCACATATGTCGCCCTGCGACGTTCAATAGTGAACACTTGTAATGAGTTTTCCACGCTGTTGCATGTTATGGTGAGGAAATAATGTGTTGTTTGGCTGTGCTTACCCAGCCTGACTAGGTAATAACTGTGTAATGGGGAAACAGTGGAGTGGAGAGCCAATGGAAGCAGGGGGTCCGCAAAAATAAACAGTCTAATTTGATTTAACAAATAACAGGAGAGGAAGCAACGTGAGAAACGCAACAAAGTGGCACCATCCTTGAGGAGATGAGAGGAATGTGTTGCTTTGATTCCGTCAGTCAACCCACAGGCGGGTCACGGGTGTCAGGCGGGGCTGCGGCAAACGGAGCTATGATTCTCCTAATCCCTCATTCATCCACCCTCCAGCGTGGAGGCTTGGCCACCGTCCACATCCTTCTGTCTGTTACTGAGAAGGCATGAATGGATTTCAGTCATGTTTTCAGGAAGTGTGGATTTATGAACGAGGGAGCAACATTTGTTCTGAAGGATTGGCCACTTTCTGAGGAGAGAACTTCTTCTTTGTTCATGGTGTACGTTGCTCAAGCAAGTTCTGGAGCACTACCGCCCCCTGCTGTGTAAAGCAGATGCTCCAATGGACTTAGTGCACAGGGCTGCTTTCGGGAAAAACTTTCGTCTGGCCGGTGGTGATGACGTCACATCCGGCAACTGGATTGTGGTGAGGAAAAAATAAAACATAAATAAAACCATTGACAATAAAATAATAATAATAATGAGTAAACAGAAACTTTCAATGAAGATGAAAACGGCATTTCAACCAAACATCTATGTTTGAAGAAAGTAAGGTCTGGTCTGACCACGGGCAAATTACCATCATACAAAAATCAGAATCCCACTCAGGACTAGACAACTAGGCACCATGAAAGATGGATTTATTCAGTTGCAGCAAAAATAACCTTTTAATTAGGTGCTGATTTATATCTCCGACACATTCCAAAGCCAGAATAAATCACCCCGTGTGTCGATTTGGGGCCATGTTGTTGGGCGAAAACAGCAAAATACAGGATTGGATCATCTACTTTTGAAACTTCAGGTCGGATTTAATGGCCTGTTGCAAGTAGAAGTGGGGTCCTGGGGTGCAGGGGGCATACAACAGGCAACGTAGGGCACACCTGCTGCAGGACAGACGTCCATCGTAAGACATTGTGGGGTCCCTACTGACCCTCAGCATCGTGGTGGACAGACGGACGCCTTTGTTTCAGGGTTGTCTTGAACTCATTCATAGCTCAGACCGAGCAGTGACAATCAAATGAATATGAATAATTTACCAAATAAATGAGCTCAGTTTAATTGAAAAAACAGAAACATTTTATATTCTAAGAGCATTTTGAGTTCCCACTTGCTCTCATTTATTCATCTTTTTTCTAAAACAAAAGCCAATTCCAATCATGAAAATTAAATATTGCGTTGCCAAATGAAATACGTGCCATTCATCACAGCACAGATTCACTGGAGGGCTGTCACGTTCCATTCAAATTCACAGCTGCGTCGCTCCGCACAACACAAGCCTGCAGGACTCCTGGACGACAGACCCGCCGCACCAAGCCCTGCAATACTGTGAGCGCCCGGCGATGTCATGTTAAAACAATAATGGGCCACTGGTGGAGCCCAGCAGGTGGCCGACAAGTCGGGGAGCTGCTCCACACCCTGCAGCACCTGGGCTCCCTGTGGCACATTAGATGTCACAGACTCATCTCTGGTCCTCAGCAGGTTGAAGGGGCTCGACCTCCTCGACAAGACAACTCCTTCAGATGCAAAGCTGCACGTAGCTGTGCTCAAGAACATGTTCTCCTGCTGCACCGCTACAAACAGTCTGGTCTGAGTTCACAGATGACATCACCCGCTCCCTTCTCAAGACATTATGATACAATAGTTCAAAAAAAAAACCTGAAAATGAAGTCAATAGAGGCGTCCAAACAGTGAAGGAAAATCATTTTCAATATGTTTTTCATGCTGAAATGTTACGAAACGTGAAAACTCTTCCTCACATCACTCTGTATGTGAGACAAACTCTCAAAGCTCGTCGGAGAAAAACATCACACTCAAAGCATTGGAATATTTCCTCATGACTCACAGGAGGGTGAGTCATGATCCAAGTCCCCCCCACCTCCAAAAAAAAAAAAAATCCCTCAATTTGGCTGTAGAGAGTGTGAAGGCAGCGCTCACTATCAGCCCACTCTGTCGACAAAAGAGTGGGATTTTCATTTAAGCCGTGATGTGTCTGTCGCGTATGACGATTGTGGAAGGTTGTATACAATTGTGTGTGACTATATGTAACTCTTTTCTTCATCCATCGATTAAATGACGCCTTCAAATCAATGGTTATCAACACTCCACACAGTCTACGATCAAGCTGAGATGAATAACCCTGAGAAGCTCCAATGATTTTCTTCTACGTTCAGCCGCTGTGGAGTTGCAGCTTTCTGAATCAGTCACGCTGAAGTTTATTCTTCCTCGATAACAAAAATAAAGTATAGCCATCAGGTCTTCTGAAAACCAACAGTTCAGCAATTCTCAACTGGTGGGTCACGACCCGAAGGTGGCCCCTCTCTGTTTGGCCCTCTTGAGGTCACATCATGCAATGGTCTTCCATGCCATTGTCCCTCACTATCTATTAATTCATTTAAGTCATTTTTAAATGTAGTTCATTTACACATGTATTTTAACTTTATACACCGTACTGTTACCTTATTTGCAGTATGTTTATTATTATATTTTCATGGTTCTTTTTTCAAGGTCTTTCTGATATTCACTGATTTTTATTTAAATGTAAACCGTTAAATACTTTATTTCCCTCGTAATGTATGGCCAAGATATCATTTTTAGTATATAATAATAATAATAATAATAATAATAATAAACATCAATCCAGCATATAGACAACAGTCTGAAACTGAGAATGCTGCTCCTGAATAACAATATATATGGATGGAAATTTTAAGTTAAAATATATAAAAATAAATGATAATAAAAATTCAAAGATGCATCATAATGTCATGCATCTTTGAGTGTAATTGGATATTGTGATTTTCAGTGGTGCTCATGCCAGAATGGATTTCACTTTGGGTCTGGCCAGGCGAGATGTTTACCAGCTCAGGCTCACCAGCAAAACTGAAGGGAGCCTCTTCCAAACGCTCTGAAGAAAAGTACTCATCTGCGACTTCTCAAACTGCGTCCTGCACTGGTCCTCCTCCTCCTGTGGTGTCACAGTCCATATGGTGCCGCAACACTGTTGGTCTCCTGTGGCCACACTTCCCACGATGCATCTGCAGCTCTGGGCTTCGGAGGGAGCTGATAGGCTGCGAGGACTGTGATATCGACCAGCTCGCGCCTGGTGTGAGGTCAGAATGGCGCAGCAGACAAGTGAGTCCAGACAACACACACCGTCGAGATTTCAACCTTGGTATTCCTGCCAAAGATCTCCCTCTGTCTCATCTTAGTCATGACTGCTTTTTATTCCTCAAATAAAGTCCATTCAAATCTACATTATTCATCTGCAAAATGACAAAAATCACACAAATATATATGTTTCTCACATCACAACAAAGATGCATATGCATGAATGTGCTTCAGATGCTCACTCTGAATCCCTTCATTTGCGTGAAACACAACTCAATCGAATGAATTCCCAATATTTTCATCTTATTAGAGGTCATCCTCGCCACTTCACACTGTGCGACCTTTTTATTAAACTTCTAATTCCCTGATTACACTTGCTCACTTTCATATTTCAATAAAAATCCCTTTATTTTTCCGCTCTGCCGCTTGCCACAGCTCACATCTGCTCCTGCCACTGTCTAAGTCCATGCAGAGAAAACACAGCTTAGCGCAGATCAATCCCATTGAGTCCGACTCTTTTCACTAGTCAGGGGATCAATAGAGCCTGTTCCACGTCCCTCTGCAATATCCATGCTTGCACACATGCACCAGCACGGACACACAGTTTAATGACATGCCATGGAGAGCAGACACACCCTTCGGAGATGACCTATCGGCCTCGCGGCTAACTCTCCTGCCGGGGGGAGAGAGAGGTTTATTATGGCGAGGCTGCTAGTGCTCCAGGTCTACAGTGGCTTTGCACTGCTTTATTCTGGAGGAGACAAAACCACACGCCACTTACGACTTGTGTAAACCTTGCCTGATCTTTTGATCGGTGAAATATTGCAGAATGGTATTTTAACATGCATATGAGGGGTTTGCAAAAGGCCATATATCCCAACGAATATCCCCAAATGATTCAATGTTCACAAGTGTCATCATAAACTAAAATATATGGGACTGCAGAGAACACATTGGAAAGCAAGGGCTCAAAAAGGTTAGTGTCTGTGGCTTCTGTTTTCAATTTGGGGTTGGTACAATGATACTGACGTTGAAAATTCATAGTGCCTTTGCTGGGAAAGGACGTGCACATTGAGCTAACTTCGACCCATATTGTGATTCAAAGAATGTGTGGGCGATATAACGACATTAGATTGTGAACGACTTGAGCATGTTGATGATCTGGGGAGATCGTATGGATCGTCTTTGTCACATTCTATACACTATAGATCTACGCTCAAGTGGCGCCGCTGACTCTCAGAAACACAGACCACACTCTTGTCATGAGCTCACATTGTCCTGCCTCGCATTCACCTTTGAAGCCAACAAGCAAAACGTGACTTTGAGTTGTTTGTTTTTTTACACATGATGTGGCTCTAACTTCAGGGCAGAAAGATGGAGCGTTCTTGTCTTGTATTATAATTGTATAATAATAATAATAATAATACATGGCTGGAATTTTTTAGTGAATGCTAAAAAATAAATAAAAATAAATAATTCACGCCACGCCTAAGACAGAAGTCCAGAGCTAACAGCGCTAGGTGCTAAGGTGACATCCCTAATTTTAAGTGATGGGAATCTGTCATGATGAAATAGCAACAAGCTAAGCTAAAGCAGTGGGGTCATTAAGTTCAATAACCAGACATGGTTGTTGGATTTTTCTTAAAGTGGGCTTTTTTCTATTTGAAATTTTAGTCGAATTCACTTCAGCTAGACAGGGCAGTCATAATCCAGTCTGAGGTCACTTCCGCCGTCTTGCCCACTTCCGACTCCAACAGGCACCAGACGCCGTTCCAGCGCCATTGAAATGGACTTTGCCGGAGCCATTAAATGTGTTTATGGTTACGTCACTTCTTAAAAGCAAACCCCTGCAAGTCAAAAAGGGCCTCAGTGCTTCTCACTCCAACAGACTCATTAGTCAAAGCGCTGTTCCAAATTGGAATTCACCTAATTCGCATCAGCCATTTCCTCTTCTTCTTGTCTTCAGCAGGAAAGAGAGTACCGCATCCGTCACGGCCTCAAGAGCGAGTCGCATCCCCTAACATTCTCAAGTGTAAACTGAACAAGAGTGTTGGTCGAGCTCGGCGAGGGCAGCTGACGTGGGTGGGTTAGTCCAGAAAAATCATCCAAAAATGAATCATCGCATTTCCAGAAACGTCATTGGAATCTTTTCACAGATTTGGTGGCGGTACTTAAAGCTGGTGTCTTGAGGGCTTCTCTAAACAAGGTAAACCACTGGCAAGTGCACCTCCGTGACACACACAACCTTCGTAGGTTCAGCCAAGCAGGGTATTGAATTTTTGGCCAAGGGTTTTTAAGGCGAATACTAAAATTAGAAGCTCTAATGTGCCTGAGTCTCACTCCTCAAAGAATGACCTACTTCCTAGGAAGGTAATCAACAGAGGCGGTTTGGATGACATTGTCTTTTGGGGAACATCGGCCGGATCCCAACGTTGCTGTGCAAGTAAACAAATGGGCTGTGAATGAAAGAAAGTGTATACCTTATTTACCCCCTGAGGGGCAAACTGCGATTACGGCGGCCACGTGACGGGGCCTGGAGTAATCAGAGATTTGGAATCTTCCTGAGGGACAACTCCAAACATCACACCAGAACAGGGGGAACAAACCTCATTTGATAGCGAGACGACCACTGAGCTTTGGCGGCCCTAATAAACTGAATTAAAATGGCACTTAAAATTTAAGTGCTGTCTGGCTCCCAAAACTACTTTGTAAAAAACTTAGGGCACAATAAAAGTGTCTGTGTCGAGCACGTGGAAGTTCAGTTGCAAGGCTGCGCTCCATAGACAAGGACGCAGCCAAACACAAGTAATAAAGGCGGGTGACTCTAACGTGTGGCCATCGCGAAGGATTGTGTGAACGTTCTCGCACTACGAGATGAGAGCGGGGAGTGTGACACGTTTGGTGCAAAAAAATTCAATGATAAAGTGCCTTCAGCATAGAATGAATAAAGAAAGAAAGAAGCATTATTGTGGTGAATGGTAAAAATATAATGTACCGTAATTTGTGGACTATAAGCCAGTGCTTTTCTCTCGCGGTCTGAGCCCCGCGGCTTATACAACATCGCTGGATTTTTACAGGCTGAAATCAGATTAAATCAGAGGCGATGAAATCAGAGGCTTTGTGTTTACCCTTAAAGCACTGAAAATGCACCGTTTTCGCCCCATGTACACAGCTCAGTCAACTGAGTTGATCACCTGGAGGTCTGGAATCGAGAAGCAGCCGCTGAGGCCGGCAGTGGTGTCGGAACTTTGGGCACGTGGGCAAAAACAACGCATTTTGAGGGCTCTAATGTGACTGAAAGATGTGAGACGCTGTCTCAAGATGAAGTGCATTCGGCTCAGAAGCCTAACCTGAACGCAAGCGAGTCGGGTTTTGGGCGCTGACTTGGTGCCGGCTGGAGAGCTGCACCTTGTCTATTGTGAGTGCAGCGTAGATAAATCAAGACACTTCGTATAAACACAGCTTGTTTCCACTAGTTCCTCACTCTTGACGCTGGCCCCGTTTTGAAAACCAGTTTTGAAAAGCGTTTTTAAACCGCTGAACCAACGACGTGTCCACAATGTAGACAGTACCACTTATAGACCGATGCGGCTTATGTATGAACAAGATCTATTTTCCTTCTTAAATTTAATTGGTGCGGCTAATATTCTGGTGGCCTCTATAGTCTGGAAATTACGGTAAATATATGCCATGTAAAGACCATCCTTGGGCGAAGATTTAAAAAGAGTCATGACATTCAAAGGCCAAACATGTTAGTTCAGGTTTTGATGGTGAGGATGATGATGAAGATGAACAACAGCAGTTGGTGAAGGTTGAGGAGCAGAAGTGGGACTCATTCATGTGCGACAGCCCACCTTGTCTCGAGTACTCATCCGTCTCGTGGTGAACCAGATCAGTCACGCAGCCTCCGTAGTGCAGCCTCTGCTCGTGGTCAAAGGCCTTGAGAGTCTCACTCGAGCTGTACGACTTCTGCGTGGGAACACGACACTCCTCTGCATCCAGGGAGGTGGTGTTGTACTGCGAGTCTTTGGAGCAGCGGCTCCGTGTCAGAGAGCGCTGCCTGCGATCCTTTAGGTCCATGCTGCTGAAACGCCGAGCGGCTTTACGCCGTGATTCGGAAGGTAGGAAGGGCCTCCGTAACGCAAGTCTCCACTTCAGTCACCTGCAGAACAGAGACACGGCAGGAGAGAGCAAGACAGAAAACAGTTAGTGCACAATGAATGTACACAGCGCTGAGACTCACTCTGCCTCACACTCCCTGGAGAGTTATGGAGGGAAAGTTCGGGAAGAGGGAGCACAGCCAATGGACATTTCAGCAAGCAGTCAAATATACAAGACATTGGAGTATTGACGCAGGATAAGTAAGGCTATTGTCGAGAGAAACAGAGCAGCCGGTGCTGCGGTCCGCAGAGGTAGCCCACCATCGACCCACCGGGCTGATGAAAAATGGCCAGCCAGCATTTAAATCCATGACATAACAGGCCTCAAAAAGCCTCCAGCCGTCCTAAACGGATGTCAGCCACGCGTGAACGCCGACACAGAGGGAAGGTAATGACAAAACCAGGAGGTTAATTAAAAAAAACAGAGACTAGAAATGACAGATTATCCAGATTGTGTGGAAAGGAATTAAAAAAAAAAACCCCACACACACAGAGGCGAATGCAACAGGAAGGATTGAAGAAGAGGAGAAATGACTTAAGGGCATTGCTAGTCTCTCCCTCATTATCAGAGTGAGAATGAATCCTGCTCCCTGAGAGGCTGTAAAAGATAATCAAACACATCCCAACACAGATGCACAGGAAAACACAGAGAGGCGCCATCACTCACAAGGAGTCGCAGGCACCTTAGCGGGAGCGCGGCTGCCTTGAACCCCGACACCGCCAAAGACAACAGTCGTGTTTCCATAATATCCGCCAAGTTGGGTTCAACGATGCTTGAACACAGACGTATAAATATATATATATATATATGTATGTATAATAAGAATCAGAGCAGAACACGGTCCGGGGATGCAAGTTTTTCCACGCAGTTTAACAATCGGAATCCCGTCGGCGTCACGCTTGCAGATGACTGTGAGGGCAATTGAGTATTTGGCATCCCTGCTGTGGGGCTCTGGCCTGTGGGACTAACTTGTGCAGCTTAGTCTGAGCAGCTGCGATTGACTGAGGGTTAGCTACCGGCGAAACGGCATATTCCGAAATTTCACAATGTCAACGGAGACAAGTTTCAGGCTTAAATCTGACCAAAACTACTTCTTCTTTTGGCATCTCTGATCAGAGATTGAAAAAAAGAGATCAGCCTCCTCCACCTTAGTCTAACTTTAGAATCCTCCTTAGTTTGGCCAGAAATTCATTTGCTGTCTTCCTCCTCCCTAGTCAGCACTTTCTCACCCAGAAAGAGTCAAATATTGACTACTGTCCCCCACGCATCCAAGTCTCAACCTCTTGAAAGGCTTGGTATGAAATGCTTATGGGATTGGGATCTGGACTAAACCAACATCCAGGTGTTTTCCCTGAAGTACTGCACCCCAGGACAACCCTCGATCGTATTCATGATGCTAACTCAGCACGCACAACCTCTGAGCAGCCTGTCTACGTTAGCATTTTCTGGCAGAATGCTTTTAGCATCATCTGCGTAGGTCCTTATACAAGTTCATGGTATACAGCAGTCGATCAGCGGCAAGCATGACAACAGGTCCTAGCTTTTTATATTGTTAATTATGTCTAAATATTTGCAAAAAGACGTCGGTTCTCGTAGTAAATTCTGGTCAGGGTAAAATTCCGGAATATCCCTCAGCCCTGCTGCCTGCACTTTCCTCTCCACCTCCTTGATCTTCATCAGCTCAGACCTCCAAGAACACAAAGTTATGGATTGAGCAGAATAGATGGACAGTCTACAGCAGCCCTTCTCAAACAGTGGGTCCCCCCTGGGGGGGGGGCGAGCATGTGACCTCGGGGAACAGTTGTTGCCGTACTAGAATAAAGAATATTTGCACATGCAGTTTTTAAAATTTCAAACAAATTGATGCAAGTCTCCTCTGTAACAGACAAAAACAATGTTATTAAAGTTATTCTTTATTGGGGGTTGATCCATATTACATTCTTTTTTACTTTTCTTTCATGTTAACAAGAATACAATGTTATACAGGGGTATACTTTACGTAATAATTTTATTGACAAACACAGACAGAGGTGGCGCAGAGCTGGGGGGGTGTGAAACATTTCCTTCTTCCTGAGAAACACTGGTCTCCAGGAATGCAACACCATCTACCTTTTATTTCTTGGTTAGCCATCTATGTAGCAGGATAGTTATATCCTCTCCTTGTGTTTGGTAGGCAGAAATAAATAAAATTGAAGTTTTTGGTTGATGTTTACAAATGGTTGTAATTCATGGAGATACCAGCGGAGTAGCGTGGAGCGACACGTCACGTATCCAACAACCAGTGGCAGAACTTGGCAGCGCTGCAGCCAGCCGTCGCCGTAATAGGGTATTTTGCACGGCGCATTGGAGGAAGAATACGAGCAGCGGAATCGCAGAGAGAAAGAAAAAGGAGGATACAGAATGAGTCACTCTACTCAATGAGGCCTCATTTGAAAATGCTTAGAAGGTAGTATTGAAAAGTGCCCTGCTATGTCCATTGATTAACAGTAGGTATTAAGTCTCATAAAGAGCTCATTATGCGCCGGTATCCATCACTGGAGCTATTAGGAGTTCAACCTTAATGTGTTTGTACCTCGAATGGACAGTGAGGAAATAGACCGGCTCAGAAAATGTGGCGACATTCGAACTAACACGATGCCAACAACAGCCAAGCATTGCTTGAAAGAGTGTGCGGACGACACGCTGAGTGCACTGAGGTTGAGGTAATGATGGGGTAATGACAGGATAATGATAATTATGCATTGGGAAATTCACTTATGCTCCCTCTCAAAGTTATACTCATCAATACAATTCATGATTCATTCAAGGCGAACATCTGAAGGAGCCATATTGTCAGCATTAATGCGATGGAAACTTGTGAACTTTTGAAACACGACAAGCCCACTTCATTATTTGATGGACGACAAAACACTGGTGTCAGTTGGCAAACAACTAATTATGTCCAAAGTGGAAGCCGCAAACTAGTGATTCTTATTGAGCAGACGTTACGACTGAAGAGTCATTTTTAAACAGCCAACTGTTGGACCTCAGATTTCAGCGCAGCCTGAAGTCAACACATGGGTTTCAAGATGCAGAACTGGATTATTTTCCTTCAATTTAACGCACTGTTGGGATGCAATAGTCAAGACATTGATCTGTTTAGTCGCTGCTAAATCAAATCAAGCCACTTCAGTACATCTTTGAAAGAAAAACTACTGAAGGTTTAGCATTTTATTTTAGCTTCCATTTTTGTTTGTTAATTTAATTATATTTAATTATTTGTTTACAAAGTAATTTCCTATATATATATATGTGTGTGTGTGTGTGGACATCAATACTTTTAATACATTTAAAATGTTCATAAAATGAAAAATATTATTGGACTATTTCCCTGATGAATTTATATACTGTTAGAATTTATTGTAAATAAATGAAACGTTCTCATATTTAACATCAGTTTGATCATATACATTGGAAATTCATTTGCCCGTAGTTGTTTCATGACTAAAGAGACGCCACACCACTCATTGTGCCCCTGTGAGGCGAGACCCCAGGTCAAGGATCTCGGTGACCTCCATCCAAATCATCTTGCCTTTGAAGGATCTATGACAACCACTTCTCAGGAAAGCACAATAACTCAGTAGCTGAGTGCAGTTGTGTGCGTCCAATAAACAGAGTTAGACACAGTGAAACAGCAGGGGGTCCATCAGACACATTTCTGTATCACACGTCGTTCCACCCACAAAGATGTTTTCCTCAAGGTCGCCGAGTTCCTCTCACAATTCTTTATAATTTATCAATGACAGCATCCCAACCTCTCGTGATCCCCACACAGTTTCTTCATTTTTCTCAAGTTCAAAGAGAAGCAGGGAATATTCCAAAACACTTTTAGATTCATTTATGATCAGAAAACTCGGCGTGAGCCTCCTTTTGCATCAGTCTTTCATTGACAGATAACACGGGGCGGATAGATGAAGGAGACATTTCCGTGACCGTGAAGTGACCGTGAAATCCAGGCTGAATGAGAAATGTAATTGGAAGACGACAGGGACGGGGGGGGGTTCATTTTGGAAGTGACATGGCTGTTGTTTGGCATATAAGGTGAAACTTTCTCTGCAATGAAGAGTTTGGTGCCAGAACCGGCGGATAGACGTGAGTCATAAAACTCCCTGCAACAGAAGATCAAACCCATTTAATAGAAGGTTAATGATATCAGTGGATTAGCCGGCATCAGCAGAGATCAATTACAAGTCAACTTGACAAACATCCGGAAGACGAGACGTAAATTATTCAACAGAGGAAGCATTATTATCTCATTATGTACGCAAAACTTCCAAGGGACTCGAGACCACTCGAGATGATGAAGTCAAATTCGTCTGGTGCAGCAAACTCAAGAACAAATGTCTTTTCCTTTTCACATTCCAACAGGAGAGGACCTTTGACTGGGTCCTGTCTGGGGCCTTTTTTGCTGCTTCTTTGGTCCCAAAAGTGCCTCAACAGCAACCAACTCCCAAAGAGCGCTGCTCTCTGCAGCCAACAACACATAGAGGGTGTATGAGAGGAACACCAAGTATACATTTCACTTGCAGCTAAAATGATGTCAAAGTTGACGTAGTGACAGCGGATTTTGTTGGACCATTCTTCAGCACATCCTGACTCCAATGGTGCAATACATTGAGGTAAAGGGGACTTTTGCGCCCTATCCTGACAAAAGCAGCCTTCAGCGCAGCATGTAGATGCATTGGCAGCGTGTATTAAGACATTAAAAAACACGAAAATGATGGAGGTCGGGGTTAGGTAAGCCACTGGATGGGGCTCAGTCACACCTTGCACTCCCCCCCATGTATTTTTTTTTCATCCACCACATATTTTAATATGTTATTGAAACATTTTCAACTGTATGACCTTCTAAACCCAGTCTTACTAAATATGTCTGCTGAAGTTCATGTTGCATGATGTGCATTCAGTCGCACATGAAGTGTACATTTCCTTTATATTTAGCAAAAATCATCATAAGAGAGATAAGAGAAAGAAAATATTTCTTTTCCAACAGGTGAGAAACTTCATTTACACTTATCAAACACGTTTGATTTGTGCCGCAACTGAGGAGACTTTGCTCACCTGACACCGAAGAGGAGGCTTACACTACTCAACCAGACACAGAACTGCAGTTACGCCAAGCACAGAAAAGAAATGATCCACCCCGAAGACAGAGGAAGATCCAAGGTCAACTGAGTTCAGACCGCATGAACAAACCTTTGCGCCCAACATACGTCAGCGCGCAGGTTGTTCATACCCTGTGATTTCCCTGCCTCCTTCTTGATAGATACCAAACGCCGCACACTGGAGAAACCTCAGAGGACGTGAGGTGAGCCTCGATCTTCAGCAGCAACTTCAGGATGGACAACCTCCCAAAGCCGATCTATGGAGCAGCCTTGTCAATGAGCATTAATGCAGTCAGTGAGAGAAACTGAACTGGTTTCATGTCCTTTTGTCTAATGACAGCTTGTTCCACTCGCACATTTTCTGCTTCCAACAAGCCAAAAACCATTACACCAACGGCGCCAACTTCTTTTTCACCACCTTCTAATGTGCTTTCCAAGACTTGCTTTTCAGCTGTTTACCATCATTTTCCCGGCTAACAAGCTGCCCCAGATTGTAAGGAAAACTCCATTTAAATATTGATTTATCCGATATGATCTTTGGTCTTACCCCATTCTTCTCCTCCGATAATAATGTGAGATTCTGTTCCGCAGCCATTGTTGGCTCGAACAAAGTATGAACGAACAGCCAAGTGGATTGGCAACTAATTCCCTGGAAGCCAAGCTCTTCATCAGAATATAAATCCTCTCTTTGTCAACATGAGATGAAAATGTTAATTTAATGTCTCTTTCTTTCCACCCTTCTTAATTTGAGAGGAATTTGAATTTGAATAATAGAAACTCTCTTTCAATGTCCCGTTATCACAAAAGACAAAAGTGTGTCTTTACAACTTTGCTTTTTCACTCCTCCACTTAAATGGCTGACACAGTTTGCTCCCAAAGACAAAGAGCGAAAGTGTCGGAGAAACAAAGAGCAGAAAACAACTTGACACTTGAACTTTGCAATGACATTATACGTGTCGGAATTTGGCTTGAAAAACAGTTTGGAATCGCACACAGTTAATGAAAGTATCTCATTAGATCTTATTTTCCCCAGAGAGCCTCTTCTTCTGCCTGACACGGAGCGTCCACGCCGGAAGTGTAAATCCTCATTATTTTGATGTTTAATTTGTTGTTTTCCAGTGAGATCTTCCCGGGGTCTGAGCACTGAATGCAATTAGTATTAACACCACGCTCATAATTAATAACAAATATCTTCCGCAGCATGCTGTTAAAGCAAACATGGATTAAGGCGGTTTAACAATGTTGTTGTGTATCAATAAACATACTGTGTGATCCAGGCCATAACAAGACTTTTTTAAGGGAGCGCAGTCTGGACCAGGACAGAGGAGATCAAGTGGAGTCAGAGTAAAGAAACCTACCGGTGAAGTTCTTCCTCCGCCACTGCAGGGGGCAACACCGGGCACAACATTGCAACTCTGATGCAGTAAGGCCTGTGGTTTTAGTTTACAAATGTAAAGACTGTTGTACAGGTAACTATATTTTAACACGACTCCAATTGTTCTGTGAGAACGTAGAAGTTATAATTTATAACTGTACTCCTCACAGCCAAGCAGTCGCTGTTGCCCAGCGACCAAAGCGGCTTCCACCCACCTCTAAAGTCCCATTATAAACAGTGGGTCAGTTGAAAGCCGCGGCAGCCACGACCTTGTTGCTCCCAAAAATGTTGCATGCAACTCATTGACACATTGATCGGTGTGAGAGAGCACAGAACTTGCCGCACATTTAAGCTCAATTTGTGACTCTTTCCTTCACCTACTTGCACGTAGTCCCACAGTGTCATACCTTTATAGCATTTAAAATATTGTTGATTGAGTGGAGCTCAATGAGACAATACGCATCTGAAAACTAGCCAAGGTTCCACCACTTTGGTGACTGCTCATGATAGGGCGTGAAATATCCAACATCAGTGCTACTCATTATTATGTCTGTCTGGACTGCATGGTTTTAATCACACGAGAAAATGACACCATGCAGGTGAGTAGCAGCTACCGCAGCAAGCCGGAGTCTGCAGGTCAAGGCCAAGCTTTCACAAACATTTTAATGAATCAAAACACGACCAGCTCCAAATGATTGTTTTTAAAAGGTTGCACACCGGTCTTTGTATTCTTTCTGAGACAACAGCGGTCTGCTTCATTTGAAGACGTGAGCCATTGTTAAAGTGTAAAATAAATGACTGTGACTTGTTCGCTGCTGTTGCCAAGTTGAACAAACACTCCACGCACCTGTGGCGCCTGCTTTGTTCCAGTGCAATGCTCCCTCACATTTACATAAAATGCATGTTCTGGAAAAGTGGCAGCCCATATTGTAAACTCATCAAAGGTATATTTAGAAGAGATTTATATTTACTTATCTCTAATATTAATTAACATTTAATTTAATCATATATTATTTTTGCTTTGATGCCTTTCGAATACGGCAATTGATATTGATGATTTAAATTGAAAATTATGAAGTCGCCAGTGTTTTCTTCCTGATAATAATTGCTTTACGCACTTACATTTTTCCAGTTTTTCCAAATGTAAATATTGTAACTATTGAATGAAAGTATAGAAACATATAGTCACTCATTCTCATACAGTGATCCTGTTTATCTATCGGTTTAAAACATGTTTTTCCTATAGGTTTACCCATATATTTACTGAAGAAGGTTACTCAGTTTCTGTTGTTTTTTTCAATATTATTATTATTAGCTTTCACAAACAAAAATTAAACCACATCTAGAAAAACAATTGAGGAGGCCCCAAAACAGAGAGTGTATACTTAAGTGGGCCCCCAGGGTACAATAGGAAATATATAATGTATAAACCAGGGCAGAGGCAGAGCTCAATTTCAATAGCAAATGTATCTGTATGAATTAGATTCTATGTTGCATCCTGGGAGGTGTTATTGATGCCGCTGATATTAATAGAGCCCAGATACAATCTACATTCATTTGGCCAGTTACACTTTCGATGACAAAATGAGACTCGGCAGAGGCCAAGTAAAAATAGTGGCATCAAAATTCATTGCCAGGTGTCCTTAATTTTTCCTTTTTCTGGATGAAGTCAGGAGAGAAACGCAGCTGTGCGTATGAATTGCTATTCACATGGATTAGCATATATAAATATTCCTCAGTGTTCACACGTTTTGAGTGTACCGCGCAATGACCTCTCGCGCACGAGTCTCCTCCACACGGTGAACAGCCATTAATCACGTCTTCCATTCCATGATGGCATTGAAAGTGGCCGCGCGGCATCTACACGTGTAGTTACCCAGGCAAGGACACACAACCAAGACGGGCGATGGCTCTGGTTCAACTGGAGGCTGGAGTGTTGTGTGGGTCCAGCAGCAGCTGTGGGGCGCCCCATGGCTCTTGGTGCCAAAGAAAGTAAGTGTTCTGGCCTCAACATGTTGTGAAGCATTTGGCTTATATTTTGGCTGATTCACGTGATTCTTTTCAGGACTTCAGATCATGAAATATCACATTTGAATTCTGTGTGTGGCACCAGTCGTAAGCGTCTCATTAGCCAGGCAAGACTCCATAAGTCGGCAGTAGACTTTACAAATGAGATTGCCTTTCATCCGTGCCGCCAACCGCACAATGAGGTCACTCAGAAAATGAAACCAGAGACATTCACTGCAAATAAACAACACTCCACTCCAGTTTCAGTTACTTCAGATGACATAAGACCATCACACATTTAAGAGTGGAAAAGTTATTCGCCGCAGACTAATAACGCTTTTCCTCTCAGGGTGTTTGTTTGTGCTTTGTTGCCGATTGTTTGTGAAGGGGTGAACGTTCCCCATGATGTTCCCGTCGGAACAGAATCATTACGAGGAAACGTTGAGGTCACTCCGCAACATGGAATCTCAGCTGTCGCGGGAATTGTCGACGGCAAAGTTGCTTCATCGATCGGCAAGTGCAGGGAAACTTCATGCATCTTTTCCTCAGCGTCTCTTCTGGCGCGTCGCCGGAATGAACGGGGGTATCCACCTAACTTCCTTCCTTCCTTTCCCTTCCTGTGTAATCTCCACACTGGGTTGCACAGTGCCACAGAGCCTCTGTTTATTAGACTAATCCTTAAATCCACATTCTGCAGGCCTCGCAAACGCCTCGCAAAGCTCTAATCGGACTCAAAACAAAGGGATTAGAGATGACATGGTCCCTCTCTCCGTCTCTCCAAGTCTGGAAGAGTGGGCTGACACACATGTGCTGAGAAACCCAGGAGGACTGTTACATACTCCAGCTTGTCACACCCATAATTGCCGAGGACTGATTTGCGCATGCAGACCCTTGTGTGACACACATGCGCTCTTGCGAACACAAGCTGGCAGCGACAAGGAAGCCAGTTAGAGCCAAGGTGCAAACAAACTGGGTAATTACACAAAACTCATGGGAGAAATGATGGACACGATGAGAGCGAGCGGTGGCGAGGAGACAAGTCGACAGCAGGGAGAATGTAAGCAGAAAAGGCAAACACAACAGGCTTATATTATAGACTCAATGTTGATGCAGGAACAACAGAGAAATTACATTCTCACAAGAGTGGAGAATACCGACAGTCCTCTTTAGAAACCACAGGCTTCTCCAAATAACACATCCAAAACAAAGAGCCATCGTATTCAACAGCGTTCAGCCTGTCATCTCTTCATGCATTCATTCAGCCGGAACAGCGTTTACGCCACTGGCCTGGTTTACATGCACACTGACGTCCATTATTGAGCAAGGTCTCCTCCGTTACAGCAGGGGGCGCTGTGACCGCTCCGCAACCTTGTAGTACAGGGGACGGCATAAGTCACACAAAATCAGAGCAAATACTGGGTTAAATCAAACACCTACATTTTGATTTAGCTAAAGACAACACACCTGGGAAAAAAAAACAAAAAAAACTTGCCAGACCACTATCAACTTAACAGGAGAAACACATCTGCAAATTTCATCTTGTACTTTTGCTAGTTGGCAACCTGGCCATAATATTATTGGCATTTACAAACCAGAAACGTCATGGTGCTTGCGACATCTGACGCCCCTAAGATTGGACTCTATGGAGGTGGTTGGAGTTCAAGTCTGCACGATGGCGTCAGTTACGGAGGGTCAACATCAGCAAAGACATTATTGTGTAATTTGACGTGCTACATATAGTCATAAAAGGCCAAATGTTTTATGATGACATTTACGAGTTACTGGTCAGTTGTGTTCTTTGCATTACTGTAGTTTGTCTCAGTCTTCATTTATGTTTAAATATAATAGTAAAACTAAGTGTAGAGAGGTGCATGTCTCTGTCGTGTTTGTAACCTGAAACACTGCCAGTTTTAATTCAGGGTTAAATTGTGCGGTCTGCTGTCTCTTGGCCGTCTACTTTGGACCCTGATCTGGACACAGTTCCTGGACGCTATTGAAGATATTGGCAATAATATGAATCAGTCATCATTAATTCATATTATATTCTCTGATTATTACACAAACTGTCAGTTGTTTGTTTCTTGGTGATAAAAATATTGCCACAATTCTCTCTCCTCAAATAGTCATTTTTCATTGGGATGATTGGTGCTCACACAAATACTTGCTGTGAATGAGCATTTGTTGACGGTCCCTATCTGATGCCCGTGAAACAGTTTGGTGCCAGTACCACTATTTTCACTGTGATTTTTTGCCGAGTCAGCTGCATCACATAACAGTCATTGAAAGTTTCCGAAGTTGAAAATATGTTTAAAACTATGATTCGGAACCACAATACTCTCAGTAACTCAAGTCACTGTCATACACCATGAGACGCCCTTGTAAATCAAATTTAAAGTGTGATGTTAAATTCTCATCGTGCCGATTTGTTTCAGTGGTAAATCCTGTGGAATCTTTTGTTGTCCATCCCAAGTGTCAATCATCACAATCAATAACCGGACCGTTTTTCCTAACGCACCATCAAGTTGTAGATACACCACATATAATATGCATTACATTTCCTTCATCTTTGTTTACTTCCGAGGTCTGTTGAGCGTCGCAGATGCTAACCCAAGTACACTGGCCCCAAGCCAATCCTAAGGAAGCTAACAGCGGGATTAAATGAACTAAACTTCATTGGATTATCTCCTGTCGTCTGACTGAGGTGGGCACATGGATTTGAAGTGGGTTTTACTCAGGGTATATTCGAGTGTGAGCCTCAGTAGAAACATATCATATGCTACATATTTGCTACTTATTGGCTAGGATGCCTCATGCATTGATCTTGAAAACCATTCAGTGATGAGCATGTTAAAGACACTTGTCTGGACCGACTACTGTCCATGCAGATCTGCAAGTCAGGCCAGTGTGAAACAAGTGATACCCGTCTTCACCCTTGGAGAGCTCGCTGCCACAGTCCTGTCAGACAATATGCAATTGTTTGAAATTCTCTTGATAAAGAGCCAAGCTCACAACAGATTTTTATTCTGGCAGCCTGCTCGCCGCATGGCGATTCCAAAAGATCCTCTTCAATCTTCAACGTGAGGGCTGTTTTGATCAGACATTAACAGACTCGCAAGGGAACGTTTCAAGACTAAGCGCTGGTTTGGATGCTACGCTGGACGAGTCCATGCCAGGCTCGATGTTTGATTGGAATATGAGACGATGTCTGTGGGACCCAGCCAAAGGGATTGATAAGACGGTGACGAGAGCCGAATCATATTGTGAGGTGATGGATCACGTCCACGCTCAGCTGTGCGAGTGACGACGGCGATAGCTCCGGTGAAGGTCATGTAATAAATCCAGGCACGGCAGCCAGGAGCGGGATAATGTCAGGAGACGGAGCGCGGAGCCAAGCTACCTGATCTTTTATTCAGTGAGGGAATCCCTGTAAATCTCCATCCAGCCAAGTGGCGTCCAAGCGGCAGGCAGCCATGAGCGCATCTTCACCTCTAACCTGGCGTCAGCCCATGACTCAGGGCAAAGTTCTGAACGGGAACTGACTGCGAGTTATTAAAACAATCGAGTGCTGACAAGCTCGAGCGTTCTGTTGCCACGGGAGCAGGCTAGAGCTTAATAACTCAGTGTCAGGCCTTGACATTCTTACCATCTGTCTGGGTACAATATTCAAATGTGCAATAAATGTCACTGGGGACAGACGGTGACACTGTCTAATTAACACCACCACAGAGGTGACACCGTGGATGCTTCTTCTTTTTTTTGACTGTACTACACGCCTGGTCTGTGTGTGTGTCATGAGTGACATCCACGCAGAGGTGGAAGACGAAGGACAACTGTTGTGTCACTCCGCAGTTTTACAATGAATGTAGCTTTTGTTTAAGGTAAGAGCAGAGCGTGCCACTGGCCGCCGCCGCCGCGCTGTGGAGCGGGACAGACAGCAGACACCGTGTCACCCTGGGGCGCTACGTAAAGGCCAAGCCGCTCTCTTCTTTCTTTAACGCTGAAATGTCAAAAGGGAAGATGGGGAGACCTGATTTCTGTTCCCGCAAGAGTTCAATTTTTTTGGTGGTACCATTTCCCTATTAGTGCTTGAGTGTTACAAGACCTGGAAATGAGTTTCATCAGGGTTCTCACCTGCGCTAAAGACACCTAGGGGGCTCCTGGGCTGGGATTTTAACCCCCCTACGCTGAGCTGTCTTGGTCGATATGTTGTGAAGATAGACCTGCAATGACCGTGTGGACTCGTCGTCTTTTGAGGAGGATGAGTCTGCTTGGTCGGTTCAGGAGGAGGTCGTACGAGTCGCCCTGGCCAACAACGCTCTTGTTCAAAATACCATCAGCCTTTCCTTCGCAGCTGGAGATTAAAGACATGTCCAGGGGACTGATCTACTGCGCTGTAGATCCAAGGATGTTGTCTGACAGAGGTTGTTTTTTCAGAGGTGGTGCTCTGGGGGTTAAAAATGATGTGAGGTTTCATCAAAATGTTCAAATCCTCAATATTTTGGTGAGCTCCAACAATTACGACACAATTTCCTTATGCCTCGACTAATGGATTTAACCCTACCCTGGTATGGACCTGGGGTTTTAGTGGGTCCTCGGCTCTTTAACGCAACACTGATGCAGTGTCCACCGACTGACATCCCTGAGGGTGTGTGCCAGTTGTGAACCATGTGACCAGGCACACGTGGCACATGGAGGTGGCTCGATCCTTGTTGGTAAATTCCACTTGAGCAGACCATTTTCATGTAACAGGCAGCAGAAAGGAGATGACAAAGGTCCTATACTTGCTGTCGGGCCACTGCCTCACTGAGCTGCTGTGCTCAAACAGACCTCATTATGGCATTGATGAAGACGTGGCACAGAGGTTCCCTGGAGAGTCAAGACAAGATGACTCATTTGAAACTTCCCTGAATCAGGGGACCTATGCTGAATGACACAACAATGGCAACTAGCTAACTATCGGCCAGTGCCACCATAAGCCAGGAGCATATACTGAACACTGAACTGCTGAACACGATCCGACACAAAAGAAAGTCAGATGTTAGTCACTGGCTGGTTCCAGCTGTCGTTCAATGGCAAGCAAGAAACGACCTTGCTTGGTTGCTCTCAGCTGTTCATTGCAGGGCAAACTCCAAACTGACTTTTCGCACAGCCCTAGCTTCACATGCAGGCTGAGCGGGAGAATGGAGACCGTGGATTTAGCGCTGTTCACACCTTGATCTTGACAGGACAACAACTTGTCTTTCAGCCCAAACTTGCAGAAGCCAGTGAGCAACATGTCGCAACTTCACAGGAGACATAATATCTTTGGAGGGGGACGTCTGTTTTCGTCTACTTGGAATTAAATAAGAGCGACCAAAGAGCGCTCAACTCCTGGCTTATAATTAGCTGTTGACTGGGAATAATAGCAATAATTTCAAGTGCTATCAGGAAATGCTAATTAGCACTTCAGAGGAGGTTGATTAAGATGGGATATTTTTAAATATTTGGCCATGAAGTCGAAACATTTGATGCTGCTGAGCGGCTGTTTGAAGTTGATATTTGACTGTTGACTGCTGCTTCGCTTGTTAGAAAGAAGAAAAAAAAAAAAAACATCTTGGAGCCGCAGCCGATCAAAGTCTTCCACACCGGGCTTTAACTCACCGTCACCAACGGTGTGTCTGCGCTGAATACGATTTTCACGCAACGCCTTGAGTGAATGACCCTAAATATCGCACAAAATACAATGTTGACAGGGAAAAACAGACTTAGCCTCGAGCCTCGGGTGCCCTACTCCTTACGCTTCCTCACCGTCCGTCAAGCATGACTCCGCCTTTTAAGGTAGACTGTGAAGGGGGACCATGAAAATGTACAATGTGCTCTGTCGTCCAGCCCCCAAAACTCCAACACGAAAAACGTTTCAGTTCATTTAAAGAACGAATGGCTGTCAGTTGGTGCAGTTTTTGGAGTTCTTTATTCAGCATTGTACTTTACTGCGACGACTATCAACAATACATGCCCATTAAAAAATTAGTGACGGCTTGAAAAGCCTTCACCTTCTGCTTTAATGGCAGCTCCCCACTCAATATTTGAACGGTACATTAGCAAGAAAAACAAATACATTTCAGGTTTCATTCAAAACAGAGCACATTTGTAACATAATGCACGAACTTGAACGTGTTTTTATTAGTAAAGGAGGTGAAAATGTAGCAAAGAGTCTTTTAAGCACCAGACAAATCCTCCCCTCCTCTGCATCTTCTCTCTGAATCGGGTAAGAGCCTTTTGTTTGAAGCACCACAAATGGTTTTGGGAGGAATATAGTGTAACCCAGCATGAAATGTGGGATGTGTGTGAACATGCGTGTTTATCCATGAGTGCGTTCTTTGGATTGTCCTCTAGAGGCCTTTATTACGGGGCTTTTTCCACTAGTAGTACAGCGTGCCCTCGCACTCCAAAGCCATTAGGATCTAAACTAAATCCCGAATGGGAGAACTCTGGAGCTGAGAGTGGCGTAATCGAGAGGCTGGCACCCCACAGAGCACATCTCTGTGCTCTTGATCTATGCTACTGTTCCGATCTCCAGTTGCACTTTCACACACTTTCTGACTTTTACGTTATCAGCCCTCTCCAGCCCACACACCGTCTCCAGATGCTCGGATGGCGATAGCTGCGAACAAGCACTGATAAGTCCTCGGATGCACGCTGTCCTGTAAATGCTTCTAATGCCATCGAATTATCATCTTCAAGAGCTGTTTGCGCCTTGGGGAGCGAAAAGGGGACGTCGACTGCCATCCAGGCACCAATGACATAGCTGGCTGGTCCCATTTAGCATGCTAGATTTAGCTTCATTAGAGAGGATGTGGCTGCAAAGGAGCACAGAAGAAATGAAATGAGGGGTAAGAGGGGAGGACCACAGCTCGGCATTTGCTGGGCCACTTTACGGTAAAGCGAGGCAAACAGGGGAAAAAAAACCTTATAAAGCAGTCCTATTCATAATGGCTTCCCAACAGAGAGAAATGGATTAATGCAGCAGTTGGAGTTAAATTAAAAGCACAGCACGCTGAGTTAGATTATGGCACACATCTCTATCTGCAGGATGCACTTTTCTCCATTTTCTCAGCTGTGACCTCAGAGTGAATGGCTGCGACTGCTCCACAGAAGGGTGAATGACTTCTGCTTCCACAGACGCTGGCGAGTGGAGTCTCACTTTAGGACGTCATTATTGGGCAGCGGATGAAAATAGGGATTTCACATTCATCTTTCGTGAACGGGTGAGAGAATTTTTGCCTTAATTACCCAAGTAAAACACTTAATATTTGCATTGGGGCTGGGACTCCATATTAATTATGAATTAATAATCAATCATGAATTATGGATGCAATACAGAAATTGCATATAAATTGCAATATTTTCACAACACCACATTATATAAAACAGTGCCATAACCAAAACATCTATGGTGACTGAGCTGGACGGAAACTTCGAGTCTAAGCCCCAAAAGTACTGTACAAAGAGTAAAACGCACCCTGATGTTTAAAGTCAAATGTGTGAATGAAATTTCATGAATCAGGTATCAAACATTCAAACACAGTTCATCACAATGAGTCCATTATTTAACCCCAAATGAATTTGATTTGGATTTTTCCACCACTGATTTCTATATGTGAAGTACTTCAACACTAGCAACACTACTTCATCGACGTCATGCTCCAGCCAGCAAGCCACCCGTTGGAGGACAGCATCTTAGATCCTCCGAAGGTGGACTTGAACCCGAGACCCTGGCACTGTGAGGATGCAGCAAAAACACATCTCTGTTAACAGCCAGAACTGATTTCAAAACTTTAAATCGCGAGTAATCCAAGCAGTAAAATGACTTGTAGAGCGGCGAAGAAGAACAGATGAACTGTACGGTTCCATGACTTTGATTCAGAGATAATTACAGTATTTGGATCGCAGGTGTACAATGTGTACTTGCGGACAGTGGGAGTTAGTGACTTTTGGGAGCGCAAACACTGAAACAATTATGGAAGTCAACAGCTCTGCAGCAGCAGGCGGAACACCAAGTGCTGGTTAAAAGCAAAAGTTGGTGACACTCAGATGAATAGAAGCCGCGACAATCATCTGGTTTCACGTCTCTAGATCATCTTTGTCTTTCTGCGTTTCCCATGAGGGGCCGGTCCTCCATCTGAAGCTGTCATGATCACGCTCCCTCTTCACGCCTTTCTCCATCACGTCCTCCTCAATGAACCTCACTGGTCATCTTCCTCCACTCCTCTTCCCTGGTATCTCCACTCTTCACTCCACTTCTGATACATGTAACCCTCTGATCTTGTCCCTTCCAGTCACTCGCCATGACAACCTCAGCATCCTCACCTCTGCCACTCCCACCTCTGCTTCGTGTCAGAGGCGCTGTACATCATGGCAGCTCTCACTACTGTCCCATAAAGCCTCCCCTTGCTCTCCAGCTGCTACTCTTCTGTCACAATCGCACACATCAAAAGGGAGTCTCGATCCTTTTTTTCTCCATCTTAGACCCCAGTAAAAGACAAGAGATGATTTTTACAAGCCGCCCGTATGGACTGATATCAAGCTGAAGTGTCCACGTTTGAAACGAATGACCCCAGTCTCTTTACGTGCTCTTCCACAACTCCACCAGGCGAGTCAGTGAATGACTCTCCCCATGTCCTCAGTGCCACTTGTTTGAAGGAGAATGTTTATAAATGAATGAAAAAAACAATCATTTGCAGCCCTCAATATGAACGTTGCAGGATTCACAATTAGCTTTTGTGGCGCAGCTGAAGGCACCAGACCTCATTTCTTCTGGTTTTGTCGGGATCTAGATTTTCAAATTGGCGCAACAGTTTCAATATTAACTCTGAAATAATTGGGAAACATTTCAATTTACATCATGACAGTTTTTACTTACGACTGTTGTTCAGTATTTATCAGTTGTGCCAACAATCTTCCCCATAGTAGGGCTGTGTATTGGCAGGGATCTGGAGATACAATACACATCTTGATACAGGAGTGGTGACACAATATATTATGATGTTGTCCATATGGCGATACAATAACAACACAGTTATATTTCAATAAGAATTGTAAGAAGTGTTGTAATCAAGAGCCATTTTAAAGAGGAAAAACAAATCACACTATATACCACACTAAAAGTATCTGTAAATGTTATTTGTTTTTATGAATTTGACAGTTTCAAATTCATCAATAAGAATGGTTAGCTTAGCTTGCTCTAACCTAGGCTTGAACCTCGTACAAGGAGCTTAAGGGGAGTGCGATTTCCAGCCTTCATACAGCCCAAAACCACAAACATTTTCAAGTCTAGATGAATTAAATACTGACGTTGCGCACTTCAAATCTAGGTGCACTATCAAGCCATCATACCTCCTCCCTTTCTTTACATAATTCCTTTCAGTTTTCGGAAGCTTCTAGGTTCATTGCTGACATTGAGAATCTTGAACACAGTGGGTCAAGACATCAAGATGCAGTGGGACACCAATATGTAGATTATAATTTCAGATTGTATCGAACCAACATGGAGGATGAAGGCACCAGTTTGAGTTGACAGGTGATGCCTCCAGCCAGGAAAACTTATTTCTGGACTGAAAGTGACTGAATTTTGGGAAGTAAAATTTCACAACTGGATTGGAACTCAGCGCACCAGACTTGCAAGACCAGATTTGTGCCCAGCACCCGAGTTTCACAGTATTCTTCAACAAATATTCCAATTCCAATGTATTGTATCAAGTGCCAAATAGACTCTGAAAACTCTCCAGCAGATTCACTTGCGTTCTCGGAGCAGCGTTTGTAATCGGGAACAATTTGCCGTCGTCATCCGCAGGACTAGAAGAGGTCAAGACCGTCAGCGTAAGGCAGTTTGAGAGGTTATCTGTGCGACTGGTGGCAGCCGCGTGTAGCACCGATGATATCTGAGCAGCACAAAGAGCGTTGGATCAGAAAACCTCCCCCAAGTTCATCCATCAGGAGAGGCGCATGTTTCCTCTGACCTTGTCCCTTAGCTCGGAGTGCGCACTCTTGCACGCACATGCTCAGACTCCCGGGGGGGTGAGTGGGGAGGGGGGGCGGTTACACACACACGCACACACACACACAACAAGCCTGCAGATCTGTGAGTGCATCGTGGCTGCAGCTCCCTCCAGGAACAGTGAAAAGAGCACTCGGGTCATCGGAAGGCACCCAGCGCCAAATGGCGTGAGGTCATCGCATGAGATGTAGTCTTTGCTCCGGGTCAATGTCACCATAACTGCCGGTGATAAAGATGTTTCCATGGCAACCGGAGGGCTTCAGCAAATCAGAGCGGAGAAAGGAGTCATTTGGGTGAGAAGCCACATCGCACCTCAATCCCTGGTGATTTATCCCTGACTGCTTCATACCATAATAAACCATTAGCACCAAGTGAGGGGACGTAAACAGTCCAGGACAGATCTGTCTCCGCTGCCTTTCATGATCTTCAGTGCAGACTACAGAGCCATTACAGTGAGGAACATGCACAGCGTCCACACACGCAGATCGCTTCAGCTGCTGCTCCTGATCAAATGTCTTCGTGTCAGAGGTGGACGCAGGTGAATGTTTAATGTCGCAGGTTGCAAGCTGCGTCCAGGCCGTAGGATTCCAGTCCGATAAGACTTTGATTGGTTTAATAACTCAGTCATTCTAAATCACTGCGGCAACACCCTGCAGTGCTAAGCACTTCAGACACACACGCATTCAATCCCAAACCTAAAAAAGGCTATTTTTGTTCATGTGTCTCACCACAATGTAGTGGGACTCCTTTATGCTTATGATCGGATTAAATAACTGTGAGTTTGACCAGCAATCTCAGGCCCCTCGAGATCAACATGTCAATTATGAAAAGGCGTGACGCGATGAGTCCAGTTATTTAGAGGTACTGTATATAGATCTACAAGACAGTAGTTACTGTATAAGTGATAAGATCATCTATGACACATCATTCAAAACCAAACATGGTCGATGACAGGTTTATTATCAGTGGACTAGACATGGCGTCATATTTCAGGGGAAAAACAGTGCTTTTCAAATGTCTTCAGCTCAGCTTCAGTTTTATTCCCAATGGAAACTGGCGTCATATGAAGCCAAAGTATGGGACCAGTTCACGAAGGACACGTCCCTTTCACACCACAGTTTCAGCAATTATAATTGATATTTGAAGTATTGCATTTATGTCTTCTATACTGGATGTGCAGTGCTACAATCCTGCATCATAAACCGACGAGACGAGGAATCGTTTTGGCAGTTGGTGACACAGTCGACGATGAAAATAATGAATGAATTAATGTTGATTTCAGTTCTCTGATACATTGCAGAAATTTCAAACGTTACTCCACATGTTATATGACTGTTTTGTTCCTATTATATCACTGAGCTTCTTGTTTGAAACACTGCATACAATTCTGTCAATATTTCTTCTTGCATGATAAAGATGTAGTTACGGCCCTAAAATGAATTTAAAACAATTACTTGAAGTGCAATTTTTACTTGAAACAAAATGAAAAATCTTTCTTGGATAACACATATGTTATTGTTATATGTTTTTTATTATGGTTGCCTTATTTTATTCATTCAGTTGGCTGTACAGTGTTTTCTAATGACAAGAGTTACTTCTGATACTTGGCTGTTAGACTTTCACTTTCTTCAAGTATAAAATAGGGGTGGGATTCAATAAAAAAAAGTTAATTAGAGAATTTGTAATTAATTGATCTCAAATAATCACCGTTTAATAAGTGTATAAGAATGTTTGCCACAAAAAGACACGTTTTTCCATTTGGATGACTCTGATATGTTACTGAATCAGATGATGGAGCCATACAGACATTTAAACAACAAAATATTGTTTCTTTTGCACCAGTTTGACAATAGCACACTAAACCACCATGGTGACTATATTCAAGTTTTTATCTCACCTTGTTTAAACTGAAGCTCTTTTAATGTCTTGGAAATATTTGTGTAAGAATTTCAATGTTATAAGAATGTCAAGTCCATTCAGAGTGGCGGAAACCCTGGACATTGTGTAGTGAAAAACCTCTCTGAACCAAAGCAAACAGATGCTTTTGTTTGCTTTGGTTCAGGGAGGATTCCTCCATGTTTGTTGTTGTTGTTCTCATCCTAGCTGCCACGTGTCTGGTGCATCAGTGGGACCAGTGGAGCAGGAACTCCTGCACTGACAAAGGTTCCCTGCTGTCTGGAGAGCAACCTGTTCAATGAAATGAAATGAAATTGAATTATTTTTGTCATTGTAATTAATTTATCGTAATAATGTTGTGATTAATTAATCCTTAATTAACTAGTTAAAGTCCCAGCACTAGTAGAAAAGTGTGGGGGTCTTGTACATGAGTGGAGGATCGACACAGTGTGTGTCTGTCGTGATGAAGAAAGAGCTGAGAGTAAAGGCAAAGCTCTCAAGTTACACGTCCACTACGTCCCTGCTCTCATCTTCTGAAGCCCCCAGTCTACCATAGAAATGATATAATGAGCTCAGACATGTTGGAGAGACTCAGAGCGGAGCCAGCCTGTTGACACACCCCAGCAGGAGGAGGTCTACGGCGAGAGGTCAGGTTTTTTTATTCATGTTGAAAATCCTTTTGTCCTTGGAGGCTGAGGTTCTGATGAAGTTTTACTTGCACTTCATTTTAAACTACAGTGAATCCACTTTTTCTGTCACAAACCTTTGTGTCCTGCTGCGCTCATCGCCAAGGTAGAACCGCCAGCTCAAGCTCATTTGTGAAAATTACACAGGTGAACATACGCGCATGTCGCCACTGTGCAAAAGAAAACACAGCTGGAATCTCATGAATAACGCTGGATTCCCTGCTTTCTTTGTCTATTTAAGGAACAAAAAAAGGGTCTTCTGCACCTGTTGTCATTCAGCCAATTATTCTTGGTAGATCACACGCACCGAACGTTCCATCCAGCCGGCAAAAAAGCAGCGGAGTGCTTCTTATTGGGAATTGTATTAACTCAAACCCGAGTGCCAAGTGAATTTACATATCGGGCTGGTGCAGGAGGGCCATTATTGGCTTCTCAGAAATTAATGTCAAAAATAATAAGTGTTACAAAAGCAACTTTGTGTTTGTTGCTCGTTGGTAATAACACAGTGGGGAAAGTTGCCTTTTTTGTCCGACGCCTACACGAGCACTTTAGAAAAATCAGGCAGCTGCCACTAAACCAAGGCCAAAATAAAGCTTCAAAGAACAGCCTCTGACAAAAATGTTAAAACGCTTTGAAAGCCAGCGCAGGGCGTTTTTTAAGGCCACCTGAAAGCCTTGTTCTGTTTGCTGCAGTGATTATTTACAGCTCAGCGGGGAACTCCTGAAGCCACTTCTCTTGTACGAGAAACAGCGGTCTTAAAAAGAGGAGCGGCATGAGACGTGGCACGCAGTGGTCAAAATAATAGTGCTCGTATTTCGGTGGCAGCCGGCGCACCAGTCTCTGGTATGGCCCTGTATTGATGAAGATTGGAGTGGAGTGCTCTCCCTCCTCCGCCACAAACAGGCCTATATTGGATTTCACGCTGGCTGCCCATTCACCAGACACTGCAGTGCATTCCAAACCAAGGGGCCCGGAGGCAATACGGCTGTTTTATTTGTTTATAATGTTTAGGCTTCCCGCAAATGGCCCGCGCAGCAGTCCTGATAACTGTGCATACTTACATTTAGGCAATCGACTGGGCTCGTTTCGACATGAGCGCCGCGGCTCAATTCATTTGAAATGGACTAAAAATCCAATAAAGTTGTCTAAGTGGGAAAAGGAAAACAGAGGGGAGGAAAGAAATGGAAGTGTGGGGTGTGTGTGTGTGGGGGGGGGAGCGGTCATATTGAGGGGATCACCAGGATTGGTGTGAATGTAAATGGAAAGAGGGAGCGCGTCGCGCTGGCTGCGCCCATCTTATCTCCCACTTTCATATGAATGACGGATGAAATATGGATGGCTCTTGCTTACTAAACGCACAACACAGGGCGCGTTTGTGGCAACAATAGCGTTGCGTTTCAAGGAAAAGAAGTAAAAAAAAAAAGCTTCCAACACCTGCCACAGCTCGAGTCGATTACCAGATATGACTTGCTCACAATTTGCAAGAAAACCGCCGGAGTGGGACTGTAATTTAGTGAACTGATGACAGATGATGACACTTGTGTGACAGAGCAGATGAAGTTGTGCAGCAGCAGGACGACAAAAACGACAGCATCTGGTCGGCGAACTGGTGTGAGGCATGTCACTTCATCTGTATACGACCAGTCGGAGTCATTATCTCTGGTGCGAACATGTCAATGTATGTGAACGCGTGGTGTGTGTGTGAGCGTCCAATCTTCCTCACAACCCTGCTTCTCGTCCTCCGCCAGCTGCTCGGCTTCTCACTCCATTTGCTCCAGACTTCATACACATCTGCCCACAAAATCCATCCATCTCTCTCCCACTCACATCTCCGCGCCGCACACCAGCCAATGCAAAGCGCAGCGTTCAGCCTGCTGCACCCCGTCGTTTCCAAGCATTTATTTTTGGCTTGTGACACGAACAAACTGAACAACAGTGGCCGGTGCTAAGCGAGGTCAGCTGAAAAATCTGCCACGTCTGCCTAATTACGCTCGGCTTCTCTCTGGCGGCTTCACTCCAACCTCCTCTCTCTCTGTGTGTCTGTGAAATGGAACGTCCTTGCAAACTTTAGGCAATGTCTCAGGATTCCTCTTTTACGTGGATGTAGCACATAAAAAAATCTGAAGCCTCCCAAAGGCTCTTGTGAAGTGGAGGATGAAAGCCGGCGAGCGGGAGAGTGGGTAGAAAGCGGGAGCGAGGGGTTTGATGCAGTCTCCCGAGTGAGGGAGGGGAGAAAGAGAGACAGAAAAGTGTCCTCGCAATGATAAAAAAAAAAAAAAAAGCTCATTGATGCAAGCATTTTCCCTCAACCTCAAACAACAAGCTTGTAAGCTAAGAGGGGCAGAAACTGGGGACTCTTCTTGAAAAGGACGGGAGTAAAAAGCCAGCCATCATCGCGCTCTCCTCCCCCTTTCTCTCCTTTTCTGGAGGCTCTGTGAGGAGCAGCGAGTCTGGGAGGAATGACACTTCTTACACAGGATTTTGCTTCTGTAATTAACCTGCTCATTTGCTAATTTGCCTGTAATCAAGCCTCTCATCTCCCCAGCGGGACGCCAGAGCTCTTGGAGGAGACAAGGCAAGAGACGCTCGCTCTGAAGAGTTGCATCACCCCCCCCCTCCACTCACCTTAAAAATATAAGAGGGGGTAAAGAGCATGCAAGAATTAGCAAAGGAGCTCAGGTGACATGCGTTTTGGGAGCAGGCAGCGAGGTAGGAAGTGGGACAGGGAAGGACAAGGCTGTCCTCAGGGCACATCCACTCTTTGTGAGTGTGTCAGCGACTAGAACCTCTCTAGAGTCTAACAAAACCAAGAAATCATCCTGACATGCGGCTGACGCTGCAACATTCCGCAGATGTTGCCGTTAAAACCTGACAACATTCCGCGTATTCTCAGCTGTAAAATGCCATCAGAGGCCGAGGTTCTGAGCTGGGAAATACTGAATTAAAAATCAGTTTACTCCAGGAATGATGAGCAGGAAGGAACCCTGGACTAGTTCCGAGACGGATCAGCCAGCCCAAGCAATGTAAACCAATGGGAGCGTGACGTTGGGACGGTTCACAGGTGATCCTGACGAGGAAAGTTGAAAGGTCATCCCCACGTCTTTACACATTTCAGACAAACAGTGCTCAGTAGTGACCTTTGAACATCCTCAATAAATAGCGCGGAGCTGGGCACCTTCGGATGACCAGGCTAGGCGGTTTTGAGTTCTGTCTTCAGTATTAAATAACGCTTCAAATGAATGTCTTAAAAATGTTTTTAAGACAGATGAAACATTTATATCCACAAAAACATAATCCACGTGAATGAATCCAGTCTGGAAAATGTGTCGCTTGTTGATGACGTCACACCGTGCACAGGTCATAGCAGTACAGTACAGTCCAGTTAAGAAAGACTCGGTGTTGTGGCGCAACAGTAGAGCCATGGTTTGCACCACCCTGAATGGGCTGATACCAAGGTAGAGCAATAGGATTGGTGAGGAGAACCTGTTTCAGCACCGCTGGGTCCAGAATGGGGATGTGTTACTGTAGGAGTTTGTACTTACTAGGTGTGAATGGCCACGTTCTTGAGATGGTTGTGTTTACGTTGTGTATTGCATCTTTTTGCTGTCATGGCTGGTGTTGTTCCACTGAAGGCCATTCACTTCTGCAAATCGGCCCATCAAGCCCACTGACCCAAAAATTGTCAGTAAGCATCCAAGAATATTGAACTAAAAATGAGTGATTTTTTTTCTACTTGGTATGATATGACAGCTATGAAACATTATAGTTTATCCAGGAGCTCTGGTCTAAGATGCATTATGAGGACATTCATGAGGCATCACAATCCCTTTATAGAAGATGTTAACCATGTTTAAAAGCATCTTTAATAACTTGAAACAAGGTTTTTGATGGGAGTTGTGTCATTCTTAATAACAACATATGGTGTGAATAGGTTAGGGTCACCATTAGGGCTTGAGTCAGACGGAACTAGATTCAGCCACCAACTTGTAATTCTTCACGAATCTTGATTCCGAGCATCCGTAACGTATTGTACAAAGCCTTATCGGCGCATGATGATGTCTTGAATGTCTTGGTCATGCATTACAGATGAGCGCTTCATGTAAAGTGTTACCTATCTATTTATTTTTGAAGTCCACCACATAGCTCTTCAGGGACTTTTAAAACCAGATTTTTGAACAAACTGTCTGAGATCAACTCTTCCTGATGAATAAGAAGCTCGGCTCTTCAAGAGATCCAGCGTGAAAACCTCCCTGGAGAAGTGGCCTCTTTCTTCAGAAGCAGAGGAGACCGGCGCCGAGACGATATTCCCACACTGCCCTCGGAAAACCTCGCGATCCCACATTAAAACCTAAGGGGCAGGCCTCTGCCACCTGGCAACGGATGAGAGGTGGAAGATGAAACGCAAGCTCAACTGTATTCAAATGATCCAGCTGTCGGGTGCATATGTCAAAACCCAGCGCGGCTCCTCTTATCGAGACCATCAGAATCCAGTATCTCTCCGGTTAAACGTTCCCCTAAGTGCCTTCGCTCTCACTCACACGTAGCCACACTGGCTGTACACAGTGGGAATTTCGCTGTTGCTACCGGCAACAGAGGTATGGGGGTAATGGCATCAGACTGACTGTTGTTTTGATGTGAACTTCATAGTTAACAATCATGAGCGCATGAGAGAGACGGAGCCACTGGGGCAACATTGACATGCCGCCTGTTAATCTGTTAATGGGAGCGAGGGATTGAGCCGCACTCCAAACGCTGCACTTGTGTCGGAGTAACCTGATCGCGCTCCAGTCGAGCGCAGATTTTCATTGGGTGGCAGCCCTGGTGCCGTTGCCCACTGAAAATCTGTGGATTGGCTGGATGTTCAACACGAGAGCTGCGAGGAAATGGGCGATTGCATCACACTGCCAAGACGCAGGAAATGAATCTCAACCCAAGTTCATACTTGGAGTGGGAATAACTCACGTGGGTGTTACAATTTCAGAGTCCGTTAATACATGTTTCATTGAATTTTGCTTTTAACACATTGAAACGGATTAAACTGAAGTCATTCTGGGGCAGTTCTGACTCCCTTTCTCTTCACCTTTGACACCCTTGCAACACACTGACATGACGTTCAATAGTAAAAGCACGAGATGGAATTTCAGCGGAAGTATAAACAGAAGAGCATCCTCCAAAAGCACCGAAGCGATGACCCAAATGGTAGCCAGAGTTGGAACTTCACCGCCTCGCAAACTCGGTAAAGCATGAATCACAAAACCAGCATCCAAGCGTGAATTAATTGCCAGACGATTGAAGCCGAAATAATTATTTACCCAAGATGAACAAATGCTACTGGTGGAGCCTCTCACTAAGCCAGGAATTATAATATGTTCCGCGCAGGGGAAGTATAAATGTCCTGTCGGACTGCGAAACTTTCCGGACTGCTAATTAAAAGTTTGCTCCTGACTGAATACCGTTAATGACTCGGAGGCAAAACAATCAGAGGTAGGGGACATTCTCAGTTTGGGAAAAAAAAAAAAAAAAAAAGTTCTCCAAAGTCCTGGCAAAAAGGTAATGGCGAGGCGCTTACACGCCACACATTCCAATTTGCTCTGACTGCCATGCCTGAAAGCCTGGTGGGAGATAGAAAGGCTGTTCATGTTCATCCCGCTGGCCCAGGGTTGGATCTGCCGAATCTTGACCAGAAAAATGAAAAATAATAATCCACAGTTAATAGAGGTTTTTTTTTTTAAAGTATATCATTAAGATGAAGCAAAAAGGAAAAAGGATGAAGGAAAAAAATCCATAAACACAGCAGTAATTATTGAATTTCAAATTTAGAACATCTTTCTTTTTGAGTAATAAATGAATATTTTGCAGACTTTTTGTGACTGTAACACACACAAAACCCAACCTATGCTACGAAAGCAACAGATTTACACACAAAGTCAATGCAGAGTCACCGTTTCTGACACGCTTCAATATAGGTGAGCGGGATGCCACGGAGTCCATATATCAGGCGGTGAAGTCGAAAAATCCAGTGGCCAGTCACAGCATGTGAACCAACCAGAGCACTCCAGAGTCTCCACAACTCACCTTTTTGCTCCATATACAGTGCTACAATTGTGCCTCGCCGCTAACTTTAGACCCGCCCCCGTGGAGTGACCCATTTTTCCTGGATCAAGCGGACCAAGTTGTTGGCGTCACCGAGTCGCGTTTGGAGTGAGCGTCCAGTGAGATGTTCTAGACTCTCCTGGACAGAATATACCTTTTCAATATAAACTCTAACATATGTTATTGTCATTAGATCTTGTCACTCGCTGCCCCCCAATATCCACGACTGAAAAGTCCAGGACATTATCCAATACCCAGCAGGTCATGCTCCACGTAAACCATCGCCGGATCACTTAGAAGCCAATAATCAAATATGCATTTCTGTTTCAACAGTCTTTGAAGCCTGCCCTTTACAAGCATGAGATCATATCAATCGGGCTGAACTACATGAGCCTGCAGTGATGCATCAACATTTGCAGTTCATCTGTCAAGTGGCAATCGCTTTTACGGACGAGAACAGCCGCCTTTCATGTCAGGCTTAACTCACTGGGACAAAAACAAACATCTATTCCGTTATCTCAATCACGCTGAAATGTCTTTTCCCAACAACATGTTTGTGAACGGCTCGTAATCCTGTCGTGGGCTTCCACACTGCTCTGGTTCCATTTAAAACATCTGATGAAGACGACGTGCATTTGCTGAGCAATTTAAATTAATACTTTGAAGTTAATTGGTTGAAAAGAAGAATGGAGGCTTGTTGAAAGGGAAAAAAGCGAATGGGTGGAAGTTATTTACGAACACAGAGACTCTGACTCAGCCTTGCTGTCAATTTCAAAAGCCCCCCTCACACACACAAAAAAAAAATGTTGGTGCATCATCAGTGCTGAACCCCCGCCCCCTCCACCCACCCCTTCATCTCCTCCTCTGTACTCTCTTTATGTCGAACAGTTTTACATATGATGCACTGGCAACTCTGTCCCAGTTGCTGTTGCTCTCCCTTCAGCACTGATCTGTGGCTATTCCTGCTCTCCAGATGACACCCCAGCAGGTGTTGTGAGCCGATGGATCAGCTTGTCCCAGTCCAAACAGACACTCGGAGAGGTGTCCAAGAGGAGCACTAATCCACTAACCAGACGACTCCACTGACATACTTGGGACATGCATCGCCCGAGCAGGTGCCAGGAGACCGTTAATGCCGCTGACACATTTACAGAGACACTTCACATAGAAGGTGCCACACTTCAAGAAAAAAAAGAAAAACACTTACTTACCAATACAAACAATAGACACACACCTCAACAAGTGGTTTGTGTGAAAAACACACACACACACACACTTCTGCAATGAAGTAGTTGGCATGAAAAAAACAGGAGGGGCAAAATTTTGACGTCAAAGTTGCGTTATGCTGCGCCAACATAACCTCAAACAGTCGTATGCATTTGCATTATTGTAGTATCACAAGTGATGCTTACAATGAGAGGCAATGGTTCTCAGTAGTAACAAGGAAGGCTAAGGACAAAGAGAAGAAAAAAAAACTATGGCACATAACTCTGGGGTTAAAATTAGGAACTGTTCAGACCAGTTGTTTCTGAACAGAATTAGGTCGTGTTCTGACTCTGGGGCATGGAATTATTGCTTAATGCAACTCAAGACGATGGGACCAGTGGAAACAGTCAGTGGCCAGGAGTTGTCTAATCTGTATGGGGAGGGAAGAAAGCTGGACTGGAGAGAGTTTGGGGTGTAATGGTTTTCACTGAGCTGCAGGGACACGTGTGATTCTCACTTTTACTCAGCCAGTGAAATATGTGAACCTCTCCAAACTAGGTATAAAAAGGGAGCCATTCCAGAAAGCGTCCTGGGGAGCCGAGCCCTGGAGCCTGAAAGTGGCCTGAGACCTTCTGGTTCTTGGGTGAAAATATTCAGTTGAGATGCTTCTTGTGATACAGGAAGGTCACCTGGTCTGCTTGATATTACCAGAGGGTGGTGGGAGGGGCAAGGAGTTGGGACGGATACAATTATCGTTTTATCTCACCTTGCTTTGTACCGGTTGTCAGGGAATCAATGACGGTGTGATTGCACCTTCAGCATCATAATGTCAACCAGCAATCTTCATTTTCCCTCCTGACAAACCTACTCTGGAGTCTATGTTGTTTTTGTTGAGTTCTATAGCCATAAATCAGCAGGAAAAACACTTGCTATTACAATGATCTTCAGCCTAAAAAAATGTTTGATTGGTAAATGAATTCACATGAATAAATCCAAGTATGTTGAATGAGCATGTGTGAATCTTATTTGCTATATTTTCAGCACCGTAGCTCAAGATCAGACTGTCATACTTCTCATCTTTCATTAGACTCTTTCAAACTCTCCATCACAAATACAGTCCCGGCTGCACAGGCAGTTATATGAATTTCAACTCACTGCAGCACAGCAGCGCACAAAAGCCATCCCAGTTTATTCTTTACTTCTCTTCAATAGTAGCTGTTAGTAGGCCCCTGGCTTAGTAGACTGTTGATTTTATTTATTTATCTTTTTTCTATAGCGAACTGAGAGGTTGCTCGCCTCCTCTTCAAAAGCCAGCGCTGCATTGAGGACATATAAAACATTCCCTGATGAAGCAAGATTCAAATGAGCCACATGTTGCTGTGGAGATGTCAATAATGGTAAAAGGATCAGCATGCAAGCAGAAATGGACCGTTTCTGATATTCCTTCAGCACCATAGATGTTAGAAACTATGTTCAAAGCCAGTCTTCTGTGGTGAGACTATTAAATGATTTATTTTTCTGACCATATTGGGCCTGAAACTGAACACACACTAAAGGTTTGGGGTTAGGGCTCGTCCTCCAAACCCAAGGCCTCCAAACCCCACGACAAAAAAAAAAAAATCCAATGAATGAACATTGAAGTATGGGGGAACGCTTTAACATTTACTGAATAGGAGACAGTAAAAACACTAGTTTTTCATCATGACGAGTCAATCTCTCTCTGATCAGCAGCGCTCCATCTCTTCATATGTTCGGCTGAAGTGCAACACAAGCAACAGACTTCAGTCATTATGATGAAACAAGCCAAAAAACAGTCAGGTTCATGTCCACCTTCATGGTGTGTGTTGTGTTTTCCGCTTGTTTCGATGTCTCCACATCATTTAAATATGTTTGAGATTTCATCTTTAAAATTTCAGCACCTGAATAAAAGGCGAACCAGGCACAGTCAAGAGGACCTTTAAGAAAAAAAAAGCTTGCAAAGAACAGGCCCAGCAATTGAAGGTTCTAAAGAAGCAGAGTATGTTTGGTGGCCTCCTGACCACCCTCTCTCGTCTCACCTATCCTCTTCCATGTCCTCATATACAAAATCCATGGAGGTCATTTGTCTTCCACTTCACCTTTTCTTGATACATGTATCTCCAACAACATTCTTAGTCCAACACTGTCTCTCCTCTCTACAAGTCCAACATTAGACAACCTCCTCAACATTAGTTCATTTGCTTTGATCAAAGGTTCTGCTCAGGCTGTGAGTGTGAACAGCTGATTTTGATCAAAAGTAAATATTCCGTGTTTTATTGTGCCCCTTTTTGAGCCCTGGATACGAGAGCTATCGCGGTTAAATCGGCCGTTCACAGCGGGAAGCCTTGTCTACAAATGCACAGAGCTCCACCCATGAGCGCTCCACCTCCAACCCCTTGGGTGTGGTTGAAAGTGGGGTTTGAATAAAGGATGAAGCAGAAAGTCAAGAGGGAATACGGCGAACTTCACACGTTTAGAAATATTCATTCAAAAGCACATTCAATTTTCAGTGATTTGCCATCAGTAGAAGAACAATGGAGTCGGCAATTAAATGTTTCCCTTTCATTATATGAAGTGAACTGGAGCTGTTCCAGCTGTTTGATCACTATCAAGTGGAAATGTTCAGGGCATTTTGGAAAAGACGAAGCACCAATGATGGGTGTGTGAGTATATATACAGTATATATTGCACTTTACTTAATTTTTTTTAAACTTCCAAAAATAAATAGATAAATGTTAGACCACTTATGTGTTACTAGGGTTGACATTGATTTAGAAAAAATAGCAATTTGGTTGACCCACCGACCCACTGGTTGTGCTGGTGAGCCTGTGCCTCGCTACAACAAACCACAGTTTCCACAGCAGTGATGTCTCCACCTCTCACCTTCCCTCATCTCTAACACTAGGAATTGTCCCATCTAAGTTTCACACCCACTAAAATATTCATCAGCGCCAAAAGAGGAAAACTTTTAATACACATGAAATGGGACACTGCAGCCTTTGTTGATGCTACATATCTCCCCCCCTCCTCCCTTCTTGGCCGGTCCCTTCTCGGTGGTTCTCATGAATAATAAAGGCCTATAGAATCCAGTGGCTCAGATTGTCCCTTGCAGTCGGATACAGCTCTCCCGTATTGATCAAATAAGTCCCCTTTAATAATTAACCAAGCCTTTGTCATGCAAATGAGCGGCCGAAGCAGCGAGCGACTCTTGTTTGGCTGAGAGTTCAATGACGAAGAGAAAAAAAAGAGTTGCCAAAGGTTCGTGTTCTGCTCCTGCAAACAAGTTGCTCTTCACGTCTGAACCCAGTCAAGTGCACGCTGCTGTTATATGTGCACACAACCGTTCACTGTGGTCCTGGAATAGCTTTGCCCTCAAGCACAATGATTCTCAGCGTCACGTCACCTCCGTCTTCCTGTCTCACTTCAACAACCAAGCAAGTCCGTGTTAGCAGTTGATGAAAAATCGTATATTGTCCCACGAGGATGAGTGGACTTAGTGACTGTGTCTTGTATGGCATTTCGTTTTTTTCCATCTGATTATCGACCGTTGATTGAGGCTGGACTAAATACTTCAGAAATGTTTTGAAACAACACATCACGGCGAATCACTCAAGGCAGTGCACCTGAAGCAAACAGGCTGAAGGAGGAAGGACCAGAGAAAGAAGCCCTATGTTGAAAGCAAAAACTCGAGTTTTCTTTTTTTTCAAATGACCATACATTCCAGACTATGGAGGCACCGGAATATTGGCTGCAACCACTAAATTTAAGAAATAAAATAGATGCTGTTCATCCACAAGCCACATAAGATGCAGTGGTGCTGTCTGCACTGTAGAAAGGCTTAAAAATGCACGAGGATCACTAGTTTGGAAAATGGGCTCTGGAATCCGTATGTGAATCTGTGAGTAACGTTGAGCATTAATGGATCGTAAAGGAGTGAGAAAATGTTCCTCTGGAAAGGTCAACAGTCAAAGGTGCTGGAAGAATGAAACGGAGGTTGTGAGCATTGACAGACAGAGCAGTATATCAGAGGGACTGCTCATCTGGGAGAGAAATGGAGTGGGATTAGGCATGGAGTCACTGTTCAAAGGGAGCTACAGAAAGGACAGTAAGGATCAGAATCGAAGGTCTCCATGAACTGCTATTAATGGCAGGAGCCACTATCTCATTCAGGATTGGATCGAGTGCATCCCATGAGATCTTAACAAGATCCAATGCTACTTTAATTCCAACGGTCAAAAATGTTTCAGTCTGGTGAAAGTCGTTGGTTAACTGCAGGGGAACCAATTCTTCTTTCAACGGAGTCAGTCAAGTCCAACGTACTTACAGTATTCTGCAGGTTTCATTACACACAGACACACAAGGTTCCAGTCCTTTACACCCGTGTTCGACAAGCAGATGCGTGAGGCGCCAACGTAGAATTCCCATGTCGGTAATAAAGTTGTTACTTTCAACGACAACCTCACAAAAGACACAAAGCATCACCGCTCTCTTTGGAGCAACAATGCGATGCAGATTACAAAACAGCTGCATCTGTTCTCTGCACCTCGTTTACAGAGAGTTTAGAAGAGACAAGTGGGAACAGATGAGATAACTTTCACCTATTGCGCTCTTCATTCATCTGACTCTTCAGTAGATCTGGTGCCACCTGCTATACAAATGTGTGTCGCGCTTCCAAGGACACTTTTTCTTTGTTTGTTTGTTTGACAAGTTGACTTCAGTAGAACAGAGCTCATTTTCATTCAGCACACATTTGTCCCTTCAACAGGTCCCGAAGTGTCGACGGAACTTTTGTTCTCGTGATGACATTTGATCAGCTCAAGGCCTGTGCACACAATACAAGTTGTGTGCGAGTCATGTCGAGGCAGTAATTGCTTTAGACTCTGGACGAGCTTTGTGACAACAGTTTTACCAAGTTGAAACAGAAATCAAATGAGTTTCATTGCGAGCCAGCTTGCATGAACTGAGCACCGTCTTCTTTTCCCACTGGAAACCAGAACTAGAAGACCAAACCCTTTTCACTGAAAGGAAAGAATGACGTGGACTGAGCTGTATGGATGGACATTACATGGTGTAGTGAGGCCATCTGGGCAACATAGAACACCCTGAACTGGAAGTTGACCGCCCTACATTGTGGCACAATGCCCCAAAAATCCTCCATTTCTTTGAAGGAAGCATGTGTTCCACAGTTATGGTATACGCAGCAGAAACGTCAGCAGCGTGAATGCATGCGAAGGCGGGTTGATCCATCTACTATACCACCTCCATCTAGCAGTTTACTTTGTGTTAAATCATAGTTAAGTACAAGTGTGAGTTTGACATGGTGACCCACAAAAACACACCTTGAATTCTCATCATTTTATTATGACTAGAGTCTGCACTAGAACTTGGACTCTTATTTCCATGGCAACTGGCATGTACTCTTTCATTCTCTTTCATCCATTTCTCATTATGCTAATTAAAAGCACCACGTAAAAGATCACACCAATAAGTGTCCTTCCATCCATTTCCCAGCCTCAAATCTTCAGTTTCCATTTAGCACTTGATAACTGGGAGTCGCTAGCTTGACAATGCGACAACGCGGCGTCCACCCCGCTGCCACTGATGTGCTGTTAACACCGACTGGCATTACAAGTGGATTTCGCGGCGAATGAAATGTTAATTTCATCCTCCGCTGCAGTGAGTCAATACAGTTATTTGGGATAGCGCTGCTCTAAATCGTGCCTGTCTCAGCTTTTTAAGGTTAAGGCTGGCTGTGGAGTCATTAGTAACCTCAGCAAGCAAACACTCCAAATACATTGAAAAGGGACTCATATTAAAACAAATGAAAGAGTTTAACTTGAAGGACACATTTTTTACTCCTCAGTTGAATAGAAAAAGGTAATTAATTTGGCATTGAGCTTTTGTCCTTTCTCCATCACATTGGATCACACAGGCATTTTTCATTTCTTTCCGAGCAAAAAAACTCACGCTTCACGACTAAATTGCGTACGACTTTAAGCTCGGCGTTTATGCTCGCGCACAGCCAGATCCAATTGCCGGCTGTCAACTTGACAACTCTCATCGCACAAGTGAAATTAAGACAGTCCGACCTTCAAATCTGGAATCGTGTGGGCAACGGAGACTCGCTGGGCCGGCCAAGTTATTTAGCACAAAGAGCACGAGCAGATAGGTTCTAATTGGGTAGCATGTGGCACTGTGGGCTGCGGGCAAACCTATGTCCTCCTGCAAGTCAGTACCGTCCAAAACCCACAGATTCAGGCTGGTAATTGGACAACTTTTTGGATTGATTTTGTCAAATCTTAAAGGTCTGCTCACTTCTTAGCGCCGCAGAAATATGTTAATTCATTGTCTGAGATCTGAATGACTTCACCTTTGGATCACTCAAATACATATCTGAGCAGGCGGGAATGTCTTTACACATGGTTCACACACAGGTCTCACAGACATACACACGTCCATTGGGCAGCATTTTCCTGCATGTGAGTGTAAGCCACACTTCAGATTTCAGGAAAAGACACAGGAGGAGATGATCAACAACAGAGGTGTTGTGGATTATCATCTGGATCCAGGAATGTTTGAGGGATGCAGACACGTTGGCTGGTCCACTTTACTTCTAGTTAATGAGAGCTGCCTATCAAGTTGCATGTAGCTGAGTTTCTGGGACGCAGACATGAAAACAATGCGTTTTGAGCATGTTCTATAATGAATACTCCATTCTCTTGAAGGTGGCTGATCCTTTCAATGCCCACAGAGCACCAAGTGTAGAGCAATGTTGCAGTTTTGGTGCTGTGCCATGTCCATGTCAAGTGGAGCAGGAGCGCCACCAAACAAGTGGTGTTGCATCAGTGAAAACAAGATGTTGGGCTCTCTAAAGAAGACCGCTTGTGGTACCCGCAACTAACCCAAGACACATGCCAAAGGTGGTTTGCAGCGGCTCCGTACACTGTCGCACCATGTGGTGACTCACTTAAACACGTGATTCGCAACGCTTCGATACAGGTGACGCATTTATGTACGGCAAAACAAGTGAAGCCACACTCTTCATGGGGGGAGGGGCAGGCATTTGTGCAAAGTGAAACGCGATTCTCCGAGTCATGCTTTCATTTTTTTTTTTTATTCTGTCAAAAGTATATTCATTTTTAGTGAGTTATTTTCTGTATGAAAGATTGTATACACCTCAATTCACCGCTCAGAACTCAATCCAATTGTCACACGGCAAAACTGGCGCCGCGTGGTGGACACCAGGGCTTCGGGTGAGGATCCAGGGTGACCAAGGTCAGACCATCGACAGAGGTCTGCCCTCCTTCAGTGCATTTCAGCAACTGAGGCAATACTCATTGAAACAAAGACAGTAGAACACGCGCTTTATTGACCATAAAAACGCCCTTCAGTTGTAATAAACTAATTTCCCTTCATTCTTGCTAAACGGTTTTCAGTAAGCTGTTTTCTTCCTCCAAACGTGAGTAGGTGGACACGAAAAGAAAAACCCAGTACGCTTCACACACACTTAAGCGTGCGCACGTCGGCACAGCCTTGCCAGAGGAATTCACGGAGAACTTCCCTAACGCAGCGCCATCTCCCCAGGACGGGGGAATTTAAATGAACACCAATGATTAGTATGTGTTGGAGTGGAAGCGAACACACTGCGCTTTGCTGTAAAGCGTTTGTGGCAGCTCTGCAGCGAACACACAGCCCGTGCAAACACGTTGCCCCGGGACGCGCTTCCTCTAATACGAACATCTATGAGAAGCAGATGACAGGACGGGGAGGGGGTGACACTAAGAACAAACCAAATCAAGATCAGCATAACAGAGACAGACAAGGGCTGGCGTGGGGTAGACTCAGTGCGAGCAGGACCAGCAGACAGACGCAGGGGGAGTCAAGTACAGCACGCTATATGAGGGGATATTCTTAGAAGATACAGAAGGAAAAGCACTTCGTGTCTGCAGTAACAGGTTGCAAGTGTGATACTGTGCAATACAGGAGCTTGAGAAGAACCGAGTGGGTGAATTTAATGACATGCTTTGGAAAACAACAGGCACAAATGAGGGAAGGAGAGAAAAAAATAGATACAAACAACATGATTGACAGAGTGACACTGAGCAAGAGAAAGTAAATGAGAGAAGAAAGAAAATGGATTGGAACAGAGGGTGGGGATGAGAGGCTGTGCCGTGACAACCTTTACAGAACTCAGCATGCTCCCCAACGTACAGCCGAAATGTCAGCCACAGCAAGCAGGAGAAAGTGCTCCACACACAGAGATATCGCCGGAGACAAATACTCTGTTGAGGACATGGAGAGGACTGGTCAAGTCAATAGCAACGTAGTGATTCCACCACTTTATCACCCAATATGCTCATGTAATATTCGATCAGTTCTTTTCAGGGACGTCTTCACTGCCTGTTCAGTCGGTCACGGTGATGTTTGCAGTCCGTGTTTTGACAAAGACAGCTTCAATCCAATAGTCTGTTTCGCATGTATCTTCATTGTCTGTTTCAACAAGCCTGCCAGGCCAAAGCCCTGGCCATTGGCTGAGAGGACCTGCACATGACTTCACGTCTGCCGCTCAATAAGAACACATCATCATCATCACCTCGCCTTGTTTTAGCTTTTTAACATTAGCTGCATAGGATTGAAATATAGAATACGGCGTGGTTCAAATAGCTAACCCTCTTTGGTTTGGGAAGGTACGAGCAGGTAATTTGTTACTTGTGTTTCCTATGTAACGCCAATCCATTCCTGTTATGATCTGATTCAAAATAACTGGTTACTGCAGTTGCACTAGCGTGAGGTCCGGTCTGGACCACCTGATCCTGGAAACGCCCATATGAACACAGCTGCTGCTTAGACTACAGGGTTTCTGCCTTTTTTTTCTTGACCTTTATCCACGTGTACATGTAGCAGAAACCTTGTTGGAGGCAGCAGAAATACAGGGTAGCTGTTGAGGGCCATTCGTGCAAGCCTCCCATTAATAGTAGTTACAACATCATTACAGATTTTTGTTCAAGTCAAGAGTGGGAACAATGGATCTCACGTCAGCAGCATTTGTCCTGCTGTGTATTCTGTTTTCTCTCCACAGTACTCAGCTCTGATACTCTGTGCCGCAGCAAACACCTCATGTATAACCACAAATCATTCTCGCAATCGTCAACAAAGCACTGCGCGAAATACGTTATTGACAATTTAAATGCAATTGAATGACGTTTTTTTTTTGGATCGTAATATTGCCTCTATAATTGGTTAGAATGACACACAAAACCTTATTTGTGGACACATCATTTGAATGATGAATAAAATACATACAGTAGCCCGTCAACTGCACAAAATCTGCCTATGCTTCATTGCTCTCTTTACAACAATGGTCCTCATTACACATTAAAAAAACACGCCAACGCCACTAAAACGCTCATAATAGTGATATTTGTTCATTTTTAATCTAAAATAGAGGAATTTCTACTTTAGATATAGACATTTTGATGCATAATGTCCACACAAGAATAGATATTTGACATCACTGTTTTTATTGAGGCTGACAACACGTTGAGCTGTGAGCGTCGCGTTTCATGAAAAAACATGAATATTCGCAATTCAAACGAACGTACAGTAAGAAGGGAAGTGAGCAGAGGATTGTGTGTGACCAAGTCAAGACGTGTCGCACCTGCTCAAGCGCCCTGTAATGATTATTGATGAAGTTGCTCAGTTAAAGAGAAAAACAATTAAGGCTCTGCCAGTCCAGAGTCCGCGCGGCTAATGAGAGGCTGCTCGCCTGTGCTTGCTGGCTCCACTGCTGACTCGGGCGTAAAGCCTAATAGAGGCAACCTTGTTTTAATGGCACCTGAATCCTTGAGGCTGGCCGGCCCGACTTTTGCTGAGGGACTGGAGCGACGGCAGATGGAGACGAGTTCAGCAGGAAAAACACATGATGGGATCTGGAGAGCGCAGCTCGCCGGAGCCCGGGGTGGTGGCTGATTTTCACATCTGCTGTTTACACATGGGCAACCTGACCTTTCCCCTCTCCTGCGGCTTTCCTCAGAAGCCATGAAAATAACCGTCCGCCGCTCCAGACGACCGTCTTTACTTCTCCTTTCACCTTCTAACCTTTGGTCTTACTTTATTTCACCCCCATGTTTATTCATGGTGCGTGTCACACCTGAACACAGCATGAGCTGTCAATCACTGACTCTACACAGCGGCAATATGACTTTATGAACGTTGTGAGCAGGGGTGTGGCAGCTGCCAAACCTTCGCCCCAGGGGACAATAACTTAGGAAGGAATTACTCGCTATCAATTTGTAGTCATTATTCTATTTTGGAATACATATAAGGCAACTACCAATGAAAATCAGAACAGCACTACTGTCTTTTCCAATACATGTACTCCCTCCTCCAAACCTTAAAATGTGGTATGTACCAGGTCACCCTCCATGAGACAAGCATTTGTTTTGTTTAACTAATTCACACAAAATTCAAAAGACAACTTTCCATCCAAACGACGGCAGGTGTCTCGTCCAATGTCGCCCCAGAGGCAGAGGGAAGAAGACCAGGTATTATTATATTATGTATATTATATTATGTATATTTATGTGCTTTATTAAGGTCTTTTTCGGTTGTTGACTGGTTGTTAGAAATCGTAATAAATGGCCTTGTTATTTAGTTTGATATTACGAACTGGCTCACAATAGGGAGCCCAAGTCCCCGCCTCTTCCGGTTGGTCCATTGGACATAATATCAGAAGAAAATGAATGGAAGTCTATGGAGAGAAAAAAAGTTATTTCCTGGTCCACTTTACTTCCTGGATCAGACTGAGCTGTTCCTCACTTTAAATGGTACATAGTAATGTGAGTTTCCACTACGTTTATTATTATTGTGTATTTGGACTCCAAACCAAACGTCGCATGTGTGACGTCACAGCAGAATCCAGTGCTAAGGCAGATGCTAAAGGCACATAGCTAACAAAAGGTAGGAGCTAGCAACCATTAGCTCACATTGTTAAACACTCACACAAAACCTAAAGTAACTTTTGATGCCGGTTGAAAATCAGTGCTCTCATGAGATTAGAATGTATCTTTCAAATTCATATCATACGTGTGATCTATAGCATATTTCACACCTCATCAGAAAATAACTTTCATTTCCCCATTGACTCCTGCTCATATCTTTTAGGTCCCATGAGGCGGCAGTAGATGGGCGGGTCTTAGGCTCCCCATAGAATCCGAACCGGCAACCTTGCGAATCATCAATTGCCTTTGCCTGAAATGACTCCTCTGTTTGTGAGTCTGAAAAAGTGTTACGCCACATGTTATAACTCGAAAACTTAAAAGTGTCAGCCATTTTCTTTTATCGTGATGAGTGAACTTCATCGCCAAGCAGCAATGGAATTTTATCTCTCACATCCAGTCAAATATACGTCATGAAATGTATTCACTTTAAACGGTCCCTTCGCTTTCCTCCATGGCCCAAATCTAATTTTAGGCACTGCTCCTCGGTTTTATTCCTCCATGAGCTGAATTCAAGTGACCTACAGCAGCTTTATAATTTATAGCAGAACCAGTGGAAGAGTGACCTTTCCCCCCTTCAGCTGTTTCATCCTCCCTCTGGCGTCACTTTGCTCATCCAGCCTCCTTTTCATTCAGCTCATCTGCATCCAGAAGTGTTTGTCATTGTCTCGTGCAAGGGAGCAAATGACAACAACCGCATGTAGCCATGAGAACACTGGTCTGCTCATGTGTTAGCCACGCCCCCTCTCTCTCTCTCAGCAACTTCAGTCTCCCTCCACATATCTGGGAAACGATCCACCAGGGAAACTCCAATGCAACACAATTCCAAATCAATTGAATGAAACCCTTTTCCAATAGGGCCAAACATTCAAGCGCAGCATTATAGTCACTTAAAGACCGCTTCATTTCTGGGCCTGTCATTGTGGCTGAACTTGCCAGTGATTCATTTAGATTCTTCAGTAGCGTCCAGACATTTCATTTCTCTGGATCTATCAGATTAGAAACCGATTAAAAGGCTGGAGGTCATGATGATGATGATGATGATGATGATGATGATGATGACGTGCCTGTTGTGTTTAAGCTGGAGGATGAATTCCATCAAGTCAATGAGAATGGAACACGGTCCATAGATAGCTGCACTTGGCTGATGCACGCACAGGATAGAGGGATTTCCAGCAATCTGGTCTCAGCATCTCTTCCCCAGTGTCTACGCTCTCCCCGAAGACGCCGAGATCCAATTACCAGCTTGGCACCATTCAGCTCCGCACTGACTCTGCCAACCAGGTTCAAGGATATTTGTTTCCTCCATTCATACAGTGGCTCTACCTTATCTGTGGCTCATCATTTACCCCGCCATGTGACGCCGTCACACTCTGTCATCCTGTTGAGGCTTCCTCTGTCTGTTTTTTTTTTTCGTTTTGTTTTTTTCTCACGGAATTCTCGCCCAGTGTTTGTCAGCTGAGCGCTGAGAGGGAGTTTCAGCCTGATTAAAGAGATGATTTATAGGAGCATGATGATGGAGGAATTCCCTGATCGCTCCTCAGATCGCGTCTTCTCAAATGAGCTCTCTCCACTCAGCCACAGTCAACCACAGACGCAACTCAGCCTCCAGACACTCGCATTTGCATGCAAGCTCGCTCCACACACACACACACACACACACACACACACACATCACTCATGCTGTTGTTGTAGCAAAGCAGCCTTTTTACTTGACTCAGTAAAAATGACCAGATCATCAATCGTCCATCCATTTTGTCACCGACATGGAAGTAAGCAACCAATCAGCTGAAGTACTAGGAAGTACTAGGAAACCGTGAACTTTTCCACAAGCGTGCATTGACTTTGAGGGAAACTCACTGTCTCATGCCCAAAACAGCTGAGATAGGCACCTACTATTTTTTTCACTTGTCTTTTAATATTTCCGGTGGCACCCAAATAAGAACGGTTTCATACGAATTTTAAAGCAGATGTTGGATGAACCATTTGGCATATTGGAAAAGCAATATCCGACGCGAGGTTTTGCAGGTATAATCATGTTTCTACACCCAACAGTATGAGGGCTAGACACAAGCAAAGTCTTGCCAGTGGGCTTATTCCCAAATTCCTTTTCATCTCCGCCAAGGAGTTTATGAGACCGTCGGCATTTCTCCATCCAAAATACCTCAAAACAAATGAAGAGAATTTTGAAAGAAGCTTTATTCCGAAGCATGAGTCAGTCTCTGTGGTGGAGCTGCAGAACCAGCTCACGCTACTGCTTCTTTACTGAGTGTACTGCGAGTGACGTCTGGAATAAAACTGCTACCAGCTCACTTCAAATGAGAAAAAGGTATCGAACTATCCAGAGAAATGTACATGGACAGTCCAATTATCAACAGGCCACTCAACCTTGCATCGTGTGAATGTCCATAACAATCTTGATGGTTGCTGCAGTGGCCACCCCAAAACTCCAGTGGCTACACACATAGCTTACCACCACTGGTGTGTGAGGTTGCAGCATTATTCCAATTATATAACAGTGTTTAACAGTAAAATTATTTTCATAGTACAATGGCAAATTCCAGATGAAAAATTACTTCCTTTAAATGGCTTCCCATGGCACTACATCGACAAGGCGGCCATCTTTACGAAAACTGTTAGCCGCCCTGACCATTGGTCCCAAAGAAACAACCGTGGCAACAGATGCTACACAGGGTTCTCCTCAGGCCTCACGCACATGGGACCCCTAACGCTGTTTTTGTCAACAGGAAGGGAAGTGAGACTCGCAATGTCAGTGGTCTCTCACAGGACGCCGCCTTTTAAAGTAGACCAGTCCGCTGTCCATCCGTCCGGCTCCCACTCCAAACTCTGGCACATACTCTTCACTCAAGCTAGAAAAAATGGGCAGCTACCACAGGAAATATAGTCGGTTGCTTTGGCTTTGCAGATGATATAAAAATCTGACGTCATATAACACAAAATGTGATCAAATCATCGGGAAAAAAAAATCAACTTTTATGGGTCAACTGTCACAAAATATGTTGTCCACGTCATCACGCAGATTCTATAGTGGATTAGTGCTCAGAACACATTCCCAGAGGAACTTAAGGTTGTTCAAAAAGATGTTCCTTTTCTTCCTAAAGAATCTAAACATGAAGGAAAAAGAGGGGCCCAGTAGGGGCACTTTTCTAATGCAGGTAAGAAGGGCTGGAGCTCGAGCGCATTCCTGCTTCTCACCATGAGACGCATCCAGAAAATGACCCCAAAATAAAACAGAAAGGAAATTCGGTACATCCTGTCAATGCTGTATAAATGCAAGCCATTATTCTAGGCAAAAAAGGCGATGATCTGCACTCTCTAACAATACAGTTGACCACAGTCCTCTCAAAACTGTCCTCGTTGCATGCACCCAGACTTCCTTCTCCCCTTAAGGGCCAGGAGCTGTTTGCCACTCTCCCCCACGTCGATCTCATGCATTACTAAGAACGCATGACTCAGCAATCTAACTGGAAGAATGCAACGCAATGCTTCCATTCTGAGAACATAACAGGGGATATTCAACCCATGAGAGAGATTTTACTACTTCAGTAATAATTGTTTCGACGATGGAACGTGGGAGTAAAGGCTGTAATAAAATCCACACGTGTGATTCACTCCAAACCTCTGTTCCATCAGCTGAGCATCCATTGACCAGCAGGGCCTGACTCCAGCTGAACACAATCAATAGACAATGACTCCTCTTTGCTCAGTTATTATGACAAAAAAGCTCCACGGTGCTATAAATAATCAACCTCGGTTGCTCTGAGACACAATTCACTACACCTGCAGCGTTCAGCGGCGCTTCGGCGGCGACGTTGGTGTCGACTGAAATGTTGAATAATCCCCGCCTCAATTGTCCCTGGTTCGTTCCCAGTGTGCTGTAGCTTCACATAGCTGGATGATTCCAGGCCAAGCTAGTTATTAGCAAAGTGTGGGCTAAATAGACGCGTGTCAAGAGGCTGGCTGCCGCTGTGTGGGAGGACCACAGTTAAGAGTCAGCCAAATGAATTCACTTTTCATTCTAACATCCATGTGGCGATCACCGATTAGATGCAAACACATTTGCAAGCCAGAGCGTCGAGCATTCGGATCAATGGTTCTCCGTCCTGCATGTGACCGAAATGACTTTAGACAAGTCCAAGCTTCTGCTTCAGAATTCATTGATCAGCACCTTATATTTGACTGACACGTCTCCAAGAATCATAATATACATTCCACTGAATTTGTGGGACTAATAATATAATATAATATAATATAATATAATATAATATAATATAATATAATATAATATAATATAATATAATATAATATAATATAATATAATATAATATAATGTAATGTAATATAATGTAATATAATATAATGTAATAAATATAATGTAATATAATATAATATAATATAATATAATATAATATAATATAATATAATATAATATAATGTAATATAATTGGGGTAAGAAAATATCAAACCTAAGATGCAGAAGCTTGTTACATGTTGTGTAAGAAGTCCGATGGCGACGGCCGAAAAGACACGGAACAAGTTGTAAATCCGGAGAATGAACATGTGGAAGGAAATGAGATGCGCTGGGGAAACCAGGCCAGTGGCAGGTTGCCGTCATCCGTGAAGACCCATATTCTTTCTGTCCGCTTACCTGCTGGGGCTTCCCTTCATGTCACAGACGTCACAAAAAATAGCTTCACAGATCCTAACCACACTCCTCCTCCTCTCTTTCATACACACACACACAGACTGGCCTAATAAAAGCTGCGGAAAAAAGCAGGCTGCCTTTGTCCCATTAGTGTAGAGAGGAGCTGATGTTAGTGGAGTTGGCAGCCACGGATGACTGGGAGCCACCAAGGCTTTGGTCAGCTGACATCAGCCTGCCCCTCAAACGTTACCCAGCCCCGCAGCATTGTGTGTCGGCCTGTGTGTGTGTGTGTGTGTGTGTTTTACCATTTGTCCTTGTCCAAATGTAACTTCTGGATGGAGTGGCTATTCATCACAAGGTGGACAGGGGAGGGAAAAATGGAGGGCATACACGCAGAGAGGAGGAGAGCTGGAGGGAGAGAGACGGCTGCTACAGAGACTGGAGTAATCTGAGTGAATCTAAACACTGATCCTCTTTAGCTGGGGCGGTGTTTGAACGAGGTCACACCACGCTTGAGGATAAGACAGGCAGATAAACACAGCAGGTCGCTGGATATTCACACTTTTTTAAATGGCTGATTTGTAATTACTCGTTCAGAAAAGTTCCTCTTCGAAAAGCTATGGAAATGTAACCATTGTTTTGTTGTCACTTTGGGGCAAGTGACACCGAAACTGACGCTTATTATTCAGCAACAATCGATCTTTTGATAGCGTGAATGAAATTACGGCAGAACAATGGGGCTGTCAAAGGCTGCCACCAAACAGCTGGAAGCTCCAAGATTCACATCTAAATTAAGAGGAACAAAAGTGGTTCCTCTGGTGTCTATTGCAGTAAATGTGGCTAACCTTTCCAAAAGGCTGAATTCGCACCCAGGATTGGACTGAGAATGCAGTCAGGTGTCTAATATTCCATCCACCTATTGGTTGTCAGGCTCTGTGTCAACATTCTTCATCCAACAAGTGTCTCCACGTGTCCCGCCATCTGACCTCCCAAACCTGAATCAACTGTCCTTCTGACCATCTTTCTCATCTTTCCTCATCACTCTCAACAACACCTCAGTGTCTCATCCCTGACAGTCACTTCCTGTCTCGCTGACAGCAAAAGATGTTACATTACTTCAGGAAATAAATAAAAGTTGTAAAAGTAAATAAGTATTTGAACCACGACCTTCTCCCCACTGGGACCTCACAAGGGTCTGTGCTTGGTCTTCAACACAAAAGGGAGCATGTTGACAACAAAGAAGTTATGTTACAACAGAATATTGTGTAGTTTCGTATTGAATTACATTCTATTAGCTTGCCTTTAACAGTCCCACTGGGGCGAAATTCAACATGTCAAAGCAGCTAATGACAACAAAGACAGATATCAAAGACATTAAAGACACACAACAACGCAAATGTCATACATCGTGACAAAATAAATCCATGGTTATGAGTAAATAGATAATACATAACACATAGATAATTGCACATTATATTTACAAATATTGTATGAATAGATCATAAATAAAGAAAGGATCAACAATGGAGAGTCGGTCGCACCAGATTTTACTGCTGTACCACCTGACAGCACTGATCAACTAAACGTATGGACAGAAACGGTGGTAAACTCCAGGATAATCTCAGTGTTGGGGGTGAAAACCCATGGTACGGGGCCCCTACACCACACACACTGTAATTCTATTATTGTCAACAAACAAGGCCGGCTCACTTTTTAAGTTGGGTTTTCTTTGTTCTTCAAAACTGAATGAACCGTTTCTCACTTCTCCCGTCGGAAGAGAGAGTATCCGATCAAATTGTGCGTGAGATGGGCACCTCCCAGTGGAAGTGGAGATGTGCAGCTCATAACACAGAGGACAAGCAGTGGGGCACACTGTACCTATATATATATATATATGCATATATAATGACTCTGTAATTAGCCTGCCACCAATGTTGCGTTCTATTTCAGCTCTCCACTGTACAGGAGGATATCTAGCTCATCCGAGCAACAAAAGGATGAGCGGTGAGTGGGGAAATAGACAAAACTCATTCGCACAATCCCTCTGATTTGGGCTTGTGTTGGGGTGGATAAGAAGAGAAGCACATATGCCAGAGGATTATTGGCATGCACACACGCATCGGCCCACACACACACTATCATTAGAGGAATATTGGGTCAATGAGCACTAAAATTTTGCGACAGCTGCAGAGTTCTGAATTTAGAAGCGGCTGGAAGGCTGAGCTTGACTGCGGTGCGGGGATGAAGCTGAAACCCGACAAACAGTCCAGATGGGTCAACGCGTCGCAGAGCCAAAGCTCTCCTTAACCTGTGGGATCAGGAGCTCAGCCACGCGTTCTAGAGCGGACACCACACACACGCTCACACGCTCACACGCACGCAGGTAGACGTGCGTCCTCCCGCACAAACAAGCCTTCAGCAGCAACAGTCCTGACATAGTCACAGTGTTTTCCCTCTTCAGCCTTATGATCATTCTTTTCTTTCACTTTAAGTGGAGCTTCTCAGACGCTGAGGACAACTAACTGTCATCCGTTCATAAAAAGCATCATTGTTGATGCAGCGCCCCCCAAAGTGACAGCCCTCACAACCTCCTGTGTGGACGGGTTTCTTTGTGTGGATGATCAAGAACGTTGACTCAGTCGCCTCTCCAACACAAACCAACGAAGTGCCCCTCCGTTTTTGCTTTTTAACCTCCTTAGCGTCCGGTAATTAATCAGCAAACTGATTTTCCTCAAATCTGGTGGCAATTACTCAGTGAGGTAAAGCCAGGGGATAATTGGTCTCCAGTGAGTGTTTTGTTCCTCCACAAAAATTACAGTGCATTGAACGATGCTTCCTGTTTTCAGGCTTAGTGAGGTGCAGCGAGGGAAACGCTTATAAGACATTGTAAACACTCATCTTCACTCTGGAGGTTATGAATAAACCGATCAATAAATCAATACACTTTCTTCAATGGCTCTTTATACCCGAAGCAACAAGGTGCTCGACATGAACAAAGAGGCAGCCGCACATCAGCGAACACGAACTGAACTGGGCTCCAAAAGTACATCCCCTCACACAGGACACCACTACGACACTCCTCGAAAAATGCAATAGTTGAATTTAAAACAATCGGAGAAAGAATATTCCCGTGTTTTAACAGCTCCAATACATGAGATGAGAGAGTTGGTGTATATTTTTGTGAATGTCTTTAGAAGGGTTGGAGTTGGGATCTTGGAATGTTCTTTACATTTCAACCACAAAAAGTGACAAAATACACATCCACAAAACAAAGTTTCTCAGACATCAGAAGCAGCCAGGCAAGGCTAAACACACAGCGTGTCAAAACCTACATCCGTATACCTACATATATGTCGTTCCCTTCCAGTTTTGTAGTCTTCCTGTATTCACGCAGGACGACACACACACTTGAACACGACACCACAATCTCCGTCTCCGGTCTTGATACGGCCACTCTTTTCCCGCTCGCTCCTATGATCCTTTGGATATTTTTTTATGGACTCCTCCGCATGTTTTCATGTTGTGACACCTTTTAAAATTTGTGTTTTGGATTTTCCCTTTCAATCTGTGGGACGACTGTCAATTTAAGTCTCAAATTTTGACTTGCTTCTGGAACTTCACTGCTGCACTAGAGTTCACCAACAGTCCCTGGACACAGCAAACATATGCCGCATGTTTTTGATATGATTAATTAATAATTTTAATAACGTTGGCAATATTCAACATATGATAACCAATCACTGGCATTTGATGACACCAAAAGGATGCGATCATAAAATATATAAATGTTCTGTAGAAATATAGTGAACATTTAAAAATGAATAAATGAATAAAGTATCATCATCTTAATGTTAATACTCAATAAAGTGAATAAAACTAATGGTTAAACGTAAATCAGTGCTTTGTTTCTTGGTAATGAATGTCAATATTATTATATTTTTATTATATTATTATTAATAATGTATTTTTTATGATGGTTACTGTCGGCATGGGTGAGAGCAAACAACAACAAAAACAACAAAAAAAAATAAACAAATCCACTGGACACCTCCTAATACTCACAGCACATTGACACAAATATAACTTCAGCGCAGCTTTATCGTTTTATTCATATTTGGGTAAAATAAATGCCTCCAAAGCAGCAGGAACAAAGCCTTTCCATTTTATAACGATGTTGCTATTTTTTTTATCCGCAAATCCAGGAGATTCCACCATCTGCGCTCTCGTATATCTGATTTATCGACTGTTGCAATATGCCTTCCGTCGGATTTATCTCATTTTTTGGGTTATGCATGGGGAGAAAAAAACATGACAACAGTAAACAGGCAGGCGTAAACACAAAGGCAGTTTAACTGATTTTGTTAGGGCAAACTAAATCCTGGAAAATCCAAACTCCATTAAAAGAGCATATGGTGAGAGTGTTTGTCGGCGGGACTTGACGGCGTGGCCCGAGGCTGGCGACTCTTCCAGAAGAGAACGTGGGCTGTTCATGAGTGGCAACAGGTCCGTCTGAGACACACCGTGACATGAACTACTACAAGGTTCAGTCACCTGCTTTGATTTAAAAAATGGAAAAATGATCCCTTTTACTTTTATTTCAAGAGTTTTTCTTTCTTTCTAAAACCAAAATTCTGACAAATATTTCACACTAATATATTTTATTTGTCCTGTTCTGTTTTTTTTTTTTTTTTAACTGTGGTGAATATGCTGTAGTAATTGAAGCAGCCATCAGTCTTAAATGTTGAATTGTACCGTATTTCTTATCTAGTCATCTTTTTTCCCCAACCAAAAAATAAATAAATAAATAAACAAATAAACAGAATAATAAACAAAACAAATCCAACAACAAAAAACTCCAACATGTATTAAACAAATAGATTGTAAAATATATAGTAAAATAAATTACAATTTTCAATAAATAAAATATGATAGTATAACAGAATGAAATTAAACATTTCGCAATAAAACAAATAATAGGAAACAAATGCAAATAATCACTACTTGCCTTATTCAAATTGTATTCTTATTGTTATGATTATGATTCTTATTTTAAATACATGTATCCGCTTTGACAGCTGAGGTGTTGCAGAACACCCGTTTCCAGACCTTCAAACTTCTTCACCACTATCTTCCATCCCAACGATCAGTTGACTGAGAAACACTCCGTCCACATGTTCAGTGAAAACAGTACAAATTCTTTCCCAGATATGTTTAATCATCTGCCGCTGAGATGAATCGTCTCACAGTGGTGTGTCACGAAAGCAGCGCTAAAAGAAAGCAGCGAAAAACTCTCCAATAAGTGGAAGGTAAACCCGACATCTTCCCTCTGAACATCAAAGGACGGCGGGGACCAGAATTCTGACTTGAAAGACGGAATCAAGAACCAAGCGCGACGGCCTCCGTCTTCAAAGCCACCAAGTCCTTATCAGACTTCCCCTCTCAATTACGGGGCTATTTTTAAATGAATGTGAAGTTGATACCAGAGTGGAGACGAGTGGACGAGAACAACGGCGAGCTGACACGAGGAGAGGATTCAGATTTTAACAGTTTACAATTTCACAGATTACAGCGCCAACTTGAGGACTGTCTGTTTGTCATTCATGAAATTACAGATTCAAAACAGTGACACGTTCACTGTCCTTGAGTTTCTCTAAACATCACAGGTCTAATGATCTATAATATTCATTTTTGTTTTGTCTCTCCTTTGGGATTATTGAGATTACAAGCACTTAATCCCAAAAGAATGCACACATTTGCCTCTGGCAAATCCACTGAACTCCAATATTACATTGCCTTCAGTCCAGCCTCTCAGTGATTTGATTATCTTTTTCATCCACTCCTCTGTGATCTTTATGCCTGTCACTATTTTAATTTTGACTAATTTATTGACAATCCAACAAAAACAATTTGTCTTTTGTGTCGAGTCTAGAATGAGCCGGCATTTTTCTTCTCTAGAGCTTGTTAACAAGATCAAATCAGTGAGTAAATATCACTTTGAAATCGCAGCATAATGACTTTTAAATGGGTGAAACATGTTTATTCACAGAGTATTGGGGCCACTTTCACCATTCGCTGCGATATGGTAAATACACGGCTCGGTCAAATAAAGCCTCTAATCCCTCGCCGCCGCTCCCGTCTCGTCCGATCCTCCTTTTTCCATCAGCGCAAGACTCCTCAGGGAGTTCAATGAATGAAGTTGAGACGGAATACGTCGAGGGGGATCGGCGACATATGAGGTTGAAATATATTGTGTGTTCTGGAGAATGATTGGGATTAACATTATGGTTAATGAAACATTACATCGCAGACATGAGCGCACAGGATCATTCCCCACCACAGCGGTAGAAGGAGGCGGAACATGAGCGACAATGTGACTTCACTACAGTGAAAATGTTCTCCACCACCTTCTGTTTCAGGATGAGCGCGACCTTGGAATGAGTCGAGGGAATGCGCTGAAGTAACAGAGCGTCCAATGCAGTCTGCAGCATTTACACTTTGCTTTTCGCTTCTGTGCTTATGACAAAGACCTACAAATGCGATGCTTCATGAAAGCCAGTGAACATCAACAAAGGGCGTCAGTTCTCTGTGCGCCTTGTCAGGACTTCATGGTGGCCGCAGGTGTGACATGTTTGTGGGTTGACTGAGGCTTGTATTTCCCTGTTCAAGCCATATATATAGGAAGCAGACCGACAGTCCAGTGTTGAGGGATGTAAATTCAAAATGGCCTCCACAGCCGATTTAGAGGTAGAAAATCAACAATTTGTGCGACACATATACCTCAGTCGGCGCCTTCTTTGTGACGATGGAGACATAGAAGCAGCTAGCAGCACTAATCCTATAGCCTCACCACCACTGGAGCCAAGTGTCCTTCGACAGAAGCCCCCTCACTTCCGCCTGTGCCTGTCTGTGATGAATGGATGATGCGGAAGAGGAGAGCGGCTGGATGCGAGACATGGCGGCGCCGAGGTCAGTGAGGAGAGAACAGAAAAGCAAAAACCATACGAAGAAGAGAAATGGGAGGTTGTGTTGGGGGGCTGCTCCTGAGCGGGGATTGCATGCAGAGCACCCGCCTGCTCTCTGGCCCCGTGTTTGCGTCCTTCTTGTCAGGCGTGCAGCGTACGCTAGCGGGTGTGTACGCGGAGGTGCGTGCGCACAAGGCCGAGGTAGGTTAAACTCGTACTCGTGAAGTGTTCCCAGAAGAGATTAATCATCCTGCACCGGAATGCAGCGTCGCGGTCATAAATCATCACCTGACCCTTCGCTCTCTGCGCCGCTGCCACACATAGCGGCGAATTCAGGGTAAAAGGAGTGTCACTGCACATCCGCAATAAACAAACAGACGACACCTTTGACAGAGCGGCGCCGGCGCGGCGGGAAACGCAAATTAGCAAGACACCACGTCCGATCTGAGGCGCAAATGGAGAAGCCGCGATGTCAACGGGTTATTTGTGGCGAGATTTTTTTTTTGTTTGTTTGTTTTTTTTTCTTTTAAACCTACAACACAGCAAATCGTGAAATTAAGATGCTTTCCAGAGGGGCCACAACTTTCAATGGAATGAGGCCCCACAAACCACAAACACACACACACACATATATATATATATATATATATATATATATATATATATATATATATATATATATATATATATATATATATATATATATTTCATTTGGGAAATAGCTAAATGCAGAAATAAATACATTAAAATAAGAACATAGTTGGGTAAAAATAAGAAAAAACAAGTCGGATTATGTTTAAAATATAGGATAACACATTTTTTGTTTTTTACAAAGACACACTATTTGAAAACAAGATTATTCATTTAATATTTCCATGATGGTTGTTCCCTCCCAAATCTCTCCACAACCACCTGAGACACTTGTCCTTTCCAGTCGCTCCCAATGACAAACTCAGCATCTTCATCTCCGACAGCTCAAACTCTGCTTCCTGTCTCCAACACAATGCACCACAGTACTGTCCTATAAAGCGTCCCTCAGTGAGTCATCTTCCACCCTGCCTGCACTCTCTTCCCATTCATCTCTCCAGCTCAGACCTCCACCAATACAAATCACCATATCATCAGCAAACATCAAGGACCGTGAAGACTCCTCTCACCTCAAGAGAGGGGCAGAGAGCTGTAATCCTGCTCTCCTCTGTCACGTCTACCACTCAGTTCACCCACTTCACACACCGCTCCCAACCTTGTTTGAACTTCTCTATCAGCATGCTCAAGGCAACAATGGATCTTTGCTACTCTGCCTCGGCTTGACTCCATACTGACGCTCACCTCTCCACTCAGCCTGGCCTCAGCAAGTCTTTCCTGCATCTTCGTGTTCCACTTCATCAAGTTGGTTTGTCAAAAGTTACGACAGATCTGAGCATCTCCCTAGCATCATTGCTGTGGGGGACAGAATGAAACCTAAGAAAAAGGAGATATTAGACCTTCACATTAAGATAAACTGAAATACAGACGTTAAAAAAGGAAGGTCCATATTGACTTTCTAATGACATCTGAACAATGTTTTGGCTTTTTGTCGCTAAAAAAATTGGCTTTCAGCTTTGAGAACCGGTGTGAAAATTCACTGTGGACAAAAGTCCTAGATCACTCACTGATGCTTTACAGGTCTAGCATCACTTTTGCATCCAGCAGTTGGAGTTTTTCCCACAGATAAAATTTGCGAGTAGCGTAGCACTTCACCATACTTGCCCGTATCAGCTCACACCATCACGGTTTACAAAGAGTGATGAGTGGAGTGTCATCAGGGCTGAGACATAGGTTTCACTCTTGAAGAATGCTAACACGTAATGCTAACGCGAAACGTACAAGACTCCTGGAGTTTAAAGGCTGTATGGTTAAAATCGAATCAAAGCATGAACTTTGGGTCTCTCGATAGATTAACATTGCACCTCAAATGTCAATTCAAATAACAGCAGCGATGTTGAAATACAGTGTCACACGGCCTTGTCCTCTTACAGAAGCTAAAATGCCTCCGTGTGATTTTGACAAAGGCCAAGCAGATAAAACAAGCAAATGTACTTCCACGACTGGGAGCACATCAGTCGCTGAACCAGACCTACAGTCCTGTGCTTTTGCACGGTCACGTCATATTTCACCAGAACCACCGATCCCATGCTCTTTGGCTACAACGTAAATAATTCTAAATTGCAAATGTGATGATTTGAGTGATTTACGACTATGTCGAATTTAGAAAAAAGAGGGGAAAAAAAGATAAACATTAAACAGGCGGAAGGGATTGTAGCCAGGTCTCATGCCACCAATCGGTGGTTTTTAATACCCACAGTGATCAGTTTAATCCGTGCGTTGCCATGGAATTTGAAGTGAAGTGAAGCCGACCCATCGTTTCCTCATGTTACTGACCTCAACCACTGTTGTCGATCCACCTCTGTTTTTAGTTCGATAAATGAAGGCTGGATTGAAGCGGGGATTTCTGGAATGAATTGCTGCTTTATAAACCAGAGTTGACTTGAATATGAAAATTAAATGAAAATGAATCTTCATTCACTCATTTATAACTTGACCATGACGTGCTAGAATGGCTCTATTCAAATACCAATTAATCTCAAACTCCACACTTTTCCAAGCAGTTTTGCAAAGTATTTTTTTTATTTTCTTCAACCGAACTCTTATCATTGAATTCAGATGAAAAGACCGCGGCGCACTCATCATCACCAGATCAATCAAGTGTCATACATGCTTTGATAAGGAGAATAAAGAGTGCTCATGATGGAGGGAAGACGTTTTGTCAAGAGTGTTTTACTGTGGCTGCAGGTTTTTGTTCCAACCAACCAGGTTTCACCTGTCAGGTGACTCGGGAGAGTAACCGTTCGATTGTCAGCCTGTGCTATTGCTCAAACCTCATTGGTTAAACTGTAAAGGCTTGGTTGGGCCCCCAACCCGCACCACCCCGGTCCTTAGAGCACTGGGAGAGTTGGAGGTACTCTTGAAAGGACGAGCTGAAATGATAATATCAGAAGAGCCGATCATGTGGAGAAGTTTGGGGAAGAGGTGAGGGCGACCAAATGGTTTGGACTGTTGGAGAGTAGCGAGAGCCATGGACCAAGAAGGCTGGAGATGGAGATACCAGGAAAAAGGGGAGGAGGAAGACAACCAAGGACGGATGGAATATACCAGAACATGAAGAGGACAGGCCAGACTGGGGAGGATGGCCACGATAAAGTATTGAAATTGGCACTGTAGTGAAGGCAGTATTCATTCCCGGTGGGCCATTTAAAGTTACCATCGCAGAAATATGCTCTCATGAGAAGGGGTTTGAAACACTGAAGACCAAATGGCATCACCAGCACAGCAACTACTGTCAACCTTTGGCCCCTCTTTGGACAGTTTGGAAGGATAGTCCATTTTTTTCTGGCATAGGTTCTTTTGAAATATTATGTACACATATTTGATACAAAAATATATCTTTCTCTGACTCATTTTATCTAAAAAAAAAAAGTGTAAACATGAATATATCTACTTAAAATTTAACAGCACTCTGTTTGGGGACATAGCTCCTCTTTGAACTCCTTCCTTAGAAATGTCACACTCAAGGCTTGTGGGCCACATCTGGCCGGTTCAAGATTGTCAATGGCCCATGACCAAATCCCATCATTCTACATAGATAAAATTAAATGAATGCAACAAAAAAACAATATCTCCTGTCAGTCATTCAACAAGTCCATAAAGCACTGCAGCAGTAGAAGGTCTTGACTAAAGGATAAAGAATACACTATGGTTAATAAATCCTCTGTGACTGGGCTTCAGCTGGAGCCAAATTAAAGCCAAACATCACAAGGAGCAATAGGGTTCAAATAAGGTGAAAAAAAAACTGAGCAGAAAACTTCATTGATCTACTGGAACACAGTATTCCATTAGATCTTCAGCATCATCAGTCCTGTTTTAGGGCCCGCTGGCTGGGTGTTGTTACTGTGCCAAGCACATACTGAGGTCAGTGCGAAACCAAAATTATGCCAAGGAATGTCTCCGCACACTAAAACTTTGACTCGCAGTTACGCTGCATGAATTTGGATGACGCTGTTTGTCCTCACAGTTTTATTATTCATGAACAAGGACACGCTTCACCTCTCGCGAGGTCGTCACAGTTCCCAGTCAGCGACTCCGCTCAGGACAACATAAATCCTTGGATGAAGCCTTTGCAGCTATGATTTCAGCCGGCGCAGGAAGCTCTCTGAAAGTCGATGCCCTTATGTGCCGGCCGCAACCCAGGTGGAAAATAAAAAAGCCTGCCCTGGTTATGTTCAAGTACAGGAAATTGATTCTTTGATATTAAAAATTCAACAGCTGAGTTTCATTACTTTTCGTAGCCTATTCCCTCTCCCATGTGCAGTGGGAAAATATCCCAGTTTATTAAATTACTTCTCTGAAAAGTCTCTTGGGATGTCATCGTAACTCCCGTCCTCCTTCACAAGGCCAGTTTAGACTATAACTAGGCATGTCTGCTTAGATCAGGAGCCAGAGAGGAGACGGGGGGGGCAAAGGTGGCTCTCTGGGGGCGCTGTAAATATGAATATTTTGTGAAATAAACAAACATGGCGACAATAAAAACACAAGGAAACAAGATGCGCCTCAGCACATACTCTCACACAGAGATACATAGTCGAAAGGTTTGGCCTCAAAAGTGTCTCTTTTTAGTGATTTATTTTAGTGTTTTTATCATATTATCATTTGTAGTACCTTAATTTAGCCAAAAATTGTTTTGATATCAGGACAATTCTTTTAAAAAAAAGAGAAGAAAAATGGCTTAGTTCCCTATTAACTTGCCAAGAAAAAACACCCTGAAGTAGCATTAAAAAAGATAAAATAGAAGAGAGAAGAAGAGCTCTGAAAGTGGACGTAAAGCTCACAAACCATACATTAAACTTGTGTCACAGAGAACGATATGGGAGAATAAATATAACTCTTCACACACAAGGCAGAAAAAGGAGGACTTGAAATGGATCTTATGAATATTTTTGACATCCCGGAGCAAAATATCGACTCGCCTCGTTTTCCTCTTGCTGATCGAAGAAGAAATGAGGGCAATCTGAAAAATACTGTCACAGGGAACATTAAGTGATAAAATTATGTCGAAAGAGAAGCTGAAGCAAAGCATTCGGATAATGGCCAAAAACATACGCAAGATAGCAACACAGACTCATTTTAATTGGTTGCATTGACTCCAACCTTCATCCAGTGTTTCGCTCTTTGAAGTGAATGAGCGTTTCCTTTAATTTCCTTAACAACGCTCCATCAACCAGCCGAACGTTCATCTGAAGAGAAGTGGGCTCTGAACATCCTGAAGCATCATCTGCTGCCCAGCGGAAGGAAAAAGGAGCCGGAGTCTTGGCGCTTTCCATCATGACTCAGCCGGCCACATCTTACTCCTCATTTCACTGAAGTGCTCGCCGAAATAAATAAATAAAGAGGAAGAAACGCTCTGGGACTTGTATTCTTTTTAAGGATATTCGCCTCCTCAGACTCACAGGGGAAGGATGAGCACACATGCTTGTACCATGTCAACCAAAAGAAAAAACAAACTCTGCCTCAGCTGCGGACAACTGTTCTGCACAGGACAGCGCAAGCAAAATAAAACACGCCAGTCCAGCAACAAAAACAAAACATTTAAGCAGAGTTGCCGTCTGTTTTTAAAAAAAAATTATTATTATTATTTTAGCAGAGCAAGGACAAAGTAGTCTATTCATCATCATCATCATCATTTACAGTTTCACCTCAATGGATGTTTTCTGTTGACTGGCTTTTGATTTCTGACCTAAATATTTGCACTGTGGCAAAGAAAACCAAAGATGTTGAAGACAGAAACAACTTTGAAATGAGTGGCCCAGTGAAGTGCTGGGCAGTTACTTACATAGCAGTGATACACTGGAATAAAAGGTATTGAAGAGACGGGATGAAATGATAGATCACGCCAGAATACAATAGGAGATAAGGACTTGCTGTCTGTGTCTCGCTTCCACTCACTGCAGTGCAATAAGGAACAGTGAGACCCAAGGGAGTCGGTGAGGATCAGAACCGCAGGTATCATGTGGTGCGACGCAATGTGGAAACCAACCAGCTACAAAGCAAAGATCTCCATTTCTGAATTGCATTTATCGTGCTTTCCCTCGCCCAAGAAACACAGTGTGAGTCCTTTGATCATTGACCAAACGGTTTGTTGCTTTCACATGACTATCGATCAATGGATGGATGGATGTATGGATGGGTATATAGATGGATGGATAGATAGACAGACAGACAGAGTGTAGAACACGACGAACACTGAACAGGGATCTAGCCAGTTATGTAAACAGGTGATGAGGTAACCCGCAACAAAGCATTATGTTTATTTGAGCAGGATGAGCTAAAACTGTCCGGTCAGCTGTCAGCCGAGATGTGGTGAATATAATCCAGAGTGCCGTCACTTTCTGCAAAAAACAGCCGACAGAATCCGGGCCACAGTAATCCAAGTCGAAGACTGCTGTACAAGCATGGTCCTTTCCGAAAGCACAGCTAATCTATAGTGTCACACGCCAAGCACATACTCAAACACAGACGCTCCACTGGACAAATAACTCGCTCAAAAACAAGTCAGGTAGCATACTTGTCTTTCACGTGGCGGAGGCTTTTAATTGAATTACACACCGTCTTGTGTCACGTTGATCAAGTGTAATTGTAAAAACAACAAACTCACAGGTGATCCTGAGCGATCCTGCCAGACACTGGCGGAAACCAACGCTTGGTGACTTTTGGATGATGTTGTTCTTGTCTCCTCCTACATATTTTGTTCGTGGCGTTTTGATGAAATTGTAAATCCCTTCACAAATGATGTCGCGATGAGGTCATTGTCATGCTGTGACATTAGTTTTCTTCAAATGACTTTTTTCAAGTCACTTTTCAAGATCGCGGTTGGAAATTTTGAATCAACCAATCTAACCTGCTCTGTCCCATGGTGCGCCTTCCACTTGGTGAACCACCACCTTTCCAGGTGGCGTGTCGGAAAATACATCGTCAGACATCATGATAACTGATTCTGCGAGTTGTATCGACATTTTTACAGAAATACTGCAATACTTGATTGTGTGTCTTGATATTTTAAGTCGTAGATACTTGGCTATGCTGCAGCATTTGTGACATGTTTAACGCTAATGTTTTCTTTTTCTACACTGTACTTACCTGGTTGGTTGTTGGACTGCGACATTTAACTGAAAGTCTAACTGGACTGACGTCAAAACACTAAACTTGTTTTCATACACATAATATAGGACTGCATTTGATATTGATGGCTCTTATTACTTATGTCACATTGTACCGTATCAGTACTCCTGTATCATGATACGCATCGTATCGCAGGACAGCTGCTCATACACAGCCCTACTTTCCAGTCCGGACTAGACCTTTGGACTCTGCCTTCAATGGGCTGCTCCACGCTTGCTGATGTCATACTGTCATTTTGAGTTTCCCTAAAACCACAACACATCTGGAGACCTCCATTTTTAAAGCTCTCAGAGGTTGAGATTGATAAGGTTCACGCCCCAATTAGTCTAATAATTATTCATCCGAGCACGTCACGTTAATTTGGGACTCGAAGCAAAGCCCTTCACTCTGGCATGTGTCCTGACAAACTCTCTGGTGGAGGCACAATTATGATGCCAAAACGTGAAATGCTGAACACGGAAGAGAGCTGATAATGGAGCGTGACTGGATCAGATGAAGGAGCGGGCAGCCGGCGCTGGACTGGAGGAGAGCTTCGGAAATAAGTGCTCATTTGGACGCCGGCACTGGATAGAAGGGGGGAACTGAGTGGATCCATTCTTATCAAAGCCACTCACAGTCTGCCACACAAACGCTTCTGGCCAGCATCGGACCAGAATAGAGGGGGTTTAAACCAACAGTGGGCCTTTCATTCATGACACCATGCGGGAGTCGTCCAAATGATCAGCGTTTTGTTTGACAAACGCTGATTTATTTTGTGAATAAATTATCCTGAAAACATACTTGACAGACAACAGGTTGGTTTTGGTTCCATCAGCGGATCTCTTGGTTTAAATCTCATCTATTATTTATGTGTCTTCAGTGTTTTCCCATTCCATTATGACCCTCTTAATAGCTTGTGCAAAATAGTTCCTTACAGCCAGACATCACTTGTGTCGTTGCAGTAGGAACACCGAATAATCCGCGGGATTAAAACTCATCTCTGCTTTGCATGTTGTTTAAAAGGTTTCATGGTTTAGGGGGCGACTTAAAAATTGTGTACATAGTGAAAAACACACAACTGTTTTCAGGTTTCACATTGAGACACTGGTTGGTCCAATAAGAGCAAAGTTGCACCTAAACAAATAAAGGACATCTAATCTACAAGAAAAGGGGAATATGAAGATACACGTGCTTATTCCAGACCGCTCTTAAAGTAATTCCAAGTACGACATATGAAATACATGGCTTGAGAGTCTACGATGGGAGGAGCTGTGTGCTCATGAGGTTCCCGAAATCAAGGCGGCTCTTGCCGGAAATATCTTGAAATAAAACACCTTTTTAAGATAACATTGACTGGTTTTACTGTAGTTCCATAGCCTATATATCCACCTCTTAAGCTTCCACTATTATAAGGTTTAAATGGAGAATTGAATCAAATGAAATCATGTTTCATAAAACAAAAAAATGAGCAAACAATGGCATGGTTATGCTTTCCACTACTGCACAAAATACATCACAAAATGTTCATGTATTTTTTATTTTTATTTATTTTATCAGTGTGATGGATGCCAAATTGGGAGCAGAAAACAGTGTAAACCAGGAAAACAAGTGTTTTCACTCGATATGATTGTAACTGATCAAGGTAGCTATTTGGGCACTTAACTATTGATGTCATTAATAATCTAATTCAAATGAGGTCAGCAGGTATCAGAAGAACCTCCTCACACAACCCAGTAGAAACTGGGAAGAACACCAGGCTTCTGCTTCGTGCTCAAACAGCAAAGAGAAACTACCATTCAAATCAGCTCAAGAGTGGAGACTGTTGCCCTCAAAACACATTTTTACAAGCCCAATACTTTCCCAAAACACCACAAGTATTTATAAATCCCTTAAAAACAACAACACAAGGTAGTCTCTAAGTGCTGTACAGACCGTAAAATCAAGATGAAACAATAATACATGGAATAAATACATAGAATTATGACATGAAAGGCAGCAGAAACTGAGCCGATAAGATTAGTATCAAGATCAGCGGCGTGGCTGCTGTATAAAAGCCAAAGAGTACAAGTGCGTTTTAAAAGCAGACAGCGCTGGTGCCTGTCTAGCATGAGGAGGGAGGGCCGTCCATAGCCGGGGGCCCCAGACGGAGAAGGCCCGGTCTCCTCTCATCTTCCTCTTTGTTTTTGGCTCCTCCAGGAGCAGCTGGTCAGCTGACCTCAAGGACGGCAGAGGAACATGATGAGCACGATTGAAGGATAAAGAGCCCACTGCTGTGTGACTATTTCCATGTTCTCGTGTGAACTTTGCACTCGCTGTTGCAAATGTTCATCCTGTGTTTTAGCAGGACACGCTGCTCCTTGTTGGCGTTAGAAATCTAGCTGCAAACATTCCAGCCACTCGGCCCAGTCCATTATCTAACAGCGAGTGGATCTGGTAGGAAGGACACCACGTATTAAACAGGCTCTATGGGTCATGCCTGCAGTGTGAAAATGGCATTAGTGAAATTGGACCCCGGAGGTTTGCTAATGCTGCTTTCCGTCTGTTTGCCTGCATGAACGTGGACACTCACGTCTGCAGCGTTGTGGACATGTCCGAGCCGGGACCAGCCCCACGGCGCCTAAAGAGTGTTTACAGGACGGCCGTACGCATGTGGACGTTATTGTGTGAATCCCTCAGTCTCTTAATCCCCTAATCTGCTGAACCCTAGAAATCACTGCAGTCATCTGTCAGCCGGGTCAAGCGCGGGGGCGCACACGCGCACACGCACGCTCGTGGGCAGCGACGCAACACGCTCGCTGACAGTCATTTATTCAACAAGGCCAGCCTCATTTTCCGTCTAATGAAGACGGATGCTGGACTCCGCGGGCCTCACAGGTGCTGCGGCAAAAAGCCTCGGCAGAAATACGTCACCCACGTGGAGGAAGTGGAATTCAGCAAGGAGTTGGCTGCGCACTCATGTGAGAATTAATAAGTATTCTGCATGAAAGTTTGCACTTGTAAAAGTCATTCCACGGTATATATCTCCATGGCAACAGCAGACAGTTAATCTTGTTGAACAGTTGTAAAGGTCTGAAAAGGACATGGACTCAGAGAACCCTTAATGCTCACACTCCTGTGTCAAGTCTTAACCTCTCACGTCTGTGTGTGTGTAGCACTGCCAAATAGGACACCCTGAAGGCTTCTCTGGAGATTGTGCCTGACATGGCCTGCTGCTGTCCACTGTGAGCTCCTATTAGCATTCTAACTGACTTAAGGGACCACACACACACGCACACACACACACATCATCATCACCATTAAGGCATGTCGCCCATCTACTGTCTTGTGTTGGGCTCTGATGAGGTCACAGAAAAGGAAGCCAGTGCAAACAAAATACCCCGGCGACAGCACAGGCTACAGGTACGGTGAATCACAGACGGAAGCGTCCTCGGCAGTCAGTGATTTCACTTCAGTAAAGGCCGTTTTAAACTGAAAAAAAAGTGGACTCACACTCGCAGAGGCAAAGTGAAAAGACCCAGTGGCGCTGGGGATGAATCAATTCACTGTTGCCATCGGTGTGAACATGACCGTCCAACATCAGCTGACAGGTCTGTTGATTTTCATCCGAGATGATTTGAAAGTGTTTTGAGATTTGGCTGGGAGTCAAACCTTGTCGCTAAGTTTCCTGGTACACAGCTCTGATTTGGCCCCACGGTGTTATTACATACATTTTGTAAGCACATACAAGCAAGTTTAGTGAACAGCTGCGGTGACATACACTGCCTAATGGCAGTAGTTTGAATTAAAATATGGACATATTAATAGCCAGCTCAACATTCATCTTAAGATCCAATAAAATAGCAACTAACTAAAGCAGGAATGAAACTCGAGGCCTGGGGGCCAGAGCCAGGCCGCCAAGTCATTTTATTTGGCCCACAGGTACTGATGAAGCTTCATGAGCCACAGTCCATGTTTTCATTGAAATGCTAGTTCAAATCCAAAGACTCTAGAGCACAGTGTCATCTACAACAGCCTGCTTTCTAAGCCAGTAGAGATTATCAAAGACAATCTTCGAAGAAAGATGGAGAGTGAATGTTTGTGTGCACGTCACGGCAAAAAATAAATAAATAAACCACAGGGCACTTAGACTTGAAAAGAACCATTTTGTTGTCGAGCACTTCAGCAACTGGAATTCTGAAGTAGAATTTTTGCACTTCGTTCCAGCGTTGCAACAAACAGCAATTTTGATGGTTCACTAGTCATGACGACCGGTCCACTAGTCACGACTGTTTGGTGTGCCGACATGTCTGATCGTACAACTTTTAGTTGCACAAAAAGTGGTGCCAAAATTTGAAATTAAGAACCTTCCGTGAGTAAAGATTTGGGGTGAAACTGCATGGGTGAGTGACCGTGGAAACAGCTACGTTTAGCTAGGAGCTGCGAGGATCCAGTAAAGTACCTTATCGGTATACATTTGATACGTACATTTGACACATACGTTTGTGGCTTTAAAACACTCTGCACCCAGGTGAACGGACGATGGAAGTTTCGCTGTCGACTGGAATGATGGTTTTCACAGCCCTATCTGGGCCTTGTGCTATCTCAGCGAGGAGTGCTGGAATCCGCTTCAAATCTTCATACATGGCAGACCATGGCGGAGCTACACTGAAATTAGACTCCAACAACTGAAAAGGAGGCTGACAGCAACTCCTCAGAAAATAGGTAGTGATGATGAGGATTCAAATTCCATAACAATAAGCTCAATATTGGCGTCTCCAAGTTCCCACATCAACGCACAGTAGCGCCACGCGCTGAAGACCACAGGAATATAGAATAAAGGAAGCGTGTCGCGTCTTAAAACAGCCAGGGTTTGTTCAACACTTGCTCCAAGAACAGAGGCACGTGTGAGCCGAGGTGGTGACTTGGATCTAATGCACGTCTGCTGTTGTTTGCAGCTGTGACAACGCCGGCTGCTGTTGCTGCTAATAAAAGTAAACTGTCAAAACCTGTCAGTGTCAAACCATCCCACCCGTAACTGGTGGCGTGTTCAAGTGGGCTTGTGAAGATCCTGAAGTTTGAGCTCAAAGAACCGATGGTGGCAGGTTTGAAGGGAGTGAAAGGTGAAGAGATGAGGCTGGAGGGAGAAAGGAACTGCTCGGATTGAAGTGTAAAAACCACAGCAGGGCGCCTCATCTCAAGATCCTCATAGCATCTGTGCCATTCTGGGAGTTTTCCCATCTCTGGCTTGGATGCAGTCCACAGCTGGTGACTGGGAGCCAAGTTTGTCATCTAGTCACACCTGTCTACAGCCGCTTAGAGCTGAATGAATGGCATGCAGCGGCTTCCACCCCGTCGGAGTCACTTAAACCAGAGATCATGGCCGCAGGAAATTAAAATTCACATCGCATCACACCGCCCCGGACCTGAGATGTAGCCGCATCCATTCATGCGCGATTTTTTTTTTTATATCATTATCGGTGCTTCTGAAACAAAGCTGCAAGGACGCACATGACCATGCGCAAAAAGCAGGGCTCACGTTTGAAGAAGCGCATGATGGAGTCAACCTTGACACACGAGCAGAAAGTGACACCCAAGGAAAGGTTTCATGCCGCGCAGGATTGGGGAAAGAGAGATGGTTTAAGGTCGTTCGCGTCCGCGCACTTGGTTCAAACAAGGCTTCAATGTCACCCTCCTGTCGCGGACGCACACGGCACCAGCACAGCGAGTTGAAAGTACAGACCTGCTCGCAGATCTCACTGCATCATCCGTCCGCTTCCTCGGTTGGAACTTTTCCCTTCTCTCCAGCCGGACTTGTTTATTCTCTACTTTTCATCGCTCAGTTCATCCACGGTCACAGAGCTATCCTCACCCGGTGCATCATCTCCAAAGAAAGAAGAGGAGAAGCAAGGCTCTCACGCGGCGGGATACATCCCCCCACTGCTCGTGGACGTGACGGGGAATAGCGCTGACTGCAGATGACGGCGCTCCAACCCAGGCGGCGGTGCGCAAACCGCGCGTCTTCAGACCGGGAGGACCGATGCAGCGACGCCGCGGGATCGACCGTCCGCGCACAGACGCGCAGCAATGACCGGGGAGTGCGCGTTCACGGTGGAGCCAATGGTCACCATCAGCGCATGTGGCCATTAATCCACCGTGGGCTGCGGGTACAAGATGACCTGCGGGGATTAGACACAGTCGGTGATGACACTCTCGGACATTATTTTGGGGGGTTTCATTTAACCTCGAGTGTTATCAGCAGAAGAGCGACGATGCGGAGAAATGTCCCCTGCGTCTGCATGTGGACTTACACAGCGCATCATTTGTGAAAAACCCACAAAAAACAAGGTGATAAAAATAACACAAGACTGTAAAATAAGGTTCAATATTGTTTCGGCTTTGGAACTCAGGTTGCCTCCCATGGCTGGAGCAGACTCAGGATAGCAGCTCTTGAGAATGAATAGCTCAACGCCCTGTGATGGACTGCTCTTTCAACCCTGGTGAGCAGCAGTTGACAATGTCAATATGCATCTACTGAGGATAAGATTCATGGCTCAGTAGTGTTCCCAGAACTCGGAAAATATCGACACTCGGCAATCTTCAAATCCCACAATCCACTGGAGCGGAAGAGTGACAGGAATGCAGCGACAGAGCGAAGACGCTGTCTGATACGTGTCGTGCCAGAGTTTAGCAGAAATTGCTATCTGCAATGTAACCCGGGTATGAATCCCTTATCAGGACTGGATAGGAAAAACACCGTCAGATCCAAGCAAATGTGAACCATCAGAGTCACGGCGCGCTTGTTTGGCAGTGGGCAGTACCTGACACGAGAGCAAAGCGTCTCAGACTGATGTTGCCCCAGACACGAAGGTGTCATAAAACTATAACTTACACCATCTACATGACTCCTGTTGCCTCCCACAGTGCAAAAACAAAGGAAAATGAGTGACTCAATTGGAAATGAGCGGAAGATTTTCATCTATTCAGCTAAAACTGAGCACCGAAAATATGATTTTATTATATCTGAAATACACCAGTAAACTACAACAATGGCTGTCTGACTATCATTCACCTCACTTGACTGGTGTTTACTAGAGCAGCGTTTTTCCACCGGCGTGCCGCGGCACACGAGTGTCAGGTGAGCCGTGGAAAATCACCTTTCACCTCATTTTTCTGGAGATAGAGGTGGGCGATATTACATTAACATTAAATCATACACATTTAGAACGTGTTTACGATCTACCGATGTGAGGATATGACGTGGATTCGGTCACATTCATTCTATACACTCCAGATCTATGCTGGTGCAACTCACACTGCTGCCTGCACACATTGCTCCTCTTTCAACACACACAATGAAGAAGCCAGTCAAAATTTCCATTTGTTTTTAAACCTGATGCTCATCTAACTCTCCACACACCTTCACCATGGAGTGTTCCATGTCAGTCCCACAATGCTAAAGACTGTCTGTGCTCCAAGATGGAAAGAAAGGAAGAATTACTGTTTTCATGAAGCTGAGGCAAATAATGTTAAAGCTTTGTCTTCCTAAAACTAGAATAAAATCCTGCAAAAGAAATAAAATCGAAACAATTTAAAATAAATAAATAAATCAAGCTGTGTTTTGCCATATTGCCTGCCCTTTTCAGGAGACTTTTTTTTTTAAACAAATATATTTTCTGCAACCAGTTTCCGCAAATAACATTCGCGAATCGCAGACTGAAGTTTTAACAATGTAAAGGGCACTTTTGACGAAGCACAACGCTTTGGCTGAGGTTCCATAGTTGGTGAGCCTTGGGATTTTTTCAATGAACCAAGCGTGCCGTGGCTTAAAAAACGATGGACAACACTGTACTAAAGTACATATGAATATCTATGACTATCCTCGTCCATTCAGTTTTAAGGATATTATCTGGTCCAGATACCTCGATTCAAACCTTTGTAAAAACTTGAAAAAATAATTACACAAGATTGCGTATTAGGTATTATTTATAAAATATAGAGTTATAGCATTATAATATCTAGAATATAACCTTATAAAAAGTTTCAATAACGATAGAGAGTTTGTTGGGAACAATTAAGGTTGCAGCTTTATTTATAAACCGCGTGTCACATGTATGACACTGGCACAAAGTGCCTCAAACGAAGACAAGAAAGAGTGCAAGCAAAACAAACAAAACAAACCCACACAAATAACACTGGTGAACCCAGGAAGACCCACACAGGCTCAGAAGACAGAGAGGTGAAAGTGAAGAAAGAGTCTCACCATTAGAAAACACCTGCAGTAAAACACAAGGAGATGAAAGAGACACTCATCTATAGCACGTGAGTAAGATCGCAAAGCAATGGAAGGACAACAGGAATTCTGTCTTAAATATTAAACCACGGTTGTATGAAACATTCAAATGAAGACGTGCATCATGTTGAATCCCAAACCAGAAGGAATATATTGATCAGAGCACTGTCTGAGATGCTTCATCTATTTAAAGCCAGCTATATATTGATCATCAACGCACTGGCTTCCTCACAGCTTCTGTTCACTTGCCCTGTTGTTTTAAGTGAAAACAAAGACAAGTTTGCACATTTCCAGCATGAGAATTCACTTTGCTGCTCAAGTCTACTTTATAGAGATATTCCAATAACGTGGGTGGCATGCTGTTCGGCTCTCCAGCTACTGTAGGTCACAAAACAGAAACAAGCAGTGAAGGCATGGTAATACTGTCTGCATAATGGAAGGAAGAGTTGAGGCTTAAAGGCCTGTGAACCTCTGCACCCATTGTTTATCACCACCCAAACACGAGCAAGATGTCACCATCGCTGTTTGGGAAATGTAGTCAGAGAAAACTTTTGGAGCAATATGGGGCATTTAGAGGAACTCCATTGCTTTCCGGGTGGAGGCGATGCTTATTGATCTGCTCATCACCAGCTTTCTAAGCTCTTGGGCACAGAGAAATGACCTCTTCATGTAGTATGTTCTGATGGAGCTTGCAAACACAGTGCTTGTTCAAGTGTCATGATGCGCAGGCAGTGAGGACTTCACTTTCATTTTGTGTAAAGTTGTTTAGTTTTTGTGATTTGAAGTAAGAAGGACTTGACATGGGTAACAACTACCATCATTTTCTGGACTACTGACCCTCTACATTTAAGAAGAAAAGAGAAAGAAGAAAAGAGACTTTGTACACACAGAAGCTGCACTGGTCTATAGGCAGCAGGTGCAGCGGTACAGGCAACGCCATAGACAGAACGCTGATTTGACTGGCTTAAAAATGTGCCAGGATAAGTCACATCACCTCTGAAGTTTTGGAAACTGGTTCCAGCATCAAGACCGATGAAAACAAACGTGACGTCCTGGACGCGGGTCTGGCCCCCCGGTAGCTTCAGCATAGCTTCGGTCTGATGGGACGAAGATTCTTTAGCTTCGTTGACACAAAGTGCCTCAGGCAAAGACACAAGAAGCCGCTTGGTGGCAGGAAGATCATTTGCCCTTAAAGCCCTTACATGAGTTGCATTGTGGTTTAAGCGTGTGAAAAAAGTAGCAACTTACAATCCGGAAATAACAGTAAACAAATGATCATTACCAGCCACTTTTATGACCAACTTGAATTTTCGTGCCATATGACGCTGCAGGTGTGCTTGTCTATATTGCACTTTACAGTGGCGTCATTGGAGAAACGTGGATCTCTTCTTTTGATCTTTCGCTCTTCCCAGAACAGCAGCAGCTTGTATTGCTCTCATACTTTTGTCACTCAGACCAGCGTAACGTTGTTATGTAATCCACTACAAGATGGTGACGTAGTTCTCAGAAATAGAACAAGCAAAAATGACACAAAAAAAGTACCATGTGCTGAAAAGTGACAACCAGCGTCCACATATGTGGGTGGCAGGTCCGAATCCAACGCTGTGTTGCAATCGTCCCCTATCAGCAGCTGTGGGTGACTTCATGCCCTTGTTGCTCTCTAAACTCACCCTGCTGGGAACCATGACACACACACACACACACACACACACACACACACACACACACACACACACACACACACACACACACACACACACACACACACACACACACACACACTTTTTGTGGGGACCGCTCATTGCCATAACCCTTTCCCCAGCCTCTCACCCTAAGCATAACCATCCACAACAAATGGTTAACCTTAACCAGGACTCTGAACCAAACTTGCACCAAGTACACACACACACAAAATATCATTTGAAGGCGCCTTTTCCGGCACGTGTGCATGCAAATTTTAGCGAATCTCCTGCAATCTGTGGTCCAGCCCTAAGGGCGCGCCCATTCTTAGTGCAAGCGCAAATGAGCCCCACGGTTTTCGATCAAAACAACAAGGCACTCAGCATGAATTGCTAGTCAGAGATTTGTTTCTGAAAATACATATTTGACTTTTGAGTTGTATTTAATTTGGACGCAGTGATGCGCTTCAAAGACTGAATGAAAAAAAAAACCAAATGAGACACCAGAGACACTGTGGACCTCGGACGGCAACATTTTTTATTTCTGTCACGTCATGTGGCGAGGCCACAGGATCTGCCGACATTCTGGGATAAAAATGACCTGGCGTGACGTACACCGCTTTCCCCCTGAATGCACGGAAACATTTGACTCGTGCAACATTTTCAGACAGAATTATTCTTAGGAATGATTAAGAGTCAGACCGCCGCTTCCCCGTCCTTGTACAGGTGAGGCATCTGAAGGCTGCATCTTTGACCTGTCTGCGCATTAATATGCGTCAACTTAAAACAGCCGGAATGTGCTGAGAAACAGATATATAAAAGAAAAATGACCATTGTATATTTATGTCTCACTGAGCGGAAGCAAACCCTGGCTGTGTTTTCCAGAGGTTGAGCACGCATGCTTGGGGGCTCATTACTTTGGTCTTCATGCATCTCCCTCTAAAAAGTGCACCCACCGTGCACCCATTGCGCGGCAGGATCCGGCGCACATTAGCACACCGCCTAATGGGCTTTCGCTGTATTAGCAGCAATAGAAAGTTGCAATAACAGAAGCAGGCAATTATGCACTATAAGTAGGGAAAACATTGTTAACAGTTACCCTACTGCCTCTCATTCTCTGAGCTGTAAATACATATTTCCCAATGGAGGCATGATAATAACTTCTGCTTATTTGCAAACACCTTGTAAGGAGAACCTTGTGGCTCTTTTGATGAAGACTTCATTTCAGGGGCATTTTTAATGCATAACTAGAGACGGAAGGGGACATAAACTGTCTATCTTCTTATTATTTGTACTATTATTTTGCTTTTTTTCCCCCCACGTTATTATTTTCATTTTTAGATGGGCAATAAAGCCAGGCATGAATGATGTTGTGTCGGTGGGAGCCATGTGCTTACTGTATTCATAGGCCCAGAATCAAGGGTTAAGGGGAAGAGCGCTATTCTCCAGTGGGCAACACAGGTGCAGTCTGAGATGAAGAATGCAGATGAGGGTCTACTTAACCATTAAAAGACCCGGAGTGATGACCTAAAAAGTATGGCAGACTCAGGTCCACAAACCAGTTTTTAATCATACAGCTGCAGTGTCGGAGCATTACGGCGTGAGGGGGCTTGTTCTCCGGTGAGCAATAAAAGAGCACTGGTTGCAGATATGGCAACATGCTGGCTGCGAGATGACTCCATAAAGCCTAACATGATGGTCGTCCAGTGGCTTTCACAGCAGATTTAGACGTCTAAGTAGCAACACATGACTCAAATTGGAGCACTGAGGACCATCTCCAGTCTCAACTCTGGTACGGCTGAAGAACAAGTACAGGGACGAAGCAAACTGGCTGTGAAGGAAAACGCAGGCAGTAGCACTTGGATGTATATTTACCTTTGACACACTGGAAGCCGAGGTGGTTCAAACAAGGTCTCGGGTGACTCAGAAGCAAAGGGACAGGCGCAGGCTGGGACCTTATCTTGCTTCTTGATAAGCCCCAGGCAAGGACACACTTGATCTAATCCTGGAGGAGTGGCCGCAGTCAGGGAGAGGCTCGCTATCCAGGAACACTACATCAAGTTCATGATCCAGGAATCACCAGCTTAGTGGGGCTCAATCACTGGAGCCGCAATTAGGTTCCAATTGAGGAAGCGTTATGGGCCGTTTCTGGTTGCTTATCGTGCAAAGTTTCTACCCAACTGGGCACGACTGGAGCGGCAAAGAGGAGCGCCATTGGAGACTTTGGCTGGCTTTGCACAAGAGCGACTGTTTTTACTGGATGTGCCAAGTGCTGACCATTCGGAGGAGCTGGATTTTCGACCCACGACAAGAGTAAGAGAAAGAGAAGTGGGCCACCAGAACAAGAATGGTCCATTCATTCATGGACAAGTGAATAAAGTGGGTCTCCATAGACACCCAATGCACATGAACCCACTGTTGAGACAATCGTGGGACTGAAAAACAATAAAATAAATACAAATAAAAAGAGTAAAAAAAACATGGTATCATGAGTCCCGATGGCTCCATCACATCTCTGGTGATGGCCTCTATGTGTGTAAAGTCTTGCAGCGTACAAACAGCATTAGTTTCAAGGCAGTGATAATCTGCACACCATAACAAGAGCGTTATGATAAAAGATCAAATAAACATGGGCGTGCGGGCCAATCCCCTTTCCAAGCGAGTTAGCGGAGATTTGTAAGTGCTAATGTCAAGAGCATTAAATCTGTCCCTTTCTATCTGTCTGCACTTAAATCCGTACATATGGGAGCCCCAGAGATTAGCCCTAATATGTCCGGTGGCAGACTAGCTCTTAGCACCGTTGGGGCTCTAAACCAGTGAACTGGAGCAGATAAGATCGGCCAGGATCTGCAGTCATTGGTGCCTGGTGTTCATCGGGTCAAAATCAGCGGTCGGAGTGGAGAGCCTCCAGCTTGTGCCGACAGGCTGCCCATGGCTCTTTTCCCGCATTTCACAGTCAGTCCTTAACTCACTCTCTTCGCAATGCTCTGTCATACTTCATCCCCGAGATACCGAATCTCCCACTGCGCTTCATCTTTTCTCCACCACATAATTTAGCTGATCTCACCCTGCTGCTTTTTTTTTTGGTGGAAGAAATGGGTTTTAATTTGCGCAAGCTCCTGGAGGTCCAGTTAGCGTTGTAGTACTCAAGATTGGTCTTGGTTTTGAGACCACTTTTTCAGGGTCTTGGCTTCGTCTCGGATGCATTTTTTTTGTTTTACTCGAACTTCTCTCTGTCTCTTGACTGGGCGGACTGAGAGAGAAAACTGCCATAATTGGTTTTAACCTTTTTACCTTGATTTTAAAACGAACCGAGATTTTAAATTTAATTCTCAGATCAGCGCGGTCGTCAAGTTGTGTTTCTTTTATCTTCGTCGACTCTCTAAGGTGAAGGCCATTTTATCCAGGCAGCATTTGGAGGCAGTGGTCAATGCTTTTGTCACGTGCCGACTGGACTACTGGCAGGAGTTAGCCAGGCGTCCCTGTCCCGTCTGCAGATGGTCCAGAATGCTGCAGCCAGGTTCTTAACAGGGTCACGCAAAAGTGAGCACATCACCCCCAACTTAGCTTGTCTCCACTGGCTGCCTGTGACTTTTAGAATTGATTTTAAAGTTCTTCTCTTTCTTTGTAAAGCTTTTAATGGTCTTGCCCCTCAGTATCTGGTAGAGCATTTAACCCCCTATGTTTCGGTCCTTGAGGTCAGCTGACCAGCTGCTCCTGGAGGTACCTGAAACTAAGAGGAAGATGAGAGGAGACCGGGCTTTCTCAGTCTGTGGCCCTCAGCGATGGACTGCCCTTCCTCCCCATGTTAGACAGGCACCATCACTTCTTAAAACGCACTTTTACTCTTTGGCTTTTATACAACCACACAGCTGATCTTTTTAGTCATTTCTGCCCTGCTCTAACTTTATGCATTTATTGTTATTAATGTTTGTTTTATTCTGGTGTTACAGTTGTACAGCACCGTACCGTATTTATGGTATCATTGGTGAAAGAAGGATTTTGGCTTTTTGTTCAGGTTTATTCTTCGTCATTTGTCGGGGATCTCAAACTAATCCACAAAAAAGCACTGTGGGTCCCGGTTCAGTTTTGAGACTCCATATACACACATATATGAGTCCGCTCTTAAAAACAATGAGTCGTCGCCTACGACACGAGTTAGCTGTGCTCACTTTGAATATGTTGATCACAGCGGCCTGCTGACATCTACGTACGTCAAAGTCCCTTCTTTCTCCCCCTCACCAATATCCGCCATAATTGGACAGCCGCGTCTTAAAAAGTGAATGATCGGCGTAATATCTGACCGCTGGAAGAACACGTTTCAAGAGGTTAAATGAGGAAAAAATAATCCCCAGGCAAGTTGTCAGATGCGATACGTGTAGATGAGTGAGCTGACCTTTCTCTCTTACAAGGCAATATTAGCACAAGCCATTAGAAGCGATCAAAGCTTAATGCTTATGGCCAACGCTCGGGGGTCCTTGAACCTCACGGCACTCCAGTTGTGAATTGTCTTCCCAGCGCTATCTCCACCATTACAGACGGCACGGTGTCAGGCATTCTATTTAACCTTGTGCAATGAGTTCTTCCCCCGTACATCTATCACCACCAATCATATCTACATCCTTCAGCGCTACGCCACGTCCCAGAGTGAAACGGCAGCGCATATCAGCAGGTGCGCGGCCGCATGTGTAACCAGGGCAGGGCCACACACAGCAGCCTGCATTGTACTTTATAACTACGTGATCAATTTCATTAATTCTCAAAATGCAAATGAGCTAATTAAAGATCCTGAACTTATAGAATTACCCCCATTAGCTGGCGGAGCGCTATCGCTGGCCTCTGGATACATACACTCTTATTAAGCTGCACCCGCCGCAACCGTTTGCGACACTGTGATCCATAATTTAAGATAATTCACGTGCTGCGATTAGAACAGAGGAAAATGTAATGCATTTCTTTTGAGAAAGTCTTTTTTTTCCGTCTCCATTCTACTTTTCAAATAATATTTTAATAACACCACATGTTCTTCACATGTATAAACAGGCACTATTATAAGAATTTGAATGAATATTGTGGAGAGGTTTGGCAGCAAAGATCAGGCGTGCAGACAGTGTGGACACATGGGGGGTGAAACTGAATATTGGAGAGATGGAGATAGCAGGCAAAAAGACAGGAGGAAAACATCCAATGAGGTTGGTGAGTACAGTCAGGGAGGACAGGAGTGACTCGGGAGGATGATCAAGAGAGGTTGAGGCGGGTGACATGCGGTGGCAAAAGACAAACATGTTAAATAGCAACTGCTAGTTTTGACCACTGACGCCCCGTCACACATCCGTGCGCTGAGGAAAGTCGGCTGCAACGCACCAACAGATAGAATCAAGGGTCTCGTGGAGTGAATGCATTGACACAGGTTCAAAACATCGACCTCACATGGCCCTGTTAAGACCAACACACAAGCTGCCAAATCGTGACTATTTTCAAGTGGACTTTTGTGTCTGAAACTGACTCTCGCTTCATGGTGACCACTCAACCACGAGCCTTTTGTGGCATGTCCTTACGCCATCGGCACCATAGGGAAGATGGAGGTTACATCCATATCACATGATACACGACATGCAAAGATGAACTGCTGGAATATGAAAATGTATAACTGAAAGTCTTGTGTCATGTTTATCTTTATACAACCAGAGAAGGCAGCTACAGTTTAAGGAAGTGAATCCATGACAAACGTATATTACTAGTACGAAACAAGGGAGCTTTGGTTGGTTCTGCTGGTGGATTCACGCTCTCCACACTCAGCCGGTAGTTTGCTTTGAAGCTGTAATGCTCTTCTTTGCATCGGAATTATTGATCATGAGGAAGGTAGAAGTCATAAACATCACATTGCTCTGGTGCCAGAAAGTCTACTTCCTCTTTTTATGAATGAATGTAAATGTTTTTTTCACACAAACCATAAGGAGCAGCCCAGAGAAGATTGCCAGGCCACACGTGGTGCCTGAGAACCATCTAGACCTTCAGTAACAGCAACCCTGAAGTTAATTTTGGCTTGTTTTGAATGTGTGACAAGTCTCTTTGATCTTGTTGCTTTGATTAAAGGTCCAGTATTAATAGCTCTTTTTTTGCCTCTCACAAAAGAAGCAGCTGCGTCGCCTGCACTTTAAGTATATATTTCATTCGTTGAGTCCATTTTTATTCCGGAAACTTCACTTTCACTTAAGTTACAATACGATAAATAAATCTTTGACTCTGTCATTATGAAATGAATCAGCTGAGATGCTCCAACAGGTGCATCAGTGAGAGTGAGGCAGAGAGAGGGAGAGAGAGAGAGGGCAAGAGAGAGAGAGAGAGGGAGAGAGCGGGAGAGAGAGAGGGAGAGAGGGAGAGGGGGAGAGAGGGAGAGGGAGCGAGAAAGGGATAGAGAGATAGAGAGGGGAAGAGAGATAGAGAGAGAGTGAGAAGGAGAGAGAGAGGGATAGAGAGATAGAGAGAGAAAGAGGAGAGAGAGGGAGAGGGAGAGAGAGAGAGACAGAGAGGGGAGAGGGAGCGACAGAGAGGAGGGAGAGAGACAGGGAGAGAGAGATAGAGAGGGGAAGAGAGAGAGGGAGAGAGAGAGGGAGAGAGAGAGAGGGAGAGATAGAGAGGGGAAGAGAGAGAGGGAGAGACAGAGAGAGAGAGAGGGAGAGTGAGAGGGAGAGAGGGATAGAGAGGGGAAGAGAGAGAGGAAGAGAGAGGGAGAGAGAGAGGGAGAGAGAGAGGGAGAGAGGGAGAGGGACTGAGGGAGGGAGAGAGAGAGAGGGAGTGAAAGAGAGAGAGAGAGGGAGAGGGACTGAGAGAGAGAGGGAGAGGGACTGAGGGAGGGAGAGAGAGAGAGAGAGAGGGAGAGATAGAGAGGGGGAGAGAGAGGGAGAGACAGAGAGAGAGAGAGAGGGAGAGGGAGGGAGAGAGAGGAGGGAGAGAGAGAGAGAGAGGGAGGGAGAGAGAGGAGGGAGAGAGAGAGAGGGAGAGATAGAGAGGGGAAGAGAGAGAGGGAGAGACAGAGAGAGTGAGAGGGAGAGAGGGATAGAGAGGGGAAGAGAGAGAGGAAGAGAGAGGGAGAGAGAGAGGGAGAGAGAGAGGGAGAGAGGGAGAGGGACTGAGGGAGGGAGAGAGAGAGAGGGAGTGAAAGAGAGAGAGAGAGGGAGAGGGACTGAGAGAGAGAGGGAGAGGGACTGAGGGAGGGAGAGAGAGAGAGAGAGGGAGAGATAGAGAGGGGGAGAGAGAGAGGGAGAGGGACTGAGAGAGAGAGGGAGAGGGACTGAGGGAGGGACAGAGAGAGAGAGAGAGGGAGAGATAGAGAGGGGGAGAGAGAGAGGGAGAGACAGAGAGAGAGAGAGAGGGAGAGGGAGGGAGAGAGAGGAGGGAGAGAGAGAGAGAGAGGGAGGGAGAGAGAGGAGGGAGAGAGAGAGAGAGGGAGGGAGAGAGAGGAGGGAGAGAGAGAGAGAGAGAGAGAGAGAGAGAGAGAGAGAGAGAGAGAGAGAGAGGAGGTGGCAAAGCAGTCTGCCAAAATTCCATCAAGCAGCAGGGAGCAAATGAGCATTTACAGTATATTTTGGGGCTGTTGCCTGCGTGTTCATGTGCGCACGCGTTCACATGTGTGTTTTCCAAAAAGCATTTCGATCCATCAGCACTCGTCTAGAAGCTTACAGGCGGCTTACGGAGCAGCAGGGGGTTATGGTAGGGGGTCGTCGAGAAGGAGGAGATGGGAAGGGGGTAGTGAGGAGAGCTGGAGGGCTTACAGAGGAACAGGGCACAGCTGGTTTTTAATTGAGTCACCCCCCACACGTCCCAGTACGTGCACACGCATGTGTGTGTGTGCGTGCACTGACACACACACATGCTTAGTTTTACTCAGCACTTTCCCAGCTGATGGCTCAGAGGAGCTAAACACTTCAATATGGCCGCCTCTTCTGTGAAGGCCTCCTCGTAGGCTCTGTTTTGGCGGGGTGACTAATAAAGCGCTGCACCAATCCCAGCGCCTGACAGCGAGCTGCCACCAATCTTAGCAACCTGCTGCCTCTGTTCTTTGAGGATGTAATGTCTTCAGGGAAGATCGGCGCTGCCTGTCTACATGTACAGTAGTGAGGCCACGGTGAAGCACAGTACAGCACGTGATGAAGCAAACACTGGAGAGGGTCCAATGATCCACCACGGTATGATTGCACTCGCTAAAAAGATTAGACTTCATCTGGGTATTTGAATGTTTGAGGTGCAATTTTAATTAAAATAAACTCAACACCGCATTAATGGTAAAAAGTACAGCAGTAATTATTATCGTTGATATATTGGTGCGTTTATTAAATACTATTGCAGTAAAATTGTAACTTACCGCACTGTAAAACACTATTTTCCTAAGACTAAAATGACAGTAGAGCATTTTAAACATGTTGTAGAAATGACTAGATATGAAAATTCTAGGATGAGAAGGGAACACTTTTGAAGTGTATTAAATATTCCGGAAACGGAATGGAAATCAGACAATGTTCACACAAATGGATACAAGAAATCCAAGCACTTTAATATAGAGGACAAAAAAAGTACTGTAGTACTTCACAAACAAGTCAGTATATTGGGAAACAGAGTAATCATGTTGTTTTATGTGGAGGGGGTGAAAAAGGGTAAAATCTATACTCTAGGTGTGAAACACACAAACCTGAAAACAATAGTGAGACAATTAAAGAAATAAATATATTATTGCAAATGAAAAAAAAATTCAGTGATCATACTAGTTCCTTACTGTGGTTTTCATATTAGGTTATGTAATATTAGAAGTGCAATGTAAACGTCGAAGCATATTTAAAGGGCAAGAAAAAAAATATAAAAAAATATTTACCAACTTATTGATTTCAATTGAAACACATAAATTATATTCAAAAAAGCGGCAGAGTTTCAGCTAACCCTGTACTAGTGTTGAACTTCGAACTTTCTATGGACAAACATGGACATGACTTCTGAGATTGCCCTTCACTTTCACATCATATCCAAAGAAATCAACGTCTAAATTGTGAAGAGAAACAGTCACATGACTCCATTATGTTCACCGTGTAGTTCAAAACTACACAAAATTCTGTGCTCAGTACCATTTTCCCCGCTGTGTTGCCATCGTAACACAACATCAACTGTGTTCCATAGGCACCATATTTCTTCCTCTTACTAACATCCATCATTTTATTTTTTATTTTCATTTCCTGGGCACACGCTTCAGAAATGGCTGAGCACAAGATAAATGTCATGAATACATGCATCCAACTCAGGACATGGAGGCAGAATTCAGCTCGCTGCACAGTGTTGAGTCGTCTGTGTTAATTTAACCATGTATTTCCCCTCAATGCGTGTCACTTCTGCGTCCAGCAAAGTGCCACGGCCGAGTATCGGGCTTTAAACAGCATTTAACCCTATGAAACATTGCCATTTCATTGTCTCCATTATCAGCCCAAATGTCAATATAGAGACAACAGAACCGACACTGGATTTCAATGATGAGTGTGAGTGAGTCACACCAGTTTTAATACAAGACGGAAATGCGGTCCGCACGACCGCACAACAGCATTGTATTCCACTGGAACTCCCGGCTACATACGCCGCTTTAATCATTTGCATTTCAGCCTGAATAAATAGGTGTCAAATGTGAGGTAATTAATCCTAATACCATTAGCAGTGTACGGATGAACATGGCAACAGTGCTGAAAGAGACGGTGCCATCAGTGACAAATACGCCTCGTGGTGTCTCTCGGCAACTTGTGTACCGTCATGAGGCCGCGGGGGCTTTGGCCACACCCCCTGGCACAAACACGCCAATGCATAGGAGCGCGCTCAGATGAGCACGCGCTCAGAAGAGACAAATCCATTCCACTTCATTGGCTCCACTCTTCCCCGCTGAAGATGACACCAAATGACTGCCACCTCATTAGCGGCTGTAGCCCACGAGCTAACAGGCCACGGAGACAGTGCGCCACGCCACGTTAGCTAATTATAACAACAACAATAGCACTGCCTCAGGACGCTGCTGCTGCTGCTTTTCTCTTCAATTAATTTTATCAGATGCGCGCAGAGGGTGAGCGGGGGTTCAGTTCACGTGGCGCCTCAATAGGAGGGAAATGTGTTTATTCTATAGGTTTGGCCAGACGACAAGAAGTTGCATCGCTGCCGAGCGCAGTCCTTAACCTGCTCCTGAATGGAGTCATGAACACACTCCAAATGTGAGTGAGGAGGACTGAAGAGAGCTAAATTATCGCTCTTATATTTCTCTCAGATGCACGCGGCACACAGCCGGAGATGCTGTCAATCCACCGGGGCCCAGGAAGGCTTCAGTGATAAATGACAGAGAACAAACACACAGATGTTTCTGATGTGAACTGCAGCCACATGCGCCACATTTTTCTTGATCTACTTCCCCTCTCCTCAGGATTAGAGATCAGCCAATGCTGTTTCATGTCATTGCATCTGGAGGAGATGCCGGCAGCCTCTTCCTCACAGATCGCTCGCATTGGCCAAATCTGTATAGACAATACACGGCGGCATTGCTCTGCCATAATGTATTCCGCCACGATATGTATTTCTTCAAGAAATGTATCATTTATTTTGGCACAGTTCTATGCGTACTGTAATATTCCCCACATGCGATGACGGATGGGGAGAAAGACTATTTGCACTCTGCCAGGGTGAGATTTCAAAACAACAGTATTAACTCTGGAAACATATGCTGCCTTCATCGTCTGGGAGTATAAATCCTTGGTGACAGAGACTGAAATCACAATGTTTTAAAAAGAGCTGGGATGGTACGCAGTCTGAGGGAATCTTCCCCGACAAAACGGACTTCAGATGAATGTGGATTTTGAAGTCAGATACCGAATACATATGTCATCATGGACGCAGATTCAGAGGTTGGAGATGTGTTCACGTGGTAGTAGTGCCCGCCTCTCATCCTGCATCATTGTTTATACCACATCAGACCTACTTCCTGTCCATATTTGACTCAATAGTTTGCTGTTTTTAGCAGAGAAGAGTGGCACTCAAGAGGCGATTATTGTTGTCTGTGTCGTATTGTTGTTCCAGTGTCTCTATTCCAGGCATTTGTGTTACCATTATCATTACCTTCTGTCAGACCATTCTTTATACACATGGCATCGGTGGGACGTTTCCCCCCCAGAGAGGTCATCGATCTAGATTATTATTTATTTTTATTTCTTTTGTAAATGACAGAAATTATTCTGTACACCAGTCTAGTTCTAAAAAACAACCAACAACCCAACCAACTCATTCTGTCTCATGAAAAAGAGAGCAGATCATGAAGAAAGAGATGAAAGAGGTCGGGGTAATGGTTAAACCATGGGGTTACCTGATTTCACTCTTGAAATTCAGTCTCATGTCACTTGTGCTTCACTCATGGGAGAAGCACATGGCCACATAAGGTGCTATATTTTCTTGGGAGAGTTTTGTGTCAGTCCACGTGGCGATCGTTGACGTGCGACACCTTGGGAGTGAGAGTTCATTGCCTCTTTGTCCCAGTTATTTGGGGTATGTGGTGGAAAAGGGAACATTTTCACAGAAGGGTGGGGCATTTTCGCCTCAACACACGAGCGCCCATAGCCGGAGCTCCTATTTGGCCAAGCATGCGGTTTTGCAAACGTTTAGGACATCATTTCCCTTCAGTCTTAGGGAGGATTTGCCTAACCTGAGATGTCGAAACCAGAATCCCGACCTGTTCCTTTTGGACCCGGTCAACTGAAGCTCAGCGACATTCACCCAAAAATGGGACCCTCTTCACCTGAGATCTTAGAGTGAGGGATCAGACTGTCTATGAAGATGGCTATGAAACTTGCCACTTCAACTGAAAAAAAAAAGTTTGGTGGAGACTTTTATCGTTGAGTCCATCTTCACCTTACCGATCATCTACTATCACCATCACCTTGTGTGGTACTCCGTTGCAACTATCACTGTATAGAAGAGACGTCAACAGATGAGCCCTTTTGCAGAGAATCTATTCAACTGCTCCATTTCTCTACTACAAACAAACAGGATGGTTCACGTCTAACCCAGAGGTTGGTGACACAAGGTTAGTTTTCTCTGCCAGGTCTTTCTTAAGAGCTCAGGAAGGTGAGGTGGCTTCACAGTGAGAGGTCGTGGGCATGTCCATCTGCGAGGAGGCCTCACGTCTATTGGCTGCCTTGAGAACGTGAGGAAAGCGTGCGCATCTCTGGTAAGAATGCCGCCGCAACGACCAGCCGTGGAGAGCCAGAGGAAAATGGAGTGAAATAAAATGAATTGCAAGCGAGTATGTCACTGCTTGGCGTGAAAATACGACAGGAAGAACTTGTAATTAAATAAACAAAGCTCTGTCATATTCTCATGATCTCAATGAATGTGCAGCCCATGTTGCCACAATAGGAAGACAGCAGAAATCAAATTAGAGGGGATGAGACAGCATCTGTCTTTGGCGCCTGTGTCTCCCTGGACTGGCACTGACGGCGGGACTGGCACCGAACGGCCCATTGTTTTCACAAGAGCTTGTCGAACGGGTGGGTGACGGGGACGTGGCCATCAGTCACCGGGAGCAACTTAACTCTGCTTAACTCTGCAGTCATGCAAACACATTACGGAGCAAGATGATGGTTTAACAGTCGCACCGTCGATCATTAGGAGGAGACGTCGAAACGACGGTGCCATTTTAGACCATCTGGTGTTTGGAGATCCAGGACGGTTGTTTTGGGGTGAACATCAACAGACATCAACCGATACTGCTCACCAGTCATCGCCCGACACTCGTGTTGCTCACACTTCATCCGTGAGCTTGAGCTGCTTTGTATGGATCTGGTTTTCACTGCAGTCAAACCAGCGTGGACCGGTCACCAGCGCCACCACCCTGCTAATGAATGACCTCCATGACCACAGCTCTTGCCGATCCCAGGAGATCTCCTGGACTTGTTGTGTTTGAGTTGTGTTTCATGAAGTGGGACCAACTGCTGCCAATACAATCCGACAGGACTGGCACAGGGTGCATGGAATATAAAAGTTTAATCTGTACTCACCCTCAGTAGGTGTTCAGGCATCTGAGCGGCCGAGTGCTAGATAACCTGTCTGCTATGATCGCTGGTTAAATTCCCAGTCTGAGTCTGCATGAATAAGGGATCGAGGTTGTGTCTGAAACAGCAGCACGTGTAAAACCATCACTACTTGTTACTCTTGTTTGCAGAAATGGAACTAAAGGAGTCTGTCCAATGAATATTGTACGCTACCTTCAGTTCTTATATTTATGGTCGTGCACTGTTGGATTATTCAGCAGAAAGAAGAAGAAAAACCCTCCTTCATCTTCCCACTTCTTCTGTCAATAAATAGTTAAGTAGGGCTCGAAAGCTTTCTGTGAATGCTGAGTCTTTGTGACCACTGAAAGAAGACGCCATTGTGGCGTGCTGTTTTACACATTTCTGCAGCGACACTTTGTGCATCTGTGACCGTTGAGTCATCGTTTCGAACCACCTGCGAAACAAACTCTCGACCAGTCGAGTCGTTGGATGAGCGGCTGACGTCGACCAAGAAGCAGCAGCGACTTACACTTTAACATCTTGCAACTATATCCAAACAAAGAGACAGAAATAGTCTGAGGCAAAGAGGCAACTTTTGATTTAACATCACACACAGCCGTGTGATGTGCAAGCTGTCAGATGGAAATACCAAAAGGTGTTTGTGATGTTCACACAGCCTTTAGCTGTAATTACAGAGTGCACCTTATTTGTTGACAGAATACATTTCTGGCTCTAAAGCAGCCTATTGAGAATCTAAAGTGTGTCATTTGATCATTTGATATTGAACTTACCATCAAAACACATGAAAGTAGGAGAGAGTATACACTTTATTACACCTTTTATTTCACTTTAAAAGCTATATTTTATATATAAATGATTACTATATGTAAAAATGAAGAGTTTCGGTTGAGCAAATTAAAATAAACTAGAGCGCTAGCTGACTCATTCAATAATGGAATTTTATTCGTTTTTTCAAAGCCACTTACAACGCGTCTTCCTGTGAATACCGCGACCCACTGGTCATTTATGCGTGTCAAGATTTGGTGTTGCTCCTCCTATTTTCCTTACCACCTTTGACATCCCAGTGAGAAGACATTATCAGGGTGGAATCCAAAAGGATGCCTGAACCGTCTTCACCTTTCGACGGGAATAAGTAACATCTCTGCTTGAATGACAGAACATTTTATTTTGGTGCAGATGTTTGGCTTCCTACAGCAGATTTTCCCTCATCGACTCGGGCCAAGTTTTATCTGTGAGCCGTCTCTGAGAGGGAAGATGGAGGTTCCTTCTATTTCCAACTTGGCCAGTAAATGATGCCCGTCGTCTCCCATCAATCACAGAGGCGCAGCAGGCTACGAGCAGCGAGTTACCAAATTTAAGCCGGCGTCACGATCCTACGCATCTTGAAAATCCTCCAACAGTACGGACGGCCGTCCTGAAGCCGGTTTGCCTTCTATCTGCTCGTCTTGTACAAGTTTAATGATGGAGAGTTCATTTAAGCACAACTGGCCCAGACAGATGGGGCGTTTGAACTCGTAGCTAACTTTTGAACAAACATTCATTTGCGTTGCATGAGCGCAAGTAGGCCATATGATCTCAATGATTTATCAAAACTGTAAATATTTCATTTAAACCGTGTATAATCATTATTTCTCTAGTTTAACAAGCTCGGAACTGACCTGCAGTGTAGCGCTGAACTGTTCCGTGAGCAAAACCTGTCACTTTCATTTCCACACCTCACGAAGACGCGTGGATAAACCGGAGTTACGTTGCTAGGCTTACAGAGTCACAGAAAGCTGCTGACGTTAAATATCATGGCAAGAAAATCATGAAGCTAGTTGAAGAGATTATTTATTTGTTACATCACTGGAAGCATTTCTATGTTACAGAATGTGCATGAGTATCAGGCAAAAAAAAAAAACCCAACAGTACATCATAAATAAGTCCAAGCATTCGCCCTCAACTTGCGGGATCCTAGTAGACAGCTTGGTTTGTACACGTCTACCTTCACTCTCCAAGAATATTTTGTGGTGCTGTTCCTGCAGATGAATGTTTGCAGAACAAGGAACCCACCCTCACCCAGACTCATGTCCAATTTTTGCAATCTGTGAATTTACTTACGTTGGCAAGTTGTGAGTTGGTCGTAAACATCAGAGCATGGACTTCTGTTGAGTTGCAGCTGACTGACATTGTTTGTTGTTAGTTTCCCGTTTCAAATCCTTTTACAGGTTAATAGCCGTTGTTTTTCTTAAAAAAGAATGACCTCAGCTTTTATATGTCTGTTAGCAAAATAAGGGATTGTTGGGGCCTCAAACACAGAATGCTACTGCCATCGGCTCATAGCTGTCAGAGACATTCCAAATGCAAAAATATATATATATATATACATATTTATTTCAACATGAACAGATAAAATAAATGTACAGGGCAATTCTATTTGGTTAAACACATAAATGTATACATCAACATTCAGAACTGCACTGTGAAGGCCTGTGAAACAAACAATCCAAATGCCATCAGTGAATCTCTGTACTCATGTCGACACCAATAAAGTACATGAAAAACAACGAAGGTTTGCTGAAGTGCACATGCTCTTCTGCTAAGGTGATCATGCTCACATTTGTAGAGTAAAACATTGGTGTAGAGCCCTAAAACTATATTTGCTCCACAGGTTGTTATTCATACCAATGTTGGTAAAGGACAGCCACCAGATTTAAGAAGCGCTTTCCTACCTGTGGTGACAGAGACAGTGGCACCTGTTTGAATCAGCTGTTAGGCTACTTCTTCCCTTGACCTTTTACGACCAACAAGCAAGTGCACTGCTGCACACGCCACCTCTGGCTGAAGCCGCTACTGCACTTTCACTTGTGTATCTCTGATTTAAAAAAAATACGATGGGGTTTGTCGACCTGATTAAAAGTGTGTGTTCCGGCTGGCGTGGCTGCGCTGCAATAGAACATCAATAGTGTTGAATATAAAATAAAGACAAGGGAGAATGAAACAAACAACAAGTCCACCACTGTTCTCATGAAGTGTGCAATCTGTGAGAAGACACAATGAACACCGGGCCGATCAATACTTCCCCTTCTTCCTGCTGTCTCCCAGTAATATATTGGAAATGGAGTTAGAAAGATTGATTCTGAACACGGCGCTACAGGCCAGAGGAAAATTAAATGAAAATGTAAATGAAGAGTGCTTGTGTTTGCTCTGTTGTCTGCCTCAACTTGTTGAACCGCTCTGAGGCCAATTCTCCACAGCCATTTGGATTTTGGTTAATTTGCCGTTTCTCTCCAGAAATAAACTCTCAAGGCCGAGCAGAGAGGGAGGTGGCACTCAGGTGGGGCGGGGGGGCGGCGGCAAATTGAGATTATCATCGTTATTAGGCAGCGCTAATCTGCACGAACACGTGCACCTGCGAGCGCTCCGGCAGCCATTGATTCAGGAGAAGTGCCTGGCAGCAAAGAAGTCAACCTTCAGGTCAGAAAGCTATTTCCGAAACTGAAAAAAGGAAGAAAGCAAGAGCCATCCAGTAAAGCACCGAGGTAAACAAACACTATCGGCTTTTCTCTGGGGTTAAACAGACAGCGAACAAACTGTGAGTTCTTATCCCGGAATTTGACTTTAAAGCATGGCTGAGGCGGTTTTCTTTGGTGTGTGTTTCCGAATGCCATCAGAGGGGATTGTGTACTTTCATCTGTGTTGGATTGCTGCGGATGACTCCTCAGCTCAGGCATGTGTGTGTCTGGTGCAAAACCACCAGTCGCTGACGAGACATTAGTCACTGTGCACGTCTGGAAAGAAACATTGAGCCAAGGCACTGCATTACATGGTAAAGTCAGCGCTCAAGTGGGGACAACAGACGCGAAGCATAAAGAAATACATCCAAAGAAGCATCTGTACATCTTTATTTGAATTTTAAATGATGCATTGCAGATTGATAGTCATGGTACTGCACTTATTTGAGTCAGATTTTGTCCAAAACTTTCACATATTCCGTTCCCTTCTGCGCCTCCATCACCACGTCCATGTTGCCCCAGAGGTCGTTCACCTCTTAGTGTCATCCTACCTCGCCATTCATGATCCTGATGTTCTCCACACCATTTCGCCGCCTGTCCAACCCATGATTGAATATCCTGAGTTCAACGTCCTTTCCAGTACACGTTAAATTCCACCCTGCCTGCTCTTCACCTAATGTGCCAGCTGCCTCCCTTTCTCTGTGACGGTCCCGACATGCACTCACTGTTCTAATGAAATATGCTTGAACAAAATTGTCACAATTTCTAAACTCATTTTGGCATGAAAACTTGACTAATTTAACACTTAAAAAAGGATGTTTTCACTGACTTCAACCCTGAAAAGAAACAAATGTCAGAGTGGTTTCTAGGAGTGATGCGCATCCATTCGAACAAGGGAATCTACATTCAAGCTCTTGATAGCATTGATCACTGAATGGCTGTTTTAGCTCTAACCAAAATGCGCATTACTTTACCATATTATATTTTCGGACACCTGGCAAGATTCTCCAGGAACATTCCGTAGCTGGAAGAAATGTGGCTTCTCGCCATCGCATCGTAATTTGTTGCATTCCAACTCACGCTTTCTTCATTGATATTAGCGTCACTTGACAAAAACCTCCCAATTTTATTTCATCCATCACTGAAAAGCTTGTTTTCTGCTTTCTGTTTTCAAATCGCATCATTCAGGAGTTGTTGAGTTGAGAGGAGGCTGAAAAAAAAACCTTAAACCAGGAGGCGGGGCTACACTGGTAGCTCTGCGGTGAGTTTGGGTGGACCTCAGGGGATCTGGGGTCTACCGTAATGACTGTTATGTGAGGGCAAAAAAACAATGGATAAAATACTATTCAATTTCAAGGACTTATGGAATGAACCAAGGCATTCCCACTCCTGCAGGATTGTATATTGGCAATTGTGAAGTGGAAGTCGGCCGTCAACATCTGGCGGTATTTCCTGATACAGAAATACAATGATTCCATTGAAACACCTTTTGTTTTTTGTGTTTTGTGTGTTGTGTGTGTTTCAACATGTGACGCCACAGTCCACCTGACGATGATGATGTGTGATGTCTTATGAGTGAGAGCGAGTCACATTAAGAGTTTAGGGGCCACACATGATCACATGGATGGGGGCCTCCTATTGAGGGACCGTACAGTAGAAGATATCGACAGTTGTATTTTAACTTGGCATGGCGTGTCGGGGCCATCACTGATCCTCCAGACGGAATGGTAATTCATGGTATGTGGCAGGCCATAATACAATAATTCAATCAGAGGCCTCATGCAAAGACGACATTATGGTCGGTCACAGTATGCAAAATGAATGTTAAGTATAAGTCACACCTAAATCGACAGAAAGGTTAGAAGATCCGTGCAATCTGTCGCTGAATATCCATTCTGATATAGGTGGCATTTAGACAGTAACCTTCCCCTCCTCTGTGATACATAATTCTTATTTCAGACTCCGACAGCTTCATTTGTTTCAGCACATTAACATTTCACAGGTAGATTCTCTCTGACTAATCCTCTGTCTGCGATCGGCATCAGGCTCGCATCCTGGCTGGGCGAGAATGAAAGCCACGTGTGACAGTTCGCTATCAGACCTGGAGGTGTTGTTTGTCTAGATTAAAAACCCTCAGTAGTGTGTCGTATAAACCTGTTCCCGCGTTTCTAAAGTGGTATAATCCCTGCAGGGAGGTGACAGGTCTGTAATGGTGGAGCACGGATTGCTGGCGTTGATGTATACAATGGTCTTAACCTCACACGTCTCTATTAGAGCGTCCACTGACACCGGCGTGCCAGCACCCCTCGGGAAGTCAACTAAGACAAACAGTCAGGGGAAGTGAACCTGACGCTCATGTTTCAAATATAGACATCCATAATTCATGACCACGGCAGGTGGTGATGCTTCAAATGTGATAGGGCATCTGTCTGCTGCTGAGTTACTTCAGTTTCATCTTATGTTTCTGTAGCCTGCAGTATTAAACAAATAGGTGCTAAAAATGTGCATCACGTGCACCGCACACACTCACGCACATGGACAATCCATTGCAGCTAATACATTCAGATGAAAACCCGGTGAGAAAGTTGCAAGAAAAGTTTGTGGCCCTCCTGACTGCAAAAGTCAGTTCTCCACCGTGAATAAAATGAAATTAGATGACATCCAAGAGCTGGGAGATGTGTTCAAAGACCACATTTGTTTCGGGCATCTAAACAAGGCTTGAACTACACTCTGAGATCCGTTTATGTCGTCACTTTGAAGTGCTGAGAAACTACAAAGACAGTTAAATGCATCTCTGACACACGTTGGGGTTATTCATCGGCATCCGTGAGTGTGGATGTGGCGGGCGTGTGGGAGACGGCGTGTCTGAGTGTCGCGCAAACCAAAGGATGTGTGCGGGGCCTTGAGTCTTGGCCTGACATCTGTGAGGATGTAAGATGACTTTTATCCATGGCAGGGACACGGTGCACATCACAGCAGCCCAGTGGGAGTCAGTGGGTTTGATAGCAGACCTCTTGCTGCACAGACAAACGCAGGATGGTGGGGGAGGATCAGAGAAAGTGGGTTCTTCGTCTGGGGGTGCCAATGAGCCGGGCGGAGCAGAGGGAAGCATGGGCTCTGGATTTTTCATAATACAGAAACGCTTCCCTCCCTCACACACCAGCCGCCCACTCTGATCCCCCTTGGCTTGTCCTTGGCTGACGGGAGGGGGGGGTCGTTTTGGAGAGGGGAGGAGATGGGTTCTGCCTTATTTGCTAACATGGTCCAGCCCAACAGAAGGCAAATTATATTCTGCTGGGTTTGTGCCCCGATCCCAAGGCGAGCAAATTCTGCATCAGACGCCTTCCCTGAAGATTTGGACATGCTGCCACTGGCAACTAAAACAAGTGCTTCACTCAGTCTGATTTATTCCTCTTTTCGAGAGCAGTCGAGGCTTTGGGACTGGAGAGTTATCTGACTTACTTTGCTCCTTTTGCATACCTGCTTGGAATGTATGAGCGGACGAGTCGGGGAAGAACACATGTGACAGCTTTCTAAAAATAGCCCTCCTTGATATACGATAAATGTACAGCATTAAAAACATCCCCTGGGAAACATGCATAGTCTGGATTAAAGCGTCCTCTTATCTCAGAATGTACAGTGGGCTTGACTAACCCAACATGTGTAGCCGGGACCTCTGGGCAAATGGACTCTGAAAAACTCATAACTGTTGCGTTCCAGGTGGGTGGTGTGGCTTGTGACATGCCTTACCAAACGGTCCATCTTTCTTTCACAAAACGCTGCTCATGGCGTCAGGTTATGCCGCGGAAAGCGGAACATGTGGTTCAATTAAAAGCCTCAGGGTCCATTTATGCCTGAAGTTCCATGCGGATCCTTGTATGAGCAGAGCCTTCTGTCTGTGCGCTGTGTTCATTTTTCTGAATATTTCCACAAAGCTTAAAGACACGGACCGAAGAGAGCAGTACTACTGGAAACCATGGGGGGCAGTGTTGCTGTCACTACCCGATACGTGACTCTAATGAAGAAGACAACGCTGCCTCTGTTTGCTCTTTTGTGCAAGAGCACAAATGCAACATGATTGATGCTTCTTCCAGAGTCACCATGTTGGTTTTGGAGTATGTTGTTTTCATAAACTTTTGAGTCTGGGCTGCTCCCCCTGGTGGATATATTGGTGAAGAGCAATACCAAAGCACGTGATCAGTGATGGCAGCAACAGTGATGGTTTGTAATGGACGGGAACAATTTTGTACGTCCAAAGGTCCACGGGAGTGAGGATGTGTTGCAGCCGAACAAACATGCCGCGGAGATACTGGAGAAACCGTTCAACTATAGTAATTCAGAGATGCAATGCTTTCATTTGCCGCCCACAACCATTAACCGTGGATAATCCAACAACCACCTCTGTCGGCTGAAAAAGCCAAATTGTGTCCCAAGTGAATCTCCACACCAATATCAGGTGAACACCTTCCGAAAACCTTTTCTAAGATGTATAACACAACACTAACAGCTTGCAGCATTTTTCTCTGGCTATCTCTTGTCGGTGCCATGTACCTGTGGAGCACCTCCAAAACTAATATTAGCACCCAGCCAAAAACACCATCCATCTACCAAGACGTAGCCCCCTTTTTTTTAATTTGCTTGCCCTTTCTGACACTTTCTAGCAGACTGCAGCACCGCAGTGCAGAAGGCAGAGCGACTCTGACCTATTTAGGAAACTGGCAAGAGAGCAGCCAGAGAACATCAAAATACTTCAAAGGCTTCCTTTGAATCTATCGTTACGCCCAAGTTAGTCTGAGCGTGTGCGTGCCGTCACACAAACAGCTGCATGCAAGCAGACATATACCACCTTTCCGCGTGCACAGACTTCATCAGCCTTAGGTCTTTCACACACACACCATCTGAGACACGCACACACACACTCTCTCTCTCTCAATATATTCTGTCTGAGCTCTTCGTTTGAACTGCGTCCCACATTGCTAAGTATGGAGAAGCTGAAAAATCACATTAAATGGTGAGGTCTGCCACCAGCGTCATGACTCAGGCTGCACTGCAGAAACTCTCGCCTTGATTGAACTGTTTAACAACTTCCAGCCTGACATATACATTCGCACGTATTTGGCTTTGGATCACTTTTTCAGCCTCTTTCCAAACAGACAGTGGCTTGAGAAGACATTTGAGGTCAAACATGTTTCATCATGTCCCAACCTGAGTGAAATGCTTCAGGCCAGGAAACAACAGGTTTCTCCCGAGCTGGGATCATGAACCCCGAAACTGGGAAAATCCCAGCATAACCCGAACACATCCTTACCGACTGTTCAACATGTAGTAACGTGTGACTCGACAGTTGAGGCTCACCATTGAGCTCTGCCATTCTCCCAAATGCCCCCAAACTCCTCTCTGAGAGACCCCCTAGACTGAGGAAAGAAAAACAAATCCTGTGCAGATCCCTCAGCAATTACCTGAGACTCACACCAAGCACGGTTTTGTGAGCCGCTGTGAAATACAACGAAAGCAAAATGCACAAATGGCTCGCACCAAATGAGTCGCCGTACCGTGCCATGGTTTTGATCAAGTTGCAGTTGAGATGATCATTTGTACAGGAAATAAGTAGAAAAAAAAAGCTCCCCCACCACTGCCCCTGCATTCCATACCGATGAGAGTCACGGTCCCCAGACTTGGATCCACGCGTTTCACATTGTCATGACCGAAACTAAACTTGTGCCACGTAGTGGTGGGCGTCTCCCCTAGAGATAGGGTGAGGAGTTCTGTTACTCTGATAGAGCTCTGCTCTCTGAGTAGAGCCACTGCTTATTCAGTTGAGATGCCTGGGAGAAGGGCGTTTGGTGTGGCCTTGTGAAGCTGCTGCCCCTGCGACCCAGCAACAGAGAAGAGGATGGATGGATGGATAGATTCAACGCTGATCACTGTGAAGTCCGTTCAGTTCAGTGGTGCAGAGAGTCAACACGAGACGCTCCAGTCCAGATCGCTGCAGACTGGATATCAACATATTGTAGGTCCGCAGTAAAAGAGAATGAATTAAACGTGTTCTCCACAGTGATGAATCCACTGAAGTAACTGACTGGTTTTTGCTTTTACTTAACCAGCATTAAGGACAAAATCACTCTATATTTTGTCGCTTCACTTGTGTTGTTCTCATTAAATGCGTCATCGATATCGCTGCGTTGCTAATCTTTCTGTGTACTGATGACACGCTCGGCCGCGTCCCACACTGGCCAGAAACCGCTTTTCGGGTGAGTCGCTGCAAACCACAACCAGTTTTGGTGTGAGTCCGCAACCCTGACACCGCCACAAGAAAAATCACTCGCCACTGCTCATTGATTCCCGATTATGACTCATTTTAAGCCACACACAAAAAATGAATGCTTACTGAAGAATTGTGTGTCAGTTCCACTTCATCTGTCACAGGTTTTCCAGTTGTAATTAAATCCTTTAGAGAGATTCAGCAAGGTCAGTGGGGAGCGAGTCAGGACCTTGGACAGCGCCGGCAGACTCAGCCTGCTTCAATGCGATCTGATGAGTTTTCTCTCCTGTGTGTTTACCAGTAGTTAACAGCCTTTTGTAAGACAGCGCCCCAGCTTCCATCAGCCCTACTGGTAGAGTTTCAAGCAAAGACTGTTGCCCTTCCACCTCTCACACCGGTGGAATCAAGGAGCGAAGGCATTCATGATTTCTGAACGGCTAATGTGGCAGCTTTTCTGAGCCGTACTGGAGGGCGCTCATTATTTATTATTGCATCTGGCCAACTACCTCTTGAATTATTTTCCATACTTTAAACTTTGATGGTTGTGGAATGGCTGCGGTGATAATTATGTGTCTGTCGGAGTGCATGACAAGGAGGGACTTCTCTTCCCGTGTGCTTGCGTCTCTGGATGAAACCAGAGGGCACGTCTTTGTGCAGCATTCCTGTCCCTCGGAGCATTAAACAAATGCTAGCCAGAGCAGAATGCATTAGTGGGCCTGTTAGTTGACTGGAAATACCAACAGGGCAGTATGGCCGCTGAGGCTCTCGCTGGCCATGTGGCATGCAAGCTGTGTATACAATGCTGTGCTTGCACAGAAACAATATTAAATGCAAGTGTGGATTAAATGTGCCAAGACAGGACGGAGAGAACCGACAAAACAAAACAACAATGTCTGTCCCAGTCAGAGTGTGTTTGGTGATAACTGGAGCAAACCAAAATGGACTCTGTGATTGTTAAGGAGAATATGGCGTCTTGCTGGGAGAAATCTAGGACACAGAAGGGGGTACATGGCCCCAGGCGGGGGGGCGGAGGGGCGACTGTGGGTGAAGTCAAAGATAAGTGGGGACTCTGTTTTCAGTCAAGTCGCCAACAGGATTCCTGAAAGGAAGCGTCCGTGATGGTCAGCCAGTTGGTGGAGAATAAAATCAAACTTTTAGGTCAAAGGAACTTGTAGGGAGCTAAGTTGCTAATGTGCCAAATGGAGGGCAGAGCACTGATACATGGAGCAGATTGTTTGCTGTGTTGATATTTGAACTCTGTTTCATTCATACTCAGTCTAGTTAAAGGAGGACCAAGCAATGGCCTCTTATATAACTGGCACTTGGTATGAGCTTTAGCTTTGAATATTTGTTTTGCTGATATGTAACAATATTTTGAACGAAATAGATCAGATGCTGTGTTTTTAATTATTTTATTTTTTCCATTAACAGACGGCTGTGTTAGGAGCTTAGTCAGATACAAGCAATGAAAGAAGAAGAGAAAAAATAATTGTTATTTTTGAAACAAGCGTGAACATTGTGCACGGTTTGAACACGTTGAAATACAATTTTAACTTGCAAAAACATTGATAAAACATTTGTGTGGCACAGTAAATATGTGTAAATATATATACAGTATACTTGTGCTGACTAGACCTTACCAATATTATATGATGCATTTGTGTCCGTTGGTGTACATGTACGTGAATATCTATCTTAATCTCATGGTAGTCACATTTTCAATTTTATTTCAGAAGCTTTGGTTCCTTTAGAGAATAATAACACATGCAAAAAACACAGAAAATGAAAATGAGACGTTTACAGATGTATGGTCCTTGGAGGTGCTCCTGCAGCACACCAGGGGTGTAAGTAACTCCAGATAACATGTCTGACAGGAAGCCAGAGTCTGCTCTCGCTGAAGTGCTGCCACTGAGGCAAAAACATGATTGCTGTTTTGATGCATAGTCACTGCCAGTTAGCTTAATGCAGCTGAAAGTAAAGCATCAGTGCTGGAGAACAAACACTCAGTGAGGATCAAGTGCTTTCGCTGCAATTCAAATGCCACTGAAATGTAACCTTAAACAGCTGAAGCTCCTCTGTGGGCGCGGGACTGTGTCACCATGTGCTTCCATAGATCTCAATGAGAAAATCATGAAGCCAAAAAGACTTTGATTCTCAAGCCAAAAAACTGGTTCAAAAATGATGAAACAGTAGTCCAAAATTGCGATTGTGGCAAACGTGTTTCCACCACATGCTTTTGAAAATTGCTAGGGGATTCATGTTGAGTTAAGCCTCCAAGAGTGAATCCATAATAAAATCCAAATATTTAGGCAGAGAAAAATATGACTGCTCGCCCTGAATATCATAAATAATTTGGCATAGTCCGTGATTTGGCCTCAGCTGGTTGGCAGAATAAGAGCAGGAGCAGGTGGACCGGGCCTCTGTCTCCAGGACGGCGTCTCACTTTGTGGCGGATGAAGGAGCAGACAGAGCCGCTGAGAGCTTCTCTATTTCCCCGTGGCTGGACGGCACTGCCTCTGTCCTGACACCAGCCTGACCAGAGATGATGGCACGGCGCCCCCGCTGCGGGCCTCTGCCTCAGCCAGTCACTCCAGTCGCACACCTCTGGCCTCATCTGTGACAAGAGAGGGAACTGCACACTATATCTCCGCGTCCTGCTGCACACGGCATCGCACACACCAAAAAAAGAACGCTTCGCTCGGATACAAAGGTTTGAAACAAGCACTGGAACGAGAAGGATTCTCAATGAATGTCGAGGTTTTCATGCCTCGGGCTACAAATCTGCAATCAGCCTCCATCCACTTCCTCTCAATGGTCACGTCTGCGTAGGTTTCAGCCGGAATCAAACCTCAGGGGCATAAAGCCTCTGTACGCATCCAGACAAACCCATCAGCAGACCATTTATTCCTATGACAATGACGGCATGTGCACAGACCAGCTGAAACAATGCACCCTCGAACGCGTGTCGCTCCACACCCGCACCCTACAAACACAACACCAGACTGATATGTCTGCTGCGCTCTTCCCATGTTTAATAAACACAGCTATATCTCAGGTATTAATACAGATTTACTCATTCTTCTTTAAGGGGGCAATACCAGGTGCTGAGGTGGGGGGCGCTCTCGTGCACCCACTAACTGCCTGACAGTTTATCAACATGCTTCTGGAGGAAATTCAAGTAGAAAACAAGGGGAAAGAAAGGAGGGGAGGAAATACATGACACTCATGTCTTTAAAACAGAATTTTCTCAAGAAGTTTCATTCCATTTTTTAGTTAATGAATTTATTTCATTGTATTTCAGATTCTCCTTTTACTTTGTCTAAATATTTGAACAGCAATACAACAACGAAAAAAATAAATCAATAAATTGAGGCTTTATTTTTCGTGGCAAATATTGAACCAAATGATGAAATAATTTTGAAACAAGTAAAAAAACAAAAACCAAAAGTAAGGAGTCAAAAACCTATCAAATAAATGGAGACAGTCCAGGTGAAACTAGATAACCACAACAAGCACTTACATACTTAGTCACCTCAGTTATGTTGCAGACACTTTCAGAAAACAGACTGATCTATAGCATTTGTTACAATAGTGGCTCCACCGCCAAAAAAGTCACATGATATTAAACCAGAAACTGATCTTTCTTGATGAATTATTGTGGGTGTGAACATTTCCATAGGTTATTAGATGAATAATAAATAATGTGGCACATCTCTGACACACGTGCCGAGGCACACATTACTGCAATAATGAGCAGGAATTCCAAACCAAAAAAGGAGCAGTCAGGCTGAGTGGTCCAAAAGAAGAGGGGGTTCAGTTGACTGAATTGAATTTAAACCGGTGGCAACAGTGACTGATGTGTGTTTGAGTGATGCTGTGCACAGAAAGAGAATCCAGTCAGCTCGTATGGGTGCATTATGCAAACACACACGCACTCGCACAAGCCGACACACTTGCCCAGCATTTTCTTCTTTCCTTAAGTCCCCTTGAACTGTCGCTATTCAGCTTCACACTGACTCACAAGACACTACCGAGGAAATGACATTTATCCCCTGCAATGCCAACCGGGGACTTGTGTGTGTGTGTGTGTGCGCGTGTACCAGTGGCCTCTGTGTGTGTTTGAATCGCTAACTGGGTCAGAGTGCCGGCAAGGATGCAGAGTCAACATGTTGCCGCAGACAGTGCCATTTATATGGCCAACATGCAGAGCGATGCCCGCTCATCACGCTACAGTACAGGGGGTGGGTTGTTTTAACAAATAGTAGCAGCAGACTATAATCTATGTCTGTATGTTTCTATTTACTAATGACTACTCGGATTTTATTTAATTATTTATTCTCTCATGGGTTTTTATTTATGTGTCTTGTGTTGTTTGATAGCTTGTCACTTTCTTTTAATGTTGAGGCTTTGTGGACATCTTTGGTGTTTGTTGTGTATTTTTAATGTCTATGGTATGTGTCAGTGTTTTTGTTGTCAATAGCTGCTGTGACATGTTGAATTTCCCCACTGTGGGGCTAACAAATCCAATCTCATTTCATCTAATCTCATCTAATCTCTTCGAATCTAATCTAATCTCTTCGTATCTAATCTTATCTCTTCAAATCTAATCTAATCTAATCCCATCTAATCTCATCCCATCTCATCTCATCTCATCTCATCTCATCTCATCTCATCTCATCTCATCTAATCTCATCTCTTCAAATCTAATCTAATCTAATCTCATCTCTTCAAATCTAATCTAATCTAATCTCATCTCATCTCATCTCATCTCATCTCATCTCATCTCATCTCATCTCATCTCATCTCATCTCATCTCATCTCATCTCATCTCATCTCATCTCATCTCATCTCATCTCATCTCATCTCATCTCATCTCATCTCATCTCATCTCATCTCATCTCATCTCATCTCATCTCATCTCATCTCATCTCATCTCATCTCATCTCATCTCATCTCATCTCATCTACTCTAATCTCATCTAATCTAATCTCATCTCTTCGAATCTCATCTCATCTCATCGGTGTTGAATTAAAAAAAAAAGAAATGTTACACACTGTGTCGACAACAGTCAAGATTTTCCTGTGAAAATAGCATTTACACTCCACTCAGAATTTATGGTATTGATGCCACCTGAAGAGCAGTTTGACATCTGCCCCTGCTGCTAATGCAGCGAACAGATAAAAAGAGCCTAGCAGGTTTGCTAAATCACAACCGAGCGAACAAAAGTTGAGTTTTGTTGCCAACGCCAGGCTCCTGTGTTCATAGCGCGATACAAGCCAGGTACTGGGTGAGGCGCCTCGGGCAAGGCCCCTATTAGCAGACGCCTGCAGCTAAAAGAAGTGAGGGAGCTGCGGAAATGAACTGGAGAGTGGCAGCAAAGCCTGTGGTCGGATCACTTCAGATCCTACTTGGAAAACTGTCAGACACACACTGAGAGGGGAAATATATGGTTTTAAATGTTAGTACAGAGTGGAGGATGTGAGGGGAACCGACGAAAGGCGCAGGAAATGAACACTAGTTAAAGCAACATTTAGGAGGTTTATGAGCCAAAAGATGGATGAAATTCATGTCAGTGTGGGTGGTACAAAGTCAAAGTCAGGACCAGGGGCCAAATCTGGCTAGTGGGCTCTAAACACATACGGTTGGATCGAGAATAAAAGGGGTTCCAATTAAAAGCTGCATCACTTCTGAAGGAGGTGGACTCCATGACCTGAAGAGAAAGGCAGCGTTGCCGACTTAGCGTTTGACAGGCGGTTTTCTTTCAAGGGGAGATGATGCGTGTCAAAAACGGCTTTAAAAAATGGATGGAAGGAAGTGTGATGCAAGATGGAAAGCACGGGGTGTTATGAGGAGGAGTCGCTCGTGAAAGACGTGTGAAAGTGAAACTAGTAATGAAAGGGAGGACCAGTTATACCGTTGCGTAGAAATGCATTTGGCTCTGCCCACCACCCTTAAATATTTAGTCCTGCGAGTTTGCCAAAACAAGAGGGGATTGAAATGAGAAACAAAAAAGCTGAAGGAACTTTTATTTTACAATGAAAAATTCCAAGAAATAGAGCCACTTACAATCTGTAGTACAATCTGACTGTTCCGAGAAGGTGCTTGTTACGTCAGTAATGTGAAGTTTCGTCATGTTTAAACAGGTGTAGTTCATCTCAGTCTGAACTTTCTGTTGTCTGCTTCTCATCCACTTCCTGTTTTACTTTGCATTGCACCTTGCTTAGTTCACCTTATCTGTCGCTGTGTTTCTGTGTCAACTGTCCACCTGTACCATCTTGTCGTCAAGTCTGTGTATCACGTCGAGTCGAGTCAAGTCAAGTCTGTTATCCTTCACAGTGAAGCATCTTTCGTTGGAGTCATTGCGATTTAAGTCAGAGTTTTTATGGTGCGCCTCTTTGTAATTTGTTATATCTGGATATAACCTTGGTTGAGCTCTCGCTGAAGTGTCTCCTGCATTTGGGTCCCAGCAGAGACAGTTGTGACACGATGGCCTGTTACGCCCCGTAGTCACGCGACCGACGAGAAGTTGTCTGAGTTGAATCAATAAACGCTCAACAATGTTCTCTCCATCGTGACACCGCTGAAAGAAACCTACTGTGGCTGTCTATTTTTATTATCTTATTGAGTTATTTATCTATTTGTGATGAAGCTGTTGTACAGGTAGCAATCTCTTTTTAAACCTCATTTGTGGCAACTCTCTTTTAGTCAGTGATTCAGCTCCATGTTTATTGTCTGAATCAGGAGCGTCACATCACATGACACCTGAACAGGCTTTTCAAAGCATCAGCAGGGACAGTACACAGACCGTCCCAACAGAGTGACGCAGCCACAGCGCGCACCCTTGGATCAGTCCGCTTTGCTCGTCAATACAAAATGTCTTGATGCGATTAATAACATGTATCAATCACTCAATTAGGGGCCGTAATCTGACAACCACTAACCCGGCGCACCACTTACATTAATCAACTACCACTCACTGATCGGTCCATGTGGAGCGCAGCCCCCCCCGCCCCGACCCTGCACACGCTTCTCTGAAGCAGCGAGTCACACAAACATATACAGTACTCTACCAGAGCTACAGGGCCGTAATGAGCAGCAGCTATTTCCTCTGACAGGAAGATGACTTTCAGTGCAGCAGAATGCACCCGGACGCCGAGGTTCAGTTCCTGGAAATGAAGGTGCTTTCAGAAAAGGCTGGCATCCAGTGTGACGTCTTCAGCGGGATGGAGGCTCTTCCATCGCCACGATTTGTCTGTGTAACGTCTTGTTTTTACCGTGCCACTTTAAAAAGAGCGGCATTGTAAATACATTTCACGATGATGACAAAACCACTTTTCAAGTCGGCTTCAACACACACACACACAATGTCAGTTTGTAAATCCAAGTTGTTAACTTTGATTCCCATCCATTTAAACAGGCTTCAGGAGAGCTGCCTTGATTTTATGCTCCAGTGATTCAAACTATCAATAAAGCAACCGCAAATTTCGATTTTAAGGTTGCATTTAGACCTGTAGAAACACATAAAAATATGAAATATTAAAGAATATTGATATATCAATAGTATAGAAATATTAACCAAAAATAAAGATATTAAAGTTATTTTCTGACTGAGCTTGGAATATGCCATAGAGCTCATGTATATTGTCTGTGAATTTGAGAGATACATTCTAATGCCATGAGAGCTCTGATTTTCCACTGCCATCAAAACTTACTTTGGGTTTTGTGTGATATATAGAAGTGAACTACAATGCTGCCGTCAGGCTCGAGCCAGCAGGCGGGACGGGGGCACGGTGAGTATCAGGTAATGTTTACTGGAAGAAGATGGAGGATTTGAGGTACTGAGGCTCAACTGTCCAGGGCCATGGAGAGTGTGAGGATGAGGTGAAGAAGCGGGTGCAGGCAGGATGGAATCACTGGAGAAAAGTGTCAGGTGTGATGTGTGACAAAACGGTGTCAGTGAGGATGAAAGGGAAGGTGTCCAAAAGGGTGGTGAGGCCAGCAACGTTGTGTGGTTTGGAAACAGTGGCACTGAGGAGAAGACGGGAGGCAGAGCTGGAGGGAGCAGAGATGAAGATGCTGAGCTTCTCTCTGGGAGTGAGCAGGATGATGATAGGATCAGAGGGACAGCACATGTGCTCAGGTGTTTAGGAGACCAAGTCAGAGAGGCTGGATGGAGATGGTTCAGAGGAGAGAGAGCCAGTAGGTGAAGATGTTGAGGTTGGAACTGGCAGGCAGAAGGTGGAGAGGAAGGCCACAGAGGAGATTGATGGAGGTGGTGAGGGAGGACATGAGGTTTGGAGGGTTGAGAGAAGAGGAAGCAGAGGACAGAGATGGAGGAGGATGATCCGCTGTGGCCACTCCTGAAGGGAGGAGCCCAGTAGTCCAAATAATGACATATTTTCACAAGCAAATAAATCATAAATTGCATCACAAACATAATTGAAACTCACATCATTATATATCATTTAAATGGAGGTACAGCTCAGTGTGATCCATGAGGCAAATTTTAGGTCTCGAGTTTAGGTCCCATGGACTGACCGGAAGAGGCGGAGACCTAGGCTCCCTATATCCCCACCCCATGTTTCTGTAGAGTTCAAGAGTGAAGATGTTCAACATACTCTCCACATACTCTTAAGCTGCGCCGCAGTGACAAGTATACGCACTATGGAGGCCGCAGACGGGCTGGGGACCTCTGTATCATGCGGACGCAACGCACCAGCAACACAAGCCCAGGGGTGGAAGCCCACGGTTAAGGGGACCACACTCATTGGGTTTCAAACCTGTGATTTCCTACTCAGTCACTGTTGTTGCTACTCAATGCGGCCACCAGCCTCTTTGAGTTTCCAAGTGGGCTCTAAAGGGGGCACCTCTATTATCTGAAGGGTTGAGTCACCCCGCTGGAAAAGGCGTGTCATTGTTGTGGGCAGGAAATCAACCTTAAACTGTCGCGCTCAAAATGCCACTCCAGTTTCCTCCCCTCTGCTTTGTTACTGATCTTCATTTTCCAAAGGTGTGCTTGAAGCCAGATAAGGGATTTACCAAGGCGGTGTCTCAAGGCAAGGTCATTGTTTCCCTGTGATGACCTCAAGAGAGCCACAGAGGAAATAATGAAATGTAAAGCAATGCAACTGCCTCTTGATGGACTGACAACCCGTCTCCTGGCCTTCACCCAACGACTTGCCGGGGTTAGGCAATGAACAAACAGGCTCTTTGTGTTTTTGTTCTTCACCTCTCTGAGGTCATGGATTCCAGGTCACCTGTCAAATGGAGGTTTTGCAAGACACCACCAGCTGGGAGTATGAGAAGCAGGACCACAGCAGAGAGACTTTGCTGAAGAGTTGGCATGCAAATGGCGTATAGAAAATAGAGCCAAGTGTGCAGGCCTGGCCCCTGACTATGTTGATTCATTTTGACACCATGACCAGCGGCACCAGCAAACTATCACTGTCACTCCGGAGGTGGTCCCGGATTCACCAATTATTCCTGTGAACATACAGAGCGGCGCCCTGCAGTGGCTCCATTCATTTGCACCGCCAACTGAAGCAAGGCGATAGCACGACAAGGTGTCACTCAAAACTGACCTCCAACACCGGTGGGCAATCAGGTTGTCGGGGCAACGCTGCAGGGTGTATTTCAGGTGTCACTCACAAGAGAGAATGGTCACAGCCCTTGACTCTCAACGAGGAATGTGATTGTTCCATGCGGCTACACTCCCCAAGCCTGAAGTGACCTCATTTTACCAGCACACTGCAGGCCAGCAAGTGGGGAGGGGACTCTTATGTGGGTCAGGTGACAAACACTTGGACACCATTGGCCTTCTAGTACATCTTCTCATTGTGTTGCGTTTTATTAAAAAATGTAGAATACTTCATGAGAAGGCCCCATGTGCCAGGGAAATGTCTCTGTACCCATGAGCAAGTAAAGGGAGCTCGGGTTCCTCACTGTCATCATCGGCGTTATTCAGGTGAAATTACGACCCGCAGTATTTGCAGTTACCATAAGGAGCATCATGCTGCCAAAATACTGAGCCTCCTCACAGTAAAACCCATGAAAACACAGACGTTCTATTGACATTAAAGCACCAAATGCGCTGTTTTTGCTGCCCACAGAGCTGATCTCCTGGAGGAGCGGAGAAAAGAAGCAGCACAATTGGAACTATGATGTCAATAACAGACGTGAGGCGTTGATGATTCCAGTTAGTTTCATGAGTCAGTCTCCAAGCTGGAGCCTGTTTTCCAAACTAGTTTACGCGTGATCCTCATGCATTTTTTCTTTGCCTTTCTCCGGCTCACACAGCACCACTGCACCTCTTGCGAATGGACGAACTATGGATTTAACTTCTTAAATTATTGGATGGGGCTAATATTCCAGTGCACCTCATAGTCTTTAATTGATGGTCGATTGGAATTAAATTGAAAACTGAATGCACTAAGGAAACTATACTGTAACTGGCAGCTAAAGAGATGCACTAGTTTTTGTGAGGTTTCTGAATGAATTCTTAATTTTTGCAGTTGTAATTCAAACACACGTCTGGTTTCAGAACTGTAGACTGAGCTTCACTTCATCACAGGGAAAGGGTCGGAGGTGGCAGCGGCACAAGTGTTTTGCAGCCTGGCAGAATGGTGGCTCCATTGCTCAAAGAGGCCGCGGCTGCGAGACAGGCAGCTTGGAGAACGAGCGCTGATGAACGGCCCATTAGACAGGTAATTGCCAGAGTGTTCTTAAAGTCTTAATTACACAACAAGTCAACAATGATGCCACATTGTGATAAAGAGACAGATGCTCAAAAAATATTCACCCTCTTTTCATCTTGGTGAAGTTGAAGAAACTGTCAGTAGTGCAAGGCTCAACGAATGTTTGAATAGATTGACTGTAGTTTACAGAGAAAAGACACACAACTTTGCCACTTTTGGAACCAATCATTTCACACCACAATAACAGAGACCAGCGTCACCTGTTCATCGCTGCTCGCCTGCAACTGTCACGGACGAGATCGGGCTGTGGGGAATGACCTGCTCAGTAACAAAGGCTGATCCTCCACCTTCAGGACGTGTGGAGGTAAAGTCAAGCCCAACCCTCTGGACATCAGGAGGTCATTACCTTCAACACGAGGCTGAGGACACAGCAGAACCTTGACTGTGGCTGCCTCCCTCCTGATCGCCAACCTTCCTGTTTTCATACTTACTAATTTGAGTTCACTGGACTCCACACAATAATAAACTCCTGGCAGTGAGCTCCATATAGTTATTTTCTTCCTCTGAATTCTGGAAGATGGTGGCATCCCAGCTACCTGGGGCAAGAGGCAAGGGCCAGCTGACTACAACTCACAACGCTCACACCTGCAGAGAACAGATTCAATTTTTCAGTTCCAATTGAATCCAAATGATTGTTGCTTTTTTTCTCATAAGAAACAGGGTGTTGATTTGAAAACACCCGATGGGCCTCATGTACAACAGTCCAATCTCATCTTGTGGAAGCCTCATTATTTATAGACCCTGAAGTACACACTGAAATGATTTCCACAAGCCCTTTCGCGTCCCATCACCCTGGTTTTGTGGCTGAAGTGAGTACAGAAAACAACGCGATTAGCATGACTTTAATACAGATTTCAGGAGGTTTTTATCCAAACATGTTGGTTTCCTTTAGGTGAAGGAACCTATATGGAGATGCTGACAATAGTGCAAAGAGATAAACCGTGGGAATATGTTAAGAGATTCAATTCAACTCCAGTTGTTTCCTGGAATTGTGTAAAAACGCTGTGAAGGTGTGGAGCGCCACCTTTATTCCTGGTGCGAACTGATAATGATAGAAGCTTGTCTTCATTTGGACACTTTCCTCTGCGGTGATAATCACATGGCTTGATGCCAGCCAACGCAGCGTGTTTGTGCTTTCCTGTTTACCTGCACCTCTGTCGATCCACTACAGAGTGACAAAAAAGTTTGACTCCAGCAACTTGGACGAGGCGGAGCAGTTGTAGATTGATTCCTTTGCTTTTATTCATTCATTCAATAGTTTATTCCTTCCACATTCTGTATCAGGTTTTCTGCTTCATAAAAAGATCTTTTCTGTTGCTCTGAAAAGATTTTTAAAAAATATTAACCTTAATAAGTGATTCATTTCATCTAAAATGTTAAACATGACATTTCATAATGAAATGAAAATATCACAACAGAATTAGAGAATCAGGTTTAATGAACTATTTAGTGATGACTTTTCTTGTGTTAATATTCCGCTTTTGCATGAATTTCTCCCATCATTCCATAATTCTTTATTATATATTAATAAAAACAAGTGCAGTTTTTAATGATGAATTATCACGGAATTAAGATGACAAGATATGTAGTTTATTTAGCAACAAAATATGACGTATTCCTTCATTGATCACATGGTAGAATCTGCCTTTATTCATGCCTTGCTGCTTTTGTGACTGATCAGAACATTTTTCTTTTGGAAAATGCATAGATTTAGTCACTATTTATCATTTACGTCTATATAGTCTTAAAAACGGAAGGCGGGGGGTGGAAGGGAGAGTATTTCCCTCCTCATCACTCGATTCCTGCCTTGAACTAATCCCGATGTTCACACTCCGATGGCGAAACTTGAGGGACAAGTAGACAGGTGACGAGAGGATGAGAGGCAGCGAGAGTCGGGGCTTGTGATGGCTGTCTGCGGACGGTCCCAGGAGTGGGAGGAGGGTTGGAGCTGGCCGGACCGGGCTGGTCGGAAGCTAAAGCATGCCTGACAAGCCGCATCGGAGCCATGACATATCTCGAAGCCTGAGCACTGACTCAAGTGGACACTGCAGGACACAACGCATAGAGAATCTTAAAAAAAAGGGATGGGGGGGCGGACAGCTGGGCCATTCAAAACAATATCCAAGTCTGAAAATTGTCAAGTGATGAAAAGTTCCAAATATTTAGTTCCTTTACATTTTGATGGCAGCAGGGGTGGGTTTCCTCTGGGTACTCCGGCTTCCTCCCATCTCCTCCAAAGACTTCACCAGAGGTTACATTGGACACTGTAAAATTGCCCCTTGATGTGTGTGTGTGTGTGTGTGTGTGTGTGTGTGTGTGTGTGTGTGTGTGTGTGTGTGTGTGTGTGTGTGCCCTGCGATGGACTGGCGACCAGTCCAGGGACCTGCCTCTCGCCCAATGACCGCTGGGATACCGCAGCACTCCCTGCATCTCTGACCAGGAGTAAACCATGGTCCACTGAAGACGGTTGCAGGTTTGATTCTAGCATGTGACGGAAGGATCCTGTGCCATTTCTGTGAGGGGCATTGAGATTCCCTGCCAAGGTCCAAAGGTGACTCAGCTTGTCGGCACCCACCACCCTTTTCCCACCTGAATTTTGGCTCATCATCTACGTAGTCAGCATGATCTACTGACTGATTTTTCTTTCATCAAACGTGCGCTGTCCTGATCAACTGAATCCAGACCTGACTCCAAATGAATTGGATCAGCTCGCCGGAGTCCATTAAACCAGGTGAATAAATGAGGCCCGGCTGCTGCGGCCCTACACTTTGGCCGAGACGTTATATTCAAAAATGCAAAGGCAAAAACTCCCATTAAAAACATCAGTTCAATTCAATTCAGGAGAAAGTCCCTGCAGATGTGCTCAGCAGTAGATGGAGTCGAGACAATATCCTGTTTCATCTGATACAGAGAGAAGAACAAAAAAAAAGACGCCCTTCCCAACCGTATTTGAAAGACTTGCAGAAAAAGAAATGTAATAATTTCAGACTTTTCTTTCCCCGGCTGATTTAAAGTTCTCTTTTATACATCACGTAAGTTTGCTTTGACCTGCTGAGTGCAAAACTGCTCCACACCACCAGCCTTCCACCTGGTATCGCTGTGCTTCAATCTATGGATACATCTTTTGGGAGATAGGCCGGCGCCGGGAGATTCATTTGGGCCTGGAATTGCACACATCTCCACAATATTGAATCTAACCAAGCCAGACTGCAGCAAAAGAACATTTGGACTGGATGAAATTGGATATTCTAGTAGCTGAATAAGTTTGATGCTGGAACTGGATGGAAGCAAATGCAATTATTCATGTTCAACCAGAGAGCTCAGCAAAGCCTGAAATGCGCTGGAATAAGACGTCTAAATGATGCTATTATTGCCTTAAGATCAGGTGAAGTGGAATGTCATTCACTTCACACTGGGCTTTCTGTAAGCACGACTCAGTTTTGTTGTTGAGGGAGGCTGTCTTTCTCCCCTCACTGGTCAAATGTTTGAACAGAAAAAAAAACGGTTTGTTTTTAAAAGCCATCACTATTACCGACCGAACTCTGGATGAACAGCAGGTCTGTGCCACAGGCAGTCATGGGCACCATTGGGAGGCCCTTGGTTATATTTATCTGGCCCTCACCATCGCTGTGGATCATAAACTTTATCATCTCACAATGGCACCGATGTCGGTCGTCCATGTAGCATTTGGACGTAATGCTCAGTTGACTCAAAGGCCTAAGCCTTTAGGTCAATAAGCCTATCGGGTAGATATTCCTTAAGGTTCCGGACTCTGAATACGTTTGGATTTAACTTGATGATGATCATAATACCTTCTTCCATGAGGCTTCATGAAACTGTGTCTTCATTTTCAGAACCCACTAGATGGCACTCTCAACTCCAAAACCTTTGGTTTTAAACAACCATTTCAATGAAATCTCCCATCATTTTTAAACCAATGCTGCCACCTACTGAGCTGAGGACAGTGTTTCATGAAGCCTCATCAACCCGCCGCGACTTTCTTTCATTGTCTGACAACTTATGGCTTAAACTTAGTTCAGTATACACCACGTGGTATCACAAGCAACGCAACAGCAAGGGTTTACAATTGCCAACCTCATGTCGTCGTCCTGACCCCTACAATCCTTTCTGAACGTAAGGACGCTTGTGGAAGGAGGCGATAGTCCACTTGATGTTAGTATCGCACATCAAATGAATATGAAGTCGTGTTACTAACTGCAATATGAATTGCAAAATACAAGAATACAAGGATTAATTTTTTATCTACAAGTTCTGACAGTTTGTCACAACACTATTGCTGCTCGGTAGTGATGGGCTGATGAGGCTTCATGAAACAGTGGCCTCATCAATGGCGCTCTTAAAAACAATAGAATGAGGTCTCATTACAAGATTTTCGAGCTGAGAGTGCCATCTAGTGGGCTCTGAAAATGAGGACACTGTTTCATGAAGTCTCATGGAACTGATGATGAACTGACGAAGTTGCTGGTGGAGTTCTACACGGCCATCATCCAGTCCATCCTCACCTCCTCTATCACCGTCTGCTACAACAGTGCCACCTCCAGGGACAAGAGCCGACTGCAGCGCATCGTACGTTCTGCTGAGAAGGTGATGGGTTGCAGCCTGCCACCTCTTCAGGACCTGTATGCCTCTGGGACCCAGAGACGTGCAGGTCGGATCAGAGCCGACCCTTCTCACCCTGGTCATGGACTGTTTGTTCCTCCTCCCTCTGGCAGGAGGCTACGGTCCATCCAGACCAGAACCTCCCGTCACAGGAACAGCTTCTTCCCCTCGGCCGTCAGACTGTTGAATTCGTGAACAGCCTTGTTGTTATGTTATTCTATTTATTTTATTTTATTTTATTTGTTTTTTTGTTGCACTTTATTCCAAGACACTTTCCTAGTCAGTGGGCTCCCCACTGACCATGGCAATAAATCTGATTCTGATTCTGATTCTGATGAGTGAACAAAGTTGGGTTTGTGTGTGTATTTTAGCGTGTCTTTGATTGAGTAGTTATATTGTTTTTCCATTGATACTAATCACCAAAAACTAAATAAAACGGATACCTCAATATAGCACCCACTGTCTGAGAAGATACTGAGGAGCCGTCCAGATTGACCCCGCCCCCTGCCCTAACTTCCTTCGATGAAGGGAACAGGTGAAAGAGAACAGAGAGGCCTGAGACGGTGATTTATGGTCGACGCATCGGAAAAATAGACAGATTTTTTTTCTTTTTTTCTTTTCCCCGAGTTGCTTGGGCAAACAAACACGGTTATCTGAGAGATTTAATGGAGGGCGGGGTAAGACGTTAAATCAAAAAGACGTATTGCCGTGGCTCTTAATGGAATATTCAAGTGAATCCTGAACAACGTCGACAGAGGCGTTACAGAGGGGGTTATTTGTCTGATGCTGGGGTGATGTCAGGCCGAGCGGGACGCCTGTTGATGGACTTTGATGGGTCCTTGGCTGTGGCCGACTGTAGTGGCTGATCTCTCCCAGATCAATGCCGGCTAATTATGGCTCTCATTGATCCAGAAGTCTAACTCATTTAGAACAGTGCTGCTGTCGTACAGGCCCAGTGATGCAACTCCAATCTTGGCCCGCCGCTCCCGCAAACATCTCACTCAGCGGCTCATTATCTCCGAGGAGCAACTGGTAGGATGCTTGTCCTTCTCCCGGGACGGGCTTCAGCGCAGGAGCGGCAGCTGTCCCAGGGAAATGATCGTTCCTTAAACATGCTCCGTGTCTGCTCTCTGTGTCTCCTCTCAGGACAAAGGGACGCCGAGGAAATCCAGGGAAGGGGATTAGACAGATTTACTCTGTTTGGATCCTGAGGGGCCGCTTCTTACTCTCAGTGAGCAGTACTTTGCTGAAAACTCCAACAGATGCACTTCATGACTTTTCATACCCATTGTTTTTCTCTTGCCTTTTTTCCCAGTATAAAACCTGCTAACAGTCTTCCAGACCTTTTGTACATAAGTCAGTTTCTAATAGGTCGCACATCAAGTCACATTTGCACGATGCAGTAGAGACAACGTAAGGTGAGACATATTACTTTGTTCATTTAGTACTTCAAGGAAAATCATTCAAATGATGTGTTGCACTCACAGTTCTCATCATATTCATCAATATTGTGTGGTTCACTTTATGATGATCTCATTTCGTCCTCCAGGGAGGTTTATTTATATACATATACACCAGATATCGTTGGAAATGTCCACAATGGCACATGGAATAGAGGATTAGGTTTTGGTTGTGTTCTGGACATCCATCTGGATCCAGGAAAAAAGATCCTATGGTCGCAGCAGGTCAACAACAACATCCCAGGTGTTCCCTAGCAGTTCTTCTGTTTTGCCAGGAGCCAACAAAGGTTTTGTTGTGGTCCCACCACAGTATAGTTCCTGGACATGGACGTCGCTCTATTGGTTGGATTGTGAGTTGTGTTTTCCATGTGAGTCTGGGTGGTTTTCTTGTTCTGAGAGTTGATCTTCTGAGGCAAGGATCAACTCTTCTCCATCCATGAGCGACTCTGTGAAAACTGCAGAATAGCCCCACATCAGGTTGGAAACTCGCTCCAACTCAGGTTCAAGCTAAACTCTACTTCCTTAAACTCCACTGTGATCATTGCGAAGTGACCAGTGGGAGAATAACGGAGGTTCAAATTAGTTCCCTCTGGAGGGCACCGGAGCTCCCTGCGGGATAGTGACAAAAGCTGGGCCATTTGGGAGAGTCACAAAGCCAAACAGCTCATATTGTGGTCTGGGCCCACTTTTCCACCCACACCCGGACACACTGAAGGAAAATGTATTGGAGTGAAACCAGCGGCAGCAGCTGGTATAATACAGGTTGGGTCATGTAAAGTTGCTATAGTCAAGACCAATAGCCACTGAGGTGCATCAGTGGCTCCGCTGCATGAGATGGGAAAAGTGGGGAGGCGGTGAACTAATTATATGTGAACAAGTGTACCACGAGATGTTACTCACTGCAAAGGTAAAATGATCCAACATACCTCAATCCTCACGCCCATATGGAGGAACAGTACGGTGGTTAGGTCCCTCTGGCCTCCCATTAGAATGTCAATGTATTTGGCTCATGAGTCCGCGACATCAAGGCCACATTCTTTTCATCCCCTGCCCTCCTGCACGCTTTGATCTGACATTTTGAATGTCACACCGTCTGTTCTGTAATGTTCTGGCACACATAACTTCTGGTGTTCGCAGTAACCACACTAAACTACTTCAGCGAGTTTGATCGGCTAACTTTTGGGCAGCCACTGACATTTCAGGAGCAGCACAGGCAGCAAATGGGGAGGTAGATAAAGTCACGACGCTCACTGACATGCTGACCATGTAAGATGTATCTGTCCTTCAAGTCTGAAACTGTACAATGGTATTTAGCTCAGGCTAAGCTCTGTTTCCACCATTCCATCCAGGCACTTTTGCCGCCATTCAGCTCCATGAGATTGCCTTGCTCTGCAGCTATTATCCCTCCGCATCGGCGCTCTTCCAGATTGAGCGTTTTCACTCTCACACCTATCCCTTTTCTCCCCTGTTTTTCATCCGTCTCAACCCATTTCCGTCTCTTGCTCCAATTGCCGGATCACCCCAGGCCCTCCTAAAAAAAAAGTCCCATTTACTGCAGCTGAATTTAGCTAAGGGGGAGCCGGGAGTATAATTGCTTTTTGTTCAGCGCTGTGGTCATCGAATTGCACAGGTAAGCATGTGCATGCACAAGGACAAATAAACACATTGAAAGCTGGAAAATCAAATGAAAAAAAAAAAGAAAAATCACACATCCGAAAGAATGTTTGTGTATGATGAATAAAAGTGAGTGACAGGTAAGATTGTCATTGTTTTTTGTTATGAAAAATACCCCTTTATATACATAAAAGTCTGACATAAAAGCATTGGCGCTTCCTAGGTTTAGCCTGGGCCTCTTCCATTGGTCCAAGGAGGTCATAAGGAGAAGAAGTGCAGTCTTTCACCTGAACTGCAGCTGCTCCACCTGGACTATTTTATTGACCAGGAGTCCGGGGCTGGTGGTAGAACCCATCGCACGGCATCTACCGCGGTTGTAAAACAAGGGAAATTAGGTTCGACCGTCGATTCTTCAATCCAGACTTCTATGGCAGGATGTTGCAGCAATCATGCTAATGGAACTGTCTCATTTTGATGCATGTGCTAATGTGTTCCTGAGTCATTACTCTCCTCCAGTCTTCTGCCAGCCAACTATTCCAACTGTATAAAAGCTTGTTAAATCAATAAACAGGTATTCAAAGTCCTTATGAATCTGAGGGTCTCCTCTCTGTTGTGTGTGCCCATTTTCAAGAAGAAGCTGTGGACAGCCGTCCAATTTCACATGAAAAGACGGGAGCAGGTGAAGAGTGGTGTACGCTTTATCGGCGTTGCCATGGGCATCCACTGTAATTCCACCTCTTGAGCTTTTTCTTTCCGATGAAGTAGCTCAATCTAGGAGCTCCATTCATTTGCAGCATTTTCATCTGGCCACTTAATCCTCCTAATAACATAAATAATAAAACCTTCAGCATGATGGAAGCCCATTCTCAAACGAGGATTTTGAAAACTTTATTTTACAACAGTAAATCACGGCGACACGTCACTCTGTGTATGAATATATGATCGCAAACCCACGTCACATTTGTCGGGTGAAATAACTTTGACTAAGGTTATGTGTCGTGTTTTGGAAAGGTTCACTTATCTCCGATGTTTTCTCGACAAGGTCTATGCTGACAAGGAAAGGGCCACAGTGCTGCAGAAGCAGCGTAAAATGGTGGTAGCACGATGAAAGGAAGGATTTTTTATGTCTTCAGACGGTTATCTTCATAACCTTTGGGCAGCATTTCCAGAGAACCTTGTGACTAAAATACACATCCAAATCATTAAGTTTCTAATAAGCTAGTTGTTGCTAGTGTCATGATGACTTGACCTACGGAAGTTGGGGTCCGTTTCCAGCCAAAATCTATTCAGGTAATCGCACATTCAAAGACCAATCTATTGTCTTCTTACATGTAGTGGGTGCAGATTCTATTCAGGTGCATTCAACACGCCGGGTAGATTTAAATCATAAAGAAAAGAAGACATATGAAGACATGCTTAGCACATGCACAAGTTATAAAATCATAAATGCCACTAAAGATAAAAATGAACAAGCTTGGATGTGAAATAAATGACTGCGATCCAGTGAGTGAAATGTTAATATTGCCCTTGCTCCTCTGCAATATTCCGATGCCACTGCACCAATTAAAGCTTCATGACACAAAAGGAAAGACAAGAGAGATGTTTTCCTAATGGGAACTTTATGGACACTCACTTCGTGTTTCGGACAAAATGTTCTCATTTGTCTATAGGAGGAGGTTATGGGAGGTTCTCCACCCACTCTGAGGCAGAGAGTCCTATGGTTCTTCATCTGGCTCTGTCTGCTTTAATGAGTTCATACTGAGGGATGCAGACAGCCATGTTTCAGATGAATGATAATGATGACCTGCGTCACTAACGGTCAAGTGCTGGCCGTGAATATTGTCTGAGGCATGTATGTGGTTCGATTTGTGAGGGGGAAACAGTTCACTATGATGCAAATAATGAATGTAAATCTTCCACATCAACAGGATTCAACTCCCTCCAGTTGCCACGAGGCTTAAAGGGCGGCAGCAAACCTTCCACAATGTCCCCAAACCACCTCAAACTGACTTATAATTTGTTGCAAAACAACAAGAACTGGTTGAAAGACTGGAACAAAGCAAAGCTTCATAAACTCAGACCTGACAGCTCTCAAGCAAAACCGTCTCCCTCCGAAAATAGCAGTCTGAGTTTCTCTCTGCAGAATAGTTACATCTTCTGGTATCAGCAGCTTGACACATCAGACAGAAGCAGGTCTTTCTCACAAAAGCAACATTAGACTAAAAGAGCTTTGAATGTCATCAAACACAAACTGATCACTCGTGTGCTAAAAATGATGTTGGAGACAGAGGAGTCTCCTCCGGCACTGAGGCAGTCTGATCTCTGACTCATAGAATCTGTGACCTGAATAAGGTGACAAGGAAGCGGTTGGTACACTTGTTTAAGGGGATTCAATTTCTTGTTGAACTGACGCACCACCCTGAAGGAAGCAAACAATACAATTGCTTCACTCAGAATAACACTTCTAAACCAGTGACCTTGGAGTATGAAGTTTCATGACTGAAAACTAGTCGGAATGGTGACGCCCTCAAAAATCATAACTTCGTACGAATTTAAAATAATAATTTAAAAAAGACACAAAAACATGTCATAAGCATGTCATACAAAGTACAGGTGACTGAGATTGTGACCGACGGGTGCCAGGACGTTCTGGGCAAATAACTGAGGAAAAAAAGCCAAAACAAAACCAACATTTAGAGATTCAAACTGCTGTGTTATTTCGGTTTCACCGCTCGTATAATTCTGTTTTTCTATGTGGATCCACACATAATGCACTTTGCTAAGACAGTCTGAATTTTACAGAAACTGTTCTTGCACCTTGTTATCGCACGTGAACTGGTTTGTATATGTATAAAGAAATAATAATACTCTTTGTCAGACACAATATTTAGAGAATGAACTGCGTTGAGTGCCGCAACCCGAAACATAACCTGAAAGAGAGGTAGATGGTTAAATTGACCGTGAATGAAACTCCCCGCCCACATTCCTTTGGAGGTTGTGAGGCTGATTCTGGGCCTCCCACTTTTGAGTTCCAGACAAGGAACTCAAGTTGATGCCACCTTTATGCCTCAACAGCATTCAAACCACAACCTCCCAACTTGTCATTGTTGCCATCCAGAGACCAAAGCTGTGTTCACAACGAAGCAGTGACGTTTAGAAGCAAGTTGACTCCTTTACGAGTGAGGGGACCGAGTCAGCTGAGGTTTAAGAACAGCCAGAAGACAAGACCCTCCATTCTCTGACACCTTTTTGCACCTTGACTATGAACAATAAGGCCATGAATAAAAAGGGCAGAAATGGATTTCCTTTGTTTCTCCTGTAGCCATTGATGCATTATAGATGGAGGGAGATTGAGCAGAAAGAGCATGCTGCTTGGTTTCGACACTTTTTGGGGGGGTATTTCAGGCAAATGTTAAACATCACTGCTAACTATAGCAGCACGAACCTTGGGAGTTTAAAATCTGAAAGCTACACGATAATATTGAGGGACTCAAGCAGCTGAATATCCATGTCAAATATAAAAAAATGTTTCGTCTTTTATGCCTTATCTTGCCGAATGATTTGGTCGACCCACTTTGAATGCAAGTCTTTCAAATATAGGATTGACATTTTCACCATGCAGGGCAGGAGTTGACTCTCGTACAGATGGTTTTTGTAACAAGAAAATCTAATTACATCTGAGTTACACAGGGTTATGCTTTTAGTTAGCGTCTGATTCTTTTTTTTTTTTTTTGGCAGTGTTTTATTTCTGCTTAGCTCCAATAAAAGACAAATTCAAAGTGCACTCATAGACATTTCCCAACATAAACTCCTCCATGAGCAATAATTCAAACAAATTCACTTTAAGTGCTCTCAGCCAATGGAGTAATGAAAGGTATTTTGCGAACAATTGGTGCCTTTCTTTCTTCTGTGCGCAGAAGGGGGTACGACTGGGGGATCTGCGACATTCTGCAAGCGTCAGCAAGCGCCTGTAGAAGGAGGCCTCGCTGGCACAGAGGAGTTGGCCAGGATTAATGAAGATGCCAACGTTCCTCCTCAGTTCCTGACTCTAATGGCGCAACACACGACGGAAAAGAAGGCAAAACAAGACGCCATCTGGCATCATTGCCACAGACACAACAGGAACCTTCGGGGCAGGAATGTTGGCACGGAATTGAGGCATTACAAAGACGTATACATGGGTGGCTACATACACACAGGACTGTTAAAAACACATCACGCTGCATCCACAGTATTTACAGCTGGAGGAAGGAATTCCTGCGGCACCTCGGGTAAGTGATGTGGATATCCACTGCCTGCCACCCCGGATCCATCTGTATCCCCTGTCATTGCCTTTCCAAATCCCTCAGTCACGCCTGCATCCATAATAGCCCAATTACTGCTGAAGGGCTTCCCACTCCCTCATTGACAATTAGATCTGTTAGGATTTCAAAGAGCTAATGCCTCAAAAATATCAATTAAGGTGATTGATCAGGGTGTTAATTTCCTATTAAACAGCAGTCGCAGGCGGCGGAGCGTCACCGTTGATTGGGCTGGAAGGAGCGGGCGTCTCCGGGACAAAGCAACGGTAGTTTAGCAGGCCAGTGAGGTTGCAGAGCTAATGAACACAGTGATGGCCCAGAGTTGCCTTTCATTGCCAGATAAACCTGGACAGGAGCAACTTCGGCTAATTGTCGCTGACAGGGAGTTTATGACGCTCTAAACAGCGCGGAGCGTCCACCACCGAGAGGTGATCGCACTGGTGTTTTTCCCGGAGACTACACTGAGAATGACGTGGCAACCCGTGAGTAATATCTGCCGTACACTTCGACATCCAGGAAAGCAAGGCTCAAAATATGCCTTTTGTACAGTGCTGTGGGCTTTTATAAAGACGGCATCAGCAGTTACAAGGTGGGATTTTTAATTTTGTTTACAACATCCGAACTGTCAGTTGGAGCACCATTGTGTCTTTGTGGACCTGGAGAAAGCGTACGACAGAGTGCCAAGAGAAGACTTGTGGTGTTGTATGAGGAAGTGGCTGAGCAGAATGTTGGAGTGGTGCAGGACTTGTCTGCCAGACGGCTAGACAGTGGTGAGGTGTGCTGCAGGTGAAACAGAGGAGTTCAAGGTGGAGGTGGGACTGCACCAAGGCTCAGCTCTGAGACCCTTCCTCTTTGCCATGGTGATGGACAGGTTGACAGATGAGGTTAGACAAGAAGCCCCTTGGATGATGATGTTTGCAGATGACACTGTGATCTGTGGTGAGAGCAGGGAGCAAGTGGGAGATAAGCTAGAGAGGTGGAGGTTTGCCTTAGAAAGGAGAGGAATAAAGGTCAGCTGCAGTAAGACAGAATCCATGTGTGTGAATGAGAGGGAGCCAAGTGGACAGGTGAAGTTACAGGATGTAGAGATAAAGAAGGTGGAGGGTTTGAAGTACTGAGGCTCAACTGTCCAGGGCCATGGAGAGTGTGAGGAAGAGGTGAAGAAGCGGGTGCAGGCAGGATGGAATCATTGGAGAAAAGTGTCAGGCGTGATGTGTGACAAAACGGTGTCGGTGAGGACGAAAGGGAAAGTGTCCAAAAGGGTGGTGAGGCCACCAACGTTGTGTGGTTTGCAAACAGTGGCACTGAGGGGAAGACAGGAGGCAGAGCTGGAGGTAGCAGAGATGAAGATGCTGAGCTTCTCTCTGGGAGTGAGCAGGATGATGATAGGATCAGAGGGAGAGCACATGTGCTCAGGTGTTTAGGAGATCAAGTCAGAGAGGCTGGATGGAGATGGTTCAGAGGAGAGAGAGCCAGTACATTGGTAGATGAAGATGTTGAGATGTTGGAACTGCCAGGCAGAAGGTGGAGAGGAAGGCCACAGAGGAGATTGATGAAGGTGGTGAAGGAAGACATGAGGTTTGGAGGTTTGAGAGAAGAAGAAGCAGAGGACAGAGATGGAGGAGGATGATCCGCTGTGGCCACCTCTGAAGGGAGAACCTGAAAGAAGAAGAAGACTAACTGTCAGCTATGTTTCATTGGTCAGGGTTAGTTTGAGCGTTTATTTTAGTGAGGCCAGTCTGGTCTTCCTGTGTGCACCTCATCTGCCTCGTCTGTGCCTCCTGCTAATCCCTTCATTCTTGATTGTTTGCACTCGTGGTCTTGCTTCGTCTCCTTCATCTGCCCCTCTGTTGCTGTGTAGGTGTGTTTCCGTCGGTATCATTTACACCATATGAATGAATCGGCCATGACTCAAGAGTTGTGTTGATAGAAAAAAATGGGCTTTTTTTTTAATAACAGACAGTGATCAAATAAATACAAGACAATAATAGGTGCAAATTATCCACTTGGCAAAAGTCGGCACTTTCTGAGTACTTCACTGAGTACAGCACCCAGTCATGTAAAAGTGTCTCCCTAAACTGGACTGAATCCACAGCTCTCACACATGAAGCAGTATCCCCGTCTGAGGGTTCCTAAATACTCTGCCACTTTCCTTTCAGGGATCCAATCTTCATCTGAAATGGGTTTATTACTGCAACACATTACTTTCAAAAATCATCCCATTTCAATGAGCTTGAAAGTGCGCTGTTGTCTTTTTGGCAGTGGAACGTAATGAAAGAAGAGGTTTCAGTGCATAACAGGATCCACTTTTACGGCTTTTTACTTTGCAACCAGAGTGTTGTCAACAGTCGAGGTGCCATTGTCTTTATCTGGAAGATTGCTTCGCCGCACTCGTTCTGTTGTTGCGCGAGGTCTAATTTGCTTTTCAAAACACCAAATTCTTCTGACTCTGGCAACACCTGTGATTGTGAGACATGCTTTTCTCTGATCCGGTGAGTAAAAAAACAAGCCTTTCTCTTGCTCTGATGTGTTTTTATCACTTCCACTGTTGGTTTTTTAATTGAAAATAAAGCAATTCTACTAGCAAACACAGCACAAAATGGCAATGGATTATCACCTATCCTATACACAGCTCATCATATATGGTGTTATATTGACTCTGCAGTCAAGATAGCCAACAGAGTGTTGCTTTGATTCGTAAGTCGGACGTATGGGGAATAGCTTGCTCCATTCAACGGTAAAGAGCATATCTGCCTTTTAAGCTCTCAGCGAGGATCGGGCCCATTGTCAATGGCGACAAGGCTTCTTTCTACCAGTGGGATTGTTTGAAAACATAAAGGATTTCTGTGCATTGTCTCGGCGTGGTGAATCCCCGAATAGGGGGCAATTAAATCCCAAAGTGTCATTTCATACGTTTGCAGTGTCACAGAATGTTTCCTCTTTCTATCGTCTTGTCAATGATCACCAGAGTGCAGCACTCATCGCACCCTCCTCCTGCTCCACAGCCTCCATTTCTGAAAGGCGTCTAGTTGTTCCATTCTTCCCCTGGCACGGCATCACACACTCATTTCATTTCTCATTTACAGAATGATAATCAGAATGTCATTACAGTGTCCACACTGGGCCGCCGGATGGGTAATTGGGTAGCATAAAAGGCATTTGAAAAGAGGGATGAATAATAGAAGTGGAGAGGGGGTGAGAGGCGAGCTGGACCTGGGCCTGCTCTCTCAGGTGTCTGCCTGCGATCAGGTGGCGTAGCATTATGGTTCACCGTGTCTACGTCCACCTCGTTCTTCTCCGCTCAGCACATGGCTGGCGTCAACACACACGTGCAGAAGAAAGCAGGGGATCAATAGGAGAGTCGTGAAGGTCGGAGTCAAGGATCAGCAATCGCTTTACATCATAGGAGCCTGATGGATTTAGAGCGAAGGAGGCGGGTCACTTTGACCTTCATCCAGGTGCTTTCATGGCAATCTGCACACATGCAGTCAATCTAAATATTTACTGAGAGCCTTCATATATGGTCATGGGGTGTTAATATTTATTATACCCTCTGTGTTGTTAAAGTTGGGCTCAGCCTCAATGGCGCATGCAGTGACCCAACCCAAGTGTGACTGAGGCAACCTTTATGTAGCAGAGGTGCAATAATGTTTGCCATATCAGTCAAAAGAGATGCACATCCTCAATAATTAGACACAATCTTGCATTGTATTCTTGAAGAAAGAAAGAACTTGTAGGTACAAACAAAACTGTTTCCACTGACATACAATATAATGCAAATTCCGGACTATAGAGTGCACCGGAATATTAGCCCCACCCACTAAATTTAAGAGAGAAAATAGGCTTAAAAATGCTGGATCACTTGTACACTAGTTTGGACATGACACAACTGGAATCATCAACTCCTTACATCTTTTATTGACATTAAAGCTCCAAATGTGTCCCGAGCTCCGACACCACAGCCGCTCTCAGCTGCTGCTTCTCGTCTCTGCTCCTCCTGAAGATCTGCTCTGTGGGCGGAGCAGCTTTAAGGTCAATAAAAGACCTGTGATGTCATCGGTTTGAAGTGATGAGGCTCAATATTTTAGCATCGTGATGCTCTTTAGCCTGTAAAAACCCATGGATTAGCCATGTGGTTGTATAAGCCACAGGGTTGAGATTGCTGGAAAAAAAGTTGCATCTTATAGTCCGGAAATTATGGTACCTAAATAAAATTCTATTTCTTTCTGAAGGTTTCACAGCATTTGTTTTGTCAGTTCTTCATTAAACAGAACAACAACTTGTTCAATGTGCTCACAGAAGCTGCTGACTTTGTCGCCTCCACTGCCAAAGAGGTTTTGTATTTGTTCCATTTGGTCGTCTGTTAGATCTTTAAATAGTCAATATCAATGGATGTTCCAGGAAATGTTCATCAGATCAGATCATTTATGGATGAATAAAATGGCTCCAAGAATCGCTCAAAAAAATTCCTGGATCCAAAATGTAATCCAGAATGCCACCAAAATGGAACCATCTGCTATGAACATATCCTGAAACATCCATTGACATTTATTAAAAGAACTAACAGACGACCAAATGCCAGCGAATACAAACTCTCCTTGACAGCGGAGGCAATAAAGTCAGCAGCTTCTGTGAGGACAATGAACAAGTCATTGATCCGATCGGATCTCAGATCAGAGCGCCTCAATTGTTCTCACACTCGTATTGCATTTTGGTGTGACGTAAAAATAAATAAATAAATCACTTAAATGATGGAAAATCTATCTGGAAATTTCAAGTGTAAACAAACGCTTCCACTCATGAGTCATTTCACTCGCCATATTAATGAATGGCAAATATAGATTTTGCTCAGGAAATAACGCTGCCATCCCACGGCTGAAGTGCAACAGGGAGCGCAGGTCGGATGCAGAGTCTAATCCCGTAGCTCAGTGGGACGTTCCGAAGTCTCTCTTCCAAAGCAACATTCAAAGCCGTGTGTATTTCACCTCCTGCAAAGAGACTCATTAACTAATGACAGGCAGAGTTCCAACTGATTCTGCCGCTTGATGTCAAAACTATTTCATCGTAGCCTTGTAAATAGTACGGTTGAGCCGTGACAGATGACAAAAGCACCAGCTAATCTTACTTGTTGTGCCGTTTACCCCCAAACTGCGTCCGTCCTCCCGGAGTGTGGTGTGGCAGCTTGGCACCGTGCCAGAGCCGTTTGGCCGCGGTGCTACATTTCCATCTCATTCATCACATAAAGACAGATCATCAGAAAGTCATTACAGTAGCTTGACACCAGCGCCTGCCCCAGGAAGACAGAGTAATTGAGCACCGCAGAAGGGAAGAGAGCAGGCGAAGCCAAGGCCGTGTTGTAATGAACGTGAGATGTGGCGACATGAGAGAGGCGCTCGCTGACATGCACTGACACGGATTGACGGCAAACTAAACGGACAAGTGAGGAATGCAGCTTCAAGTATATGCTGTAAGTGGCTGCACTGAACGAAACCCTCGCCGGCGACGGAAAGCCCTTGTACTCCTCGTGTAATGTCGTCTTTTCAAACCATGTGGTGGGCAGATCGGACACAAACGGACGGCAGTGACCTCTGTGGTTGAAGTCATGACATTTGAGTTATTTTCCTTTTTATTTCTTAAGCGTTAATATCGAAGATAAGTGGGTAATTGGGGGGGCATTGTCCAAAGTAGAGGTGCCTAGCAGGCAGTTTGGGTAGGTTGCAAGACACGGAAAGATCACGACCAAAACCGACACTGGCACTGACACTGGTGTCTGTGCTTTGGAATGGAGGCCAGGTACATTAGCGCACATTAGGATGTGTAGAAAGTAAGAATCACTGACCAGTCATTCAATGAAACTCTATATAAAAAAACAGGTAGCTGAAACATGGTGGAGTTAAATGTGAGATCTAAGCAACCGTTGACCCCCTCTAGTCTACATCTCTGAGCAATACATAACAAGGATAATTCCTCATTCATGTTCCAAAGCCTGTTCCCTCATGGAGGGTCACGAGGGGCTGGAGCCTATCGCTGGTACTTTGGGTGAGGGGCTGGAGCCTATCCCTGGTACTTTGGGTGAGGGGCTGGAGCCTATCCCTGGTACTTTGGGTGAGGGGCTGGAGCCTATCCCTGGTACTTTGGGTGAGGGGCTGGAGCCTATCCCTGGTACTTTGGGTGAGGGGCTGGAGCCTATCCCTGGTACTTTGGGTGAGGGGCTGGAGCCTATCCCTGGTACTTTGGGTGAGGGGCTGGAGCCTATCCCTGGTACTTTGGGTGAGGGGCCGGAGCCTATCCCTGGTACTTTGGGTGAGGGGCCGGAGCCTATCCCTGGTACTTTGGGTGAGGGGCTGGAGCCTATGTAGCCCCATGTAACCACGGGAAGAAAATATCAACTTCACACAAGGTTATCTCAAGCTTGAAGCGAACTGAGTCCGCCTTGATCATCCTGCCTAGTCACAGACCTATCCACCCTCACCACGTCCATGTCCTCCTCCACACCATCTACACACTTCCTCCATATCTAAGATCTCTGCCCCCCATCACCCCCTCCTCTTGACATGTCCAAAACACCTGAGTCCTCTACCTGTGGAAGCATGGCGGCAGCCTTTTAAACAGGACCCAGCAGATAGAGAGGGAACAAACATGAACGACTCAGAAGTGTAGGAACTCGGCTGGATTGACTGGCATGAAAAGACAGTCTTCGTGTCTTTAAAGCATGCATATATCAAGCTGCTCTCCTCCAGAATAACTATCCTTCAATATCGTTTCAACTGAATCATCATGGTCATTCAGTTCATCCTCCCTGAGCACACTGCGCTTTTACGCTCATTCTGGGAAGAGTAGTCAATCAACTGACATAGAGCAAAGTTGCTGGTGTGACTGTCGTAACAGGACCATAACTCGGACTATAAGGCTGTGTGCTGCTACCTGGTGATGAACTTGGTGCACTTGGTTTAAAAATGATGTGAGATTTCATTGAAAAGGTTGCTCACATCTCGTGATGGGTAGATGAGGTTTCATGAAACAGTATTTCAGGGTGGATGAAACAGTGTGCTAATTTTCATGGCAGCAGACAACGCAATCTGGTGGCCTCTGAAAACCAGGCCACTGTTTCATGAAACCTCATCTACCCGTCAATACCGTTTCATGAAACCTCATCTACCTACCTATCACGAGATGTGAGCAACCTTCATGAAACAGTGTCCTAGTCTTCAAAGCCCACTAGATGGCGCTCTCTGTTCTCAAAACTTTGGATTTGAACAACCATTTTGATGAAACCTTACTTTATTTATTCATTTTGTTTTTTTTTTACCGAGAGCGCCACCCACTCGCAGACCTTCACCAATGGACAGTCAGAGAAGACACAGACAACAGCACCCTCTGAATTTACTGACAGTTTTGGAATCCTTTCAGCAAAGTGAGGTGGCTCTTGTTTGGCGCCACCCTTTTTCTCCTCAGGTTTCCTCGACCAAACAGTGGCGAGGGCAATTAAAAAAACGTCAAGAAGTTTCTGTCTGTTCATTGGCCGTGGTAGTTGAGTCAAGCTAATTGCGATCATTATTGCGTCTGGATGAGGTGGACCGGGACACTGGAAAGGAATCCAAAGAATAAGTTGCGGCCGGACAATGATAAATATAATGGAACCATTCGTCAGTGCATCCTTTATCTGTAAGTGTTTCAGTGGCAGACTTATTGAAGTCAATGGAAAAATGTTCACTCTGCAAACGTCCCACGCAGTTCTTAAGAGAGCAATAAGACAACATCACGGACTCACTTCATCTATTGGACCGGCACTTTCGGAGCTAATCCATCAGCCCTGACTGGAACAAAAAAGTTTGGACTCTTGACAAATCTTCTGTTGCTGCCAGGGTTTGTTCCGGGGCGACAGTTATTAGGGAGGTAAATGTGGCTTTCAAAGGTCCTCACATCCCACAGGAACGCCAAGTTCCAAACACCCTTAACTCCAGCAGAATCCCGTCTCACTCGGGCTGATTTCACAGCAGCTGGAGCTCCATGAGCCATGCCATGCAGGAGTTATGATGATGGCCGCCCACGGTGGCAGCCGGGTAAATGCCAGAGAAATTGGCTCAACTTAAAAGCTCGCAAGCACTAATGCAGTCATCCGACGCCTTTGAAGTTGTTCCTCCAACATTGTTCCCATGAATCATTTCATCCCAATCAAGAACGATAATCCTTCCTATAATAAACTCACGTACTCAAATCGCTTTGTTTTAGAGCCTTCGAGCCGCCGCAGTCGCGGCTGAGAACCAAGACAGATGATGAACTTAGCAAGGATGAGGAGGACATTTGCTTGGGCTTCTACAGCTGAGTGGGGTGTCATCTCTTTCATCTGAGAGGAAGAAAGGCAGGACACCTCATGGACGAGAAGAAGTTCGGCTGCTTCTGGAGGAGCTAAGACATTTGAATTGTTTGGTTCCACCTCACGCCTCGCTCCTCACCGTCAATGGGTCGCAAGTCACCAACTCTTGTGTTGGTTTTAACTGTATGTTTCACTCAATGAGAACGCTTTGGAATGAATGCTTTTTAGTTATTTCAAAGTGATGTTTTCTTTTCATGTGCTTTTTTCCTAGGGCCTCCATATAAACCCTCCAACCCCGGAAAGAAAACCTAAAGAGAAAATGGCAGTTGCACTCCTTCGTTGATGAAGAAGACGGCTCCCTGTAGCTCAATATTTTAACCAAGAAACGAAAGTGTGATGAAGTGCAACTGAATGCATTTGGAAGCAATGGGCCCATTTCCTTTATTGTGTTCCTTCTTTTAGGGGATTAAAGTGCTGCTGTTATTAATCTCCACACGTTATTCGCATGTATTTGGTCTCAAGCAGTGATGGAGAAAGTGTCGTCATTATTAGTGCTCACTAGGTGGCGCTGTCCTTTGAAATCGTTTCCAAAGATTCCAAAGATTTTAGAGCCGTGAGTGCCATCTAGTGGACAGTGAAAATGAGGTCACTGTTTCATGATTCCTCAGTCGCCTGTCACTAGTCACCAGTGTCAAGCTATATGCCATTTTGTGTTGTCTTCTATAGATAATGAGGGCAATGAAAATAAATACAAAATAAAATGGAAAAAATGAATGCAACCATTTTTACTGCAGACAAGCCTGAATGACAACGCATGAAAACAGAAAAACAGAAGTCCAATCTGGCTTGTGAATTGGGAATTGTTTCTTTAAAATTAATAAATAAATACTACTACGACTGCTTCTACTACTACTACTACTACTAATAATAATAATAATAATAATAATAATAATAATAATAAACTAAGCAACAGAAAAGACTATTATGTTATGCAAAAAAGTATCCGTTTCGTGTCAGAAATCCTGAGTTGTAAAAAAAGGAAAATGATTATTGCAGCTTCGGAAAGTGACCAATTTTAATTGTAGCGTTGAGATTGAAAGCTTTCATCTGAGCTTCAACTGCTGCCACTGAAATGTGAGTGTCTAAAAGGCAAAGTATTCTAGACTTCAAATGTAGCTGACGCAATAACATGGCCATGTCAAGTGCTGAGTTTCCAATGTTTCTTTTCATTTTTTTGTGACCACTTGAAAGAACAAAATGGTTCCTACCATTGAATTTTTGTTTTGTAGATTCAGAATTTGTGAAGGTGTAGTTTGGATGATTAAAAAAATGCTCTGCACGTGGATGTGGTTTGTTAAGGGCCCTTTTAAATGAGTTTGTCCGGGAACAAAAGAATAAACCTTTGTGGCGCCAAATGAATTTGGTGGTTGGTCCTGTGATGGGGACGGGGAGGGGGTAAACAAAGGGTGGATTTTAAGATAAGCCCATGTGGCTGAACCACAGACTTGGCAGAACATTAGCACTTTGATAATGTGCCGTGAGTGAAAAGAGCATCGCGGGGGTGATTTGGCCCACCAGGGCTGCAAAATCAGAGCTCAGTTAGACGCTTTCAAAATTCAAGGACCACAATCCAAGACTTCCGTGTGGGTAGTTAAATATGCTGCGATGCTGTTTTAGTCTAATTTTCATCACACACTCATTACAGCAGAGCCTTTATTACACCCACTTTGGCAGCATTTTACCGCTCTCTCAGTTCATTAACACAAGCCCAGGTTTGACTAAGTGTGAGTCCTTTCTCAAGCAGCGGCAGGTTAGAAAACTGCAGAGAAAAGACCAAGAGCGCTCGCTAAACAAATGGTAATGTGCATTTCAACCAATAGAAAAGTGTTGCTGTATTCGGCGTGTTTCCAGCTCATCCTTTGTGTGGCTCCATCTCTCTACTGACAAACGCCGCAGCATTTAAGGTCAACATGCCGCATGCAGGCAGATGCAAAGCCTGTTGGAATAAACACGTATTTTCTCTTTCATAAAAACCACATTCAAGTGGCAGTTCTGTCAAAATAATGTAAAAAAATAGGAGCCTATCATCGTCATTTGTGCTGTCTGAAGAGGCAACAATTATATTTATATCCCTCACCACGCATGTAGAGGGGAAAGTACCAAGATACAATGGATGGAATTATAGCATGTCTGCTCGGATCCATTGATATTATACGGTGGCTTTTGTACAGTAGTTTTTGCTCAAGGTATGGAGTGAATAAAGGCCACTTTTTCAGGTCAGGCCCTGCTTATGAGGTCCAAAATAAATAAAGAATAAATAAAATAAAATAAATGATTAATTTAATGAATTAAAATTTAAAAAAAATGTGACCACGAAAAAAATGGTTGGCAACTTAAATATCAATATAAGTAAGAGCCATATAATAAATTACGAATTATATATGTTTTACTTTTTTATTTTTTTGTTGGATTAAAAAAAGTTTTGACCCACAGTTTTCAAACGGAAGGTGCACGAGGGCATCGCTGTCCTCTACTATTATTATTATTATTATTGTTGTTATTATTATTATTGTCATTGTTACTAGCAGTAGTGAAATAATAATAACAATGATAATACATATAACAATAATTGTATTTAACTTAACATTTTACACATTTATTTTTTGTTTGATTAAAAGAAAAAGGTTAGACCCTGAGTTACCTCCATGTTTTTCTCTAATCCAATGTAATCTAATCTAATCTAATGACAGTGGTCTATTATTATCATTATTCTTATGATTAGTATCATTGTGTGATTTTATCATTTCATTTTATTTTTACTCACCTACCTGTCTACTTTTATTGGGTTTCAAAGCTTTCCCCTGGATTCCAAACCCTTGTAAGAGTGTTCCAGTTTCATGGGAGGGAGACCAGGGGCAGACCCAGCTGGAGGGTTGCAACTTCAGAACAGCGTCACTTGGCTGAAACTGCTCCTTCCACAGCTTCAGAGTAGCTGAGCAACAACGCCAGCGTGACGTCTCTCATCCTCTTCAGTCAATTCTCGTTTGTCCTCTTGTTCAAACACATCTGAACACAAATGAAGGCAACAGCATCACGTACAACACTCGCTTCAGCCCCCCACAGCATGTTGCTCATCTTCATCAGGATCACGCGCAAAATGACCCAGAAAGAGGAAGGTTTATGTAAGCTGGGCCTCTGACTCATCCTCCTGAGTCACAAGTCTTGGGGATTAGGACTTATGGTCAGATATCAGCCAGTTGGCTGGAAGGAAACGGAGCAGCAGATGGTCAGGAAGTTGCTTCAGTCGACAAGATGCGCCATGGTTTCCAGTCCAGTCGAGTGATGATGATCAGTCGACTACATCAGCGGTGAAGTCTGACGGGTGGAGATGGAATGAGTCAGACGTACCTGTCAGTAAACCATCGGAAACATGCTTACAATTCAGTCCTGCCAGATGACGGGAGCCAGAGTTGTTCCTCACTCAAGGTGTGCATGTCATGGACCTCTATACACAGGCTACTGCGTGTGGAAGCTTTCTCCCTGCTTCACCTTGGACATTGTGCTCTGATTCTCCACAACCACTTGTTTGAAAAGCAAATGATTTGTACTTTCTCCAAAAGCCCCCCCACCCCCAGTTGCACGGAGACAGAGGGATTTCTCTTCCTCAGCCCTCCTGCTGTTTCAGTCTCATCCTTCTACACTCAAGTATTGCCAGAGCAAGGCAGGCAGCTCATGCACGCTGCTGCTGCGTGAATATCTGCGCTCACATGAACAAAAGTGTTTCTTACTTGTCGCCGTCTTTGCTCGCACGTATGTGCAAGAGCTCCGCAAAGATCTTCTCAACAAAGGCCCGACAAACGTCACTTTGAAGCTGTCGCTCGTCACTTTGTTGATATCAGACAAAGTTAAAGACACAGAATCAATCCCCCGACTTCCCAAGTATAATGAGGCACAATGTTTAGCCAGTCACTCATTAGCGTGGCGAATCAAAGTACCGGCATTTTTGATCAATTCTGGTCGCATTTCTTTGAACACTTTGCATGTGAGAGCTCTTGTTTCAAGATCTTAACCGGAACTTAAGAATGAGTTTCAAAGGACACTTTGGAGTTGATGTGCAAAAAGAAAAGTCTCATGGAAACACAGGGTGTTGTGTTGTGTTGTGTTGTGTTGTGTTGTGCTGAGTTGTGTTGTGTTGTGTTGTGCTGTGCTGCGTTGTGGTGTGCTGTGTTGTGTTGTGTTGTGTTGTGTTGTGTTGTGTTGTGTTGTGTTGTGTGTTGAATGACTCCAGCAATGTTGAGGCTTTTGTGATACATCAAATTCATACAGTTATTGCTAAGAATTCCTCAAATCATTTCAATATTTTGGGATTATTTATCAAGCCCTTTTAACAATGAGGAATACATAGTTGGAACGTTCATATTTCAATAAAATATCATCGATAGTGATAGGATGAGTAGATGAGGTTTCATGACACAGTATTGAAGGGTCGATGAGGCTTCATGAAACAGTGTCCTGATTTACAGAGGCCACTAGATGGTGCTGTCAGCTGCAAAATGTTTGGACCAATTCAATGAAGCCTCACATCACTTCTAAACCAAGTGCGCCATTTCGCGGCCTCAGAAAATTCGGACACTGTTTCATGATGCCTCATTTACCCATCACTAGTGGGTTGATGGTTTGATGGATGACAGACAGACGGACAGACAGACAGACAGACAGACAGACAGATGTGTCCATTTGTGTCCATAATAATTTGATCACTTGAAAGTTAGAGTGAAAAACCGCATTCAAAACCTCCATTACTTCATATGTAAGAGGCCCTTTAAGCATCTGAAGTGTCACTTCATTTTCTCATGGCTACTCAGAGTTAAAAAGAAAAAAAACTCTCACTGTGCTTCAAACTTCACTGAATAGACGTCCTTAATGGAAAATAAATAAATGAATATTTAGTTGGTAATTAAGTTTAGCCTTAACATTAACATTCCCTCATTCAAAAGTGTGTCCTAAACATAAAATACAGCAGAAGAAATAGACATGAAAACAAACAAGTGTCTTGACAGTGGCTTAGGACAGTGGCTTCACACAAGTTCTTCAATTTGCTATTTCACTGAAGTGTGAAGAAAAGTGTTATAAAAATAACATCGTGTTGGAAATATGTTGGAAATTGGTGTTTATTCTGAGGAAAGTACGTAGACAACAGACGTTATCCGAGGTTGAAGATTTTCCCTTTTTGGGTCTGGAACGTGAACCCCATGATCACAACTCATCCTCACTCTCATTGTGACAGACGACAAATATTGACTATGGTCTAGAGGATTTTTGACTCCCAAAGTCACGCTTGAGTCCGCCTTCCGTGTTGCATGGTTACGCCCAAGACTTTCAAAAATAGTAGCACGTGCTCAGTTGACACCAGAGGAGAAATGTGGCGATTGATCTGACTGGTGAGTTTGATCCCAGAATCTGATATGAATCTGTCACCATGATACCATAAAGTTATCTGCGCCATCGGGGCCCGAGACTCAGGCTTCACTGGAAGCAGTTTCTGCTCCGTGGGGAGACTCGTCTCTCCTTGCCAAAATAGTGAAACTGGACTGTTATTGTGAGCCAGCAGTGCAGGAGGCCATTTGCCTTGGTCCCTGTGATAACTGTGCGGCACCTCATGACCTTACCGAGTCCAACTGTCGAAATGGCTTGGATCGGCAAGTTATTTCAAGCAGAGCCAACAATGGGCAATAGCTGCATCATTACTCTACATCTGCGCAAACATATGCAGAAGGGACAACAGAAAATACATTGTGTGCGGGATCCACAGTCATCTGTAGATGCCAAAGGTGTCGCCGCGCAGTCCTCTCAGATAATGAGCCATTAATAAGCTGCCAAATATGCAATGACAGCTGCATCGAAGCAACTGTCTGTCACTCACTCACGCAGTCAGTAATGGACAGTCAGTGTTCTCTGCTTGGCCACTCGCTGCTTTGGCAAAAACAATGACCACCTGGATTCATCGTGAACAAAAGTGGCTGAGGTAGCTGGGAAAACCATCTTCTGAATAAATTGCCCGCAGCTGCCACACTTTTGCTTTTCCAGCTTTTTCAGTTGCAACAACTTTCCAGTGAGGAAACTGACACGCGTCCTGAGAGCCAGGAAGGATGAATGGCGGGATAATAAGGTCTTCTGAAGATCGGATTAGTGAAGTTTCAACCACTACTCCAGCATCAAAATGAATTCAAGAAGTGGAACGAATAAAAACGATCCATCATTCAGAGTCCAAAATCACAGGTTCTGAAAGCCAGCACGGATTTCCCCCCTTTTTTTTCAAAGGGAGCAAGGTTCTCCGTCTAGTCGACAGGCCTGAGTGACAAAATTGAACGATTCCTAGAATTGGAATCTTAAATGGAACTGCAGGAAACTGAATTAAATTCAGAGAAATTCTCTCCTTCTTCAAGTGCTGGAGAAGCTCCTGAGCAACTGGCCGTCATTTAAACAAACCACCTTCCCGCCGCTGTAGCTTTTAAAAGTACTGTGCAGGGTTCATTGGAACTTTCATTTCATTTATATCTTTTTTTTTGTTTTAGGTTTGCCTTGTGGCCTTCTGAGGCCACCGTAATTCGGAGTTCTTCATTACGTAATAGTGTGAATGATTGGGAATTTCAATAAACACATGACATGATCTTATCATTCTGTCGTGACTACGGGGGGTTTTATGCTAAAAAAAAATTGTAGTTTAAACGATTAAACTACAAAATATGACGCGAAAACTAATTGACAATACTTAATGCAGAACAATATAAGAAGGTAGTTTAACTGCACGAAAGTTAGAGAAATGTACTGCACTCTTGTTAAACTACATGTAGATTAAGTGTGACACTGAAATGAACGGGAAGAATTTGGCTGAATTACTTGCTTCTTTACGGGTCATAATCAATAAATATGATGTTGTTTAAAGCAGTGATTCTTAACCACAGGGGCCGGGGCCCCCGGTTGTGCCGTGAGCGCCTCCTAGAGGGCTGTTAAAAGTTCTTTCTCTTCTCCGAACTATGGAGAACTATGGAGAAGTTCTTGAAAAGAAAAAGTGATACAGTAAAATCTGTTCATGAAAGCACCTGTTGAAGCAATTTTGAAAAAGAATTATTATTAACATCTTATGATGATACATTTACTCTTTACTTATCTTTACGATCTTCCTTCTACTATCTTTACTATCTTCTTTGGAGTTTAAATACAATATATAATTTGTATTTTTATTTTGACATTCTATTGTATTTATTTTATTCAGAATTTAATTCAGTTTTTCCAATTTTCTCAACAGTTTGCAACAAGTGTCTTTTTTTTTCTTTAGTACATTTTATGAACATGACTTGCACCTGGTTCTGCTCCTGGTTGGACTTTTCGATGATTTGGTTTCATGTCATTTCACAAGGTTTTGGTTTGTTTACGTGTAAGTAGATTAAATAAGGTTATTGATCACAAATGAAATAGAGAGTCATGAATCAGTTCTGTTACTTGAACGGGCCCTGGGTGCATTTGTTCCAGAAAATGTGGGCCCCAAGATGAAAAAGGTTCAGAACGCCTGGTTTAAAGTGAACCTCTGGTGATGTGTATGTGGGTGAAACATGGTCAAGCTACGTCATGAGGAATAGAAAACTGGCTCACATGCCCCTAATATACATACATGTGTATTCATGGTTCCCTATGTTAAAGTCCCTTCATTACTATAAAATATATACTGAAAAGCAACCTTGGAATACACCATAGTCATCAGTCGAATGCTCATGCATTCTATTCAAATTTCAAGATGACATTTTAATCAAGCTCTTTTCTCCCCCAAATGATTTGGGGGTATAGCGCTCTAAACCTATTGGTGCTTTGCTGACCCGACATGAAAGCCTTCCCACAGCTTGTTTAAAACACCGTCCGCGTGCTTGATTCTGCAGTATCATCGCTCTGAGAATCCCTCAAGCGTGACGGAAAAACTGCAGGACAGCAGGCGCAATAGAGCCCCAAAGTTGGTGTAAAACAGGGGCGTGGATACGGCGGGAGCGAGCGAGGTGCGCTTGTGAAGCCGCCTCTCTCAGCTCAGGGGCTGGGTCATGTCAGTCTGATCTCATTATCCAGCACTTAGTCCTAGAACAAACAGCCAGTGGCCGTCTTCCTCCTCCTCCTCTCCCTCGCACCCATCCTAACGACTCGCACCGCTCATGTCCTAACAACTTGCTTGGCTCACTTACTGTCTAATGACTGCCACTCCTTATAGCCGGGCCTTCCAACCCCATTTGTCTCCACTATTGTCGACTGCTCTGGCTTTAATGCCCTGGGAGAGTACGGTGCGGAGGGAGGCGGGTAAGAAAGGGAGTCGCTCCCCATGATACCTGAGTATTTTCATCCGTCTCACCCTCAAAATAGTCATGTGCTCATTTCCTCCATCGCTTCATCTCACGCCGGTTTGGATGGATCTGTTTTGGCGGATGGCAATCTCCTCCCTTCTCTCATGTCATCCGCTTTTACCCTCTTCCTTCCCGCCGTCGCCCTCTCTTCTCTTTGTCTTTGTCCTGAGTGTTAATGTGTTGGATGGAGGTCTAAGGAAAGCACCATTACCGTCATTTCCTCTATAATGTGAATGATGCCGATCCATTATTTATCTCAGACTTGCTCATTACTCCCCAGCCCGCCGCGTGCCCTCGCAGACAAGGCTCTCACCGCTCCTCTTGAAATTACTTTATTAGGAGGGAAAGGCTGCTGTGGTCTGTCAAGAACAAGGCTGGGATAATGCAGGTGCGGCGTACGCAATAGTTCATCAGCGAAGAAGAACACGAGATGACTTTCACTGCCTCCTGGAAGTAAATCATCACTTTCCCTGCTGGTTAGGAAAGATCAGGATGCAGCACTTTTACTCGATTGAATCATGCTGTTCGCCCAGCTGAGCTGGATTTCCTCTCCGACTTAGAGGAAGTGTGAAGTGCCATGAATGCAAAACTACGCTTTTGTTGCGCTTTTTGGAAATGTCACAAAACAAAGAAGGACTTTTTGGTTGGAATCTGTTTTCAGGAATCAAAGGGGAAATATCCATCCATCCAGACAGCCATCCATCCGTCCGTCTGTCCAGACTTCCATCCTTCCATTCGTCCATCCTTCCATCCAGACAGCATTCCATCCAGAGAGCCTTCCATCTGTCCATCCATCCAGACAGCCATCCATCCGACCATCTGTCCAGACAGCCATCCTTCCGTTCGTCCATCCATCCAGACAGCCTTCCATCCAGATAGCCTTCCATCCATCCATCTGTCCAGACAGCCATCCTTCCATTCATCCATCTATTCAGACAGCCTTCCATCCATCTGTCCGTCGGTCCATCTGTCCAGACAGCCATCCTTCCATTCATCCATCTATTCAGACAGCCTTCCATCCATCTGTCCGTCGGTCCATCTGTCCAGACAGCCATCCTTCCATTCGTCCATCCATCCATCCATTCAGACAGCCATCCATCCGTCCATCTGTCCAGACAGCCATCCATCCGTCCATCTGTCCAGACAGCATCCTTCTATCCATCCAGACAGCCATCCATCGATTCAGCAGTCCATCCATCCATCCGTCCGTCCGTCCATCCATCCAGACTGCCACAGAGGAAGAGCCATTCAGAGACATTGACCAAGTTTGAAAAATGGTGTCCTGTGACTTCACCATCAAGAACAACACATTTTGCAAGGCGTTTTACCCCATGAGATAATCTATACCTATACATGTGATGTCCAATATCACATGTCCCAGCATCAGATGGATTTTAACTGTAAAATTGTAGTCTCCATATTTTACATATTTAAATTTTAAACTTTGATTCACTTCAGGCAAAGTTGGTCCTCTTTGTTGTGATGAATGATCTATGCCATAAATGTGTGGACGCTTGTTCATGGAGGCTCCTGAGCATGAATATGACTTCTGTTTTCAGCTGATACCAACCGACACATTCTCTATACAGCACACCAGCCCATGTACATACAGCATGGATATAACCTTCTGTAAATGGTCGTAATGTTACAAGATTCTCAGGTAGAAATGTGTTATGAACATGACTGAAAGTAACTTCAAAGAGATTTTTACTCATCTCTCTTTTGTCAACGGGGTTGTTTTTCAGCTGCACGGCTGCAGAGATGGAGGATTCAGCTCACGCTGTTACTTTCTCTCATCTATCATCTCCAAGTCGTCAGCATCATGAATAACACGGGAGTCCTGACTTGCAGGAACATATGGCCTTCGGAGTGCTCCAATCACAGATGGAGATGGGAGTTCCATTCCATAAGTCTGGAGGTTTTTCCTCTCTGTGTGACAGGCAGCAGATCTCCAGTGAGTTCACAGCTGCTGAATGAACTTCCTCCACCAGTTGTTGTCTTCAAATGAACCAGCAGCACCAGAGAATGGGACGGAATGGGCTACTAAACAAGGAGTCTGTCACTCAGTTATCATAAAACCAACTACTTTTCCTTACTATGAAAGAAAAGGAAAGAAAAACGTGGCTGAAAATCTACCATGAGCCCAGATGTGGTTGATGAGATCCTCAAACTAGTGATCTTTTCCAGACAATGTCTTTTAAATGTGCTATTCTGAAGCACACACATGACCTCTTTTGGCACTCGGCTGCATTACAGTCATATCAACCAGCTTAATCTTTGTCCTTTTTTTAATTCCTCCTCACATAATCATCGCCGTGCATTTCTCACACCACGCTCACGCTGCCTCAAGAGGCCGCCCCTGTAACTGCAGCAAGGCCTCTCCCTGCCGCCTCTGCTGTCAGCCGCCTCCGTCACAGTCTCTACTCCTGTCTGCTGCTGAGCAATACACGCGGCAAATGAGTCCCAACGCCCCGTCTGCCGCGCCTTGTGTCAAAAGTGGTGTTGCGTGCACAGACACGGGTGACATCTCCAAAAGACAGAGACATAATGAATAGAAATACTGAAGAAAAAGGAAATGCTGATGAAAAAAGGCAGGCTAATAAAGGCTAATCGAAGGGACAGAAACAACGCAGCGAATGACAGAGACCTGCTCTGACCTTTCCCTCTTGATCGAGTCAAGCCCGTCTCATTGTGCTGGTTTGATTCACCGTTGACCATTGGTGCTAGCTGTTGTTAGCCCCCTGTGCAGCACTCACGTAGATTACAGCTTCAAATCCAAACCATTTGTCATCCTAACTCCCATTTGTTTCACTTATTCTATTATCTATCGATTGCGTCCATCCATGTTACGCCATTAATAGTGCAGTAACAAGGCTCATGATTTATATATGAAGGCAGCATCCAGCTGGTCAAAGCCTGGCAGAGAGGATCAGTGTCTACACAGTGGAACACGCGGCGAAACTGATCATGAAAATGTCATTTGATTGTGCATATCACTCTTATAAAATGAACAACTCTCGTGAGTATAAACTGTACCAGTGACCACTAGTTCATAAACACACATCTTCAGTGAACCAGCGCTTCGTCCTGGTCAGGGTTGCGGGAGAGTGCTGGAGCCAGGGCACACACACCATTCACACACACTCACGCACCGAGGGACATTAGTGTCCAGTTAACCTAGTCAGCACGTCTTTGGACTGTGGGAGGAAACCGGAGTACCCAGAGAAAATCCACAAAGGCACAGGGAGAACATGCAAACTCCACTTGGAAAGGCACCGAGCTGGATTCGAGCCCTGCACCTTCTTCCCGCCGACCACTAGAATATTGGGGTTGGCTCGACAGCCTCGAAGCAAGAGGCGCCAATTCCATCCAAGTGGGGGCGACAGAGTTTCATCCACACACAGTTCAAGAACATACAGGTGTCATTTCATGACTCTCATTGTGGGTCCCATCCATACAAGCTCAGTGCCAAATTATGAGTCAGCACTCCAATGGCTTGAGTTGCTCATGCTGCTGTTGTTCTGTGGTTGGATTTTTCACCAGAGCGTAGCACCACACACTGGCTTGGAATGTGAACAGAGATTAGGCTCCAACAAACCCAGTAATTATGGAAATCAAATGTCAAAGAGCTTTTGACAGACATCATTATTCACAAGCTGTTTGCAGGTTTAGACCACTGAAGAATGTGGTGATGACTTACAACAAGGTGTCTTAGGAGCCGATGTAAGTGGCAAAGTGAAAGCAGAGGTCTGAAACAAATCTTCTCCGGCTGCACGACAGGACAAACGTGCATGTGCCATTTGATGACCTTCACTTCCAGGCACCTCCTGCTGCGACACTTCAGCCAAAACATGCAGCCAAACTCCAAACCAAGTCAAGCTCCTCTGTCACATTTGTTCACCGAGACTTAAAGAACTCAAACTGGCCGACACGTTTGATGCGACGTCTCACTTCAGACAACAAAAAAAAGCAAAGCCACAACTCTTCCCTCTTTTCAAAGGGGGTTTTCCCCACTGATCCTTTCCCCGAGTCACTCACCATTACAGACCCGGCTGACAACCGTGGCACATCAATCAACCGCACAATGAGCCATCCGTCTATCCATCCCTTCATTTTCCTTCTGGTTACAGATATACAGGGTTGATGCCCGGCCCAGCAAGCCGCTCAAACATTTTCACTGTGTCAAACACAGTTTGAAATGATGGGGAAACATGGCGTTGCATCCGCTCTACTCCATGTTCCTGGCTGATGACTCACCCGCCTCTCTTCCACTGGTTCTGTCTATTCAAATGGATGAAAACATCTCTGTAACTCACAGAATCACACTGAAAAAATACTGTCAACTAAGAAGGACTATAATTCAGAGTGACTCCTCATGTAAAAGTCACAGATTTGCCGGGTTTTGTTTTGGTTTCTCCGCTCCATCAGGTGCTCTGAATTGTCCATGTGCTATTCAATGGCTTGGTTACTTTGTTGTCTTCATCCCAGTATGGTTTCTGAAATCATCTGACAAGCTAGCTAAATCAAGCCGCCATATGCCTTGGTGTGTTTTACCAGGCTGGAATGAATGGAGCTCTTCAACGAAAACAACTGCTGCTCTTCTCCCATGAGAACTTGGGCCGGGAATGGGAACACACTGCTGTTACAGCATAATGCTTTTCCAATCTGAGACGGAACAGCATAACTAAAATGACTAATTACTTTTTTTTTCTTTTACTCAGAAGCACAATTATATCACAGTTTATCACAGAGCAAAGAGGCTAATTTAAACATCCGACAATAGTGCTGCATTCTCCTTCCATACATTGCAATTTCCCAAAAATCGTGACCCAACCCAACGACAGCAGAACAGTCTACAGACAAATAGATGCAATTCACCTTGAGTATTTCTGCTTTGCAACAGCAATAATTTAGCAAGATTAGACCTGTCTCACTGAGTCCCGTCAACATGCTCCATTTGAGACATTCAAAGAGAGACTGGGGTGAGCAGTGTATTTTTGAAATAAAGCTGCTCTCTAAGCAAAGTTAATGTGGCCTTGTCATTTTCTCTCTCGCTGAAAAACCGTCCAACCATTTAAGTGCCTCTGCAATGAAGCCTCCCAAATAGCGTCGCGGTATTACTGTTAGCCGGGAAACGCTGGCAAATGACACCCGTATATTGCTGAGTATTCATGTAGCAGGAACGGCTCTGCTCTTGTTTCTTGAGAGGACAGTGCAGTTGCATGTCGGTTAAGAAAAACAACACTTTGTTTGGGGCCACGGAGGGAAGTGGAAGGACTGGAGGGATCAGAGATCAAACCAATCGCCTGCAGTTAGAGGAGGAGGACGGAGGGAAGGAGCAGAGCTTGATGGGAAGAGTGAGGAAGAGAAATGCTCTTAGATGCAGCCTGCGGGACTCAGGTGTAAGGGAAGAGAGGATGACTGTCAATTTTCCAATCTCATTTTCTGTCGGGCAGCCAACCTATTTAGGTCGCATGAAGCACGTGTGTTCGTGTCAACAGGCCTGTGTGTGTGTATGTGCGCGCGCGTGATGGTATAGTCCTGCTCGCCTGGAGACAGAAACAACCACTTTCACGAGCAGAGCTGTCACTTCCCGTCGCTAACAAACCTAAAGCTCCCTCTAGTCACACTGAGCGAGCACCATTGTGCTCACACTGTGGTCGGAAATGTTCAAATGCATGCAATAGAAAAACACTGAAATACTGAAGAAAAGATGAATTAACTTTTTTTTTTTTTTTTTTTTTTAGAAAAAAGGAAGAAGATTTATACAACCATTTGTAAAGTGAGTCTTACAGGCAACAATTGTGATTTTTTTTTTTTTTTTAATCAAAGAGCAACAGCATGAGGAGTGTCAATTGGACACAGAAGCTGTTGAAGCTGCTGAAGATGTTTTTTGTTTTGTTTTGGGTTTTATTTTTCAACACAAGTCATTGTGAATTACAGTAAATGTATCAATATGAATAAATCAATAAATAAATACAACAGAGGGTCAAGTAATAGTAGTACAAACATGTTAACAGAAACCAAAATACCCATAGTAAATGGATAAATGAATAAAAAAACACAATCTATCAGCATGGTAGGCTTCTGGGAGCCACACCCCAACGGACTTAAAACACATGAAGATATAAAGTTTGCTGTTGATACTTGTGCACCGATATACCGGCCACAGCACAATAAGATTCAGATCAAGAATCACATCCTCCTCGACAGAAACCTGGCGAGATCCCAGGTGATGAAATGAGGTGGGGACAAAGGAAAACACAACTCACAACACAAAAGTGCATCAGCTGACTGTGCTTCTCTGCTTCCTTTTTCTATTCTACATTACATAATAAAACATAGATTTGCTTTTCTATTTGCTTTTGCTTTTCTGACAGTGTCAGGAGACGTGTACAGGTGTGGTGAAGAGAGAGAACTGAGAGACAGGGAGCGCGGCCGTCTCAAGGGAGACACTGACCTGAATTATGCACGTGTGGCTCATCAGTCATCCGCATGGCCTATGGCCTCCGTGTCCTTTTTTCCTTGCAGACTGGGAATACATTACAGCAGTGTTTGCCCAGAGAATTAGTCTGAGAGATTAACAGCTAAACACGCATGGATCAGACTTGGAGCGCCGAGTCCCCGCTGCTGTGGGAGCCCCGAACGCAGGAAGGCTGAAGGGAGAAAGCAGGTCTGGATTAGCAGGCAAATGTTGCCCGAGGGTGACCACACGTGAAGGCTCCCCCGCCTATTAACCCACATGTAAGAATGTGGGCTGCGCTCATGTAAATAATCCTCCCAATTGGATGCGACTCACATCTTTATGGAAAACAATCAGTTGCATCATTGATGACCTGGTGAGTCGCTCATGAAGATGATTAAATTCACACAGTGAAGAGGCTTGGTTTTGTTCTCAGAGAAGAATAAACCAGAACCTTAGTGCAAGACGGAAAACCGAGGCGGAAGGCAGTATTACACTCAAACACACATAAATGCACTCAAATGATCACCACCGGTTTCATGATTCATCTGTTACCTGTCATAGTAACGGCTAAATTACTAAAAAGATTAGACCCTCTGCACCATGTAGCTCCGTCTTTTGTTCATGAAACACTCAGCAGGTGACCATAGGATGCCTGTATCAGAGTCACAGTTAAATGTCACTCAGTATCAACTTTCACTGTTCCATTTTGTTACTTGACCACATGTATTTTACTTTTCCTGACTGACTTCCAACGTGAACCATCCTCTCGACTCAAACTTAGGGATATGCAGGTGTAATGCTGATCCTACGAGTTAAGTTGACAGTGGCATAGTGCCCATGGTAGCTTCTCCCACCAACCCCTCCTCACACCAGCTGTGTAATACTGTATACTGATGTTGGGAAAAGGACTTTTGCGTCCTATACTGACGTTTCACAGGAGTTGGGGCGAGAAGTTTGGACGCTCTCCCGCAATACTCCAATACAATACAATAACATTGTTAGATATACAAGGAAAGGAGCGCCATCCCATGCCTTACCAAATCCCAACCTCCACCTTTGTTAGACACGCTGCCCGCGGGCATCAGAATATGCCGCAGAAGGCGGAACATGTGCTTCAGTTGAAAGCCTAATGCGTCAACATGCAACGCTTCACTAAACTGAAGCACCGGGGAGAACCCAGTAGATGCTTCTGACACAAGGTGGCCATGTGGGAGAAAAACTGGTAATGATGGGGAGACAACAGAGGGAAACGTAAAGAGAACCCAATGAGAATCATCACATGGAAAACTGCGAAAATAAAAGGATAGTTGTGGACTCAGTTGAGAAAGCAAACACTTCTTAGACATTTTCTTTTCCTGCTTCTCTGAGCCCAAACAACCCCCACTGGTGAAAACGCTATAGGATGAAGAACAAAGGACGGATGTGCATGGGCGAAGAGATCGGGGGGAAATTGAGTATAATGGGGATTGATGGAGCAATGTAAAAAGGTGTGGTGAGTGACTGAGAGAAGTGAGCAAGTCATGCAGGGACCTGCTAATTGGAACAACAGCAGCACTTCTCTATTCCTAAGTGACTAATTCTAGCCTGGCAAGTATTGGAAGTGACATCTTGCACTCGGTGTAGTGTTTACCGCCGACAAATGTTACAGCTCCTGACAGAGACCCGGAGACTTTGCATTTCATTAGTATATATAATGGCTCAGCGGAGGAGAGGAAAATATTGCAGTGTGAAGAGCCATATCTCAAGATGATTCTGAGTACATTTAATTGGTTAAAAAAAAAAAGACACTTCAAAGGGACATGCTTTTGTCAATTTCCAACAGAAGAATTCACAGAAAGATGATTCAGTTAACCATGTAAGACGGATATAAGGCGACTAACTTTGCTTTAGTATGACACTGTGTTTGATCAGCCGCTCTCCCTTGTAATTCTTGAGGACCGTTGCTGCTTTTAATTGAGTGAAATTACCCAGATCATTTCAAGATTTTTTCCTGGCAGGGAGCTGTAACCACTCATAAATGAGGATTGACACATTATGGTGGTATGTCTGGGAGAAAAAACAACAGAAAATGAAAGTTACATTTCAAGGCATTTGCTCGTACTATTTGTATAGAGGATGGCGCTGAGAGAAGGTGCAGACAGACCCGATGAACAGGAGTCACCAAACTGTTACAGCCCATTATACGTCACTGTTATTCACGTCACATTTGAAGCACAACTCCATTGGATTTGTAACCTTCAAACAAGCAATCACAATCTCCACCGAGCAACAATTGGACTTGAGCCTCCCATTTTCTGAGGCTTATTTCTGGTCGTCTGGGGTCGTACGGGGGCTAAAGCCTAAAGTCCGGTCAACAGGGTGAAGGACAAAATGGTACCTGTTTCTCGGGTTAGTTCCACAAATAAACCACCGCTCATCCACCAAATTAATGCAGTAGTTTTCAAGTGACCACCTTAGCTTAATTTGGCTTGTGTTTTAAGGCTTGACTGAGGACCTATAGAAAGAACTGAGGCTATGCCCTGAAGTAGACAGCACCAGCGCAGCAGGCTGCAGGACCAGCCACTTCTCCCTGCTTCTCCAGATCCAGCATGAAGAAGTGAAAGTAGGGTTTATGAAGCAGTAGATCAGATCAGGATCAGTATAGAATGTGTTAAAATAGGACATTTTAACTCACTTGACTGGACACCACTGATCTACTCCTTGTTATGATACATCACAGTTTTTTTTCCCACTGCAGTGGTAAATTATGGATTTAAAAAGAAAAACTTACCAGGCAAACTGACCAATGTACTAAGGGAGGAGGAAGCATGAGAGCCAGTCATTTTGTGGCGATCTTTTCATTTTTTTCCTCTGCTTGTGTTGTAATGACCATTGGAACATTTCAGGGACCAAAGCTGAGGTTCCTTTCTGCAGGTTGTCAGGACTGTCGTCTTCCAAATCACAGACAGCACTGTTTTAAAACACAAGGAACAAACAAGGAAAGAATGTCCCCACAAATCATCACCAAAAGGAACCAAATAAATAAATACATAAATAATAAGAATCATCATGATAGGAGTGAGTTGTTTTCTTCTTCTTCTCTCAAACTGGATCATAAAATCTCCTGACAAAATGTAAGCATTCACCACAGAAGCTCCTTGTGAACGCTCGTGACCTTGATCTCCGTTTAATCCTTGACCCAGGGGCGTCAGCTAATGGCAGGGATCGATTGGTTAATGAACAGCTGTCTATTATGGAAAAGAGATCTCTGGCGCTTCCCAGTCTCCAATCAATCTCATAGTTTCCTCAGTCGTAAATGAGAAAAGCCGGAGTCCAAAATGACCAAGAGTGTTACCCTTGCTTCTCACGATCACCTGGTCAGCAGAATAGTTCTGCTCAATTGCGCCCTCTCTCTGTCCTTGTGATGATGATTTCCAGGATGGGCATCTCGGCGTTTGACTCTCTCGCAGACGTATTACCTGAGAATAAACACTGGCAGCCACCCGTCCTCTCTGGACAAAGGCCGGCCTTTCAGCGGTCGACAATGCCGTCGCTGCGGAGGAGCTCTGCTGTAATAGAGTATTAATGAAGGTGGAGGGAAGGGGAAAGCCTAATGTCTCCTCTGTTAGGAGTAGCAGGGCCTCTGCGGTGCAGGCAGCTAGCTTCTCTGTGTTTTAGAGGATCTCCGTATCTATTATGTATGAAGGATTAGTCTCCTTCTGCTCCTTCCACCGGCGGGATATCAGCGTCTCGATAGCCTTGACTGCCAGACTCCACACTTGTTTGCAGATTCGGAGCCCCCACTGTTCGACACCCCTGCTCCCCGCGTCCTGTTTAACCTTGAAGAAAGAAAGCCAGAAGTCCGTCCTGAGCACCAGCGCCTGGTGGGGGCTCTGCTACATAATCTGTGGCTCAGGTGGCCTCGGAATGTGTGGGGTTAAGCGGTTAGTGCCAAAGTGGAACAGCGGCGCTCACGTAAACACAGGTACAGTCCAGCGCACACGCATGCTATTCACGGCTCCACAGCTGCCACACACCTCGATTCCTCCGCATACATCCACACAATGAGGTGCTGGGGTTCAGCTGCTCACTGACAGCTTAAAATTGGCTTGTATTATATGCATATAAATATTAATAAAAGATCCTCGACGGGCCACAGTCCAGCTATGCTCCTGTAATCTCCTACAATTGAAAGCCAAGGCTCATGAGATGAGAAGGAGAAGACACGGTGAAGGGGAAGAGCGAAGAGGGAAAGACAGCGAAAGAGGAAGAAAGAGCCAGAATAAAAGGCCTTTGTGATTTATCATTGTGAAAATGTCTCAGATGTGGAGAAGGTCTGTAATCCATCAAGATCTCTTTTCTTATTACATTCTTTGGGATAGACTTTGCACTGCCTAAGTATGGTTCACTGTCCCTTTTGATTTGATGCATAAATAGATAAAAGACACAGTACTAAGTGATATACTGCGTCTCGGGAGGCAGACTTAAGTTTATGCAATTACATTCACACTGTGTGTACTAACGCTCTGATACTCTGATGTCATGCTGCGTAACAGCTACGTCTTCTTTCCACACGTAGCCTGAGGATGATTTCCTCTGTTTTGAATCGAATCAAGCCTGTTAATGTTTCATGTATGATAAGTTGACAATTCATCGTCTGTTTGTAAAGTCCAAGGATGTTGAGGGAAATGTCAGTGTATTTCTCAGTGCCACTCTTTGGTTTTTGGAAAGTATATGGAGAGGTTTGGCGAGTACCAAAGTTGAAGAAAATGCTTCAGAAAACACCGTAAAGCTAAAAAATATCTATATCTATCTATCTATCTATCTATCTATCTATATATATATATATATATATATATATATATATATATATATATATATATATATATATATATCAGGTGTATTTGTCAACTCACCTGATATTGTAAATTAAAGTAAAGAGAAGAATAGAAGGACGTCAATGAAGGATCAGATACAGTGCCGACCTGTATGTTCTTCAACTCTTTCCAAAACTCAAGAACTCTCAGTCTTTTCACCCTGGCTGCTCAATGACCCGTGCGACGACAAGGACACGCTCCCTCGCTGGATTGCCACCCACAACGCAGTGGTGTTGGTTGGCAAACATGGCTGGGGGAGATGTAGCAGCAGGTGGGGTTCGCAGCGGCGGCAGCAATGTTAAAAAATAAATGTGGTGGAAAATTGCATTTACTGGTCTAATGCTGTGCGTTCCAATGTTCTGCCCTTTTCTGATTTGTAAACAGAAAATGATTTTATTACCGTGGGTATCCTGACTGGGACACATTTTCAGTGAACCACGCATCACATTATCATTTGCTGCTCTCTGAAGAAGGAGTGAGATTTGAATGGAAAGAAGGTGTAAATGCAATGTAAAGCATTCCTTTGAAAAGCACTGTGTGTTGGGATGATTTGGGAATTTCATGTTGAGAGCCAGTCAATTTGCTTGGGAAGGTGTGAGTTGAGCATAATGAGAGGACGCCAGCTGGGGGTGGTTTGGCTTCACACAAGGCATTTGAGGGCTGTCTGAACCAGGCACAACCCCTGGAAGCGTGCGGAGCAGAGACACAGCGAAGGAGAACTTGAACGCTGTGTGAGCGCTGGTGTCTCGAAATCTCTTTTACAAACATGACTGCATTACTTCTTACATTTTTTTTGTCTCGCTGTCCATCAGTGAAAAATATCAGAACGTTCTGGAACGTTTTCAGAGCGTTCCGGGTTCCGATCTGGATCTAGGAATGTTTTGATGAATTCCTCACTCACTGTCGAGGGAAAGCTGCAGCCCTGCTTTCAGTAAACATGACTTCATGAAACAGCAACAGCAACATTCATGCAGATGCAGGGCTTAAATGTGTTGTGTCTTAGAGTATATTCTTTAGAGTTATTCATGCCATGTCCTGCTTGCTAAGGCTTTTATTTAGTGCTCTCTTCCAATGAGAGGAACAAGATGGAAATACAGGACAAAAACCAAACATCTCTTTATGGGCTCTTTGGCATCTGCGCTCTCCGTGTGTTTTTCATTTCAGTGCACCGGCACTAGATACGTTTCTGTGGAAGAGTAAAGCAACTTTTTATCTGTGATTCTAACCGATACATTTGTAAGTAAGAATGAGATCCTGTGTATGTAGTAGTGATGGGTCGATGAGGCTTCATGACACAGTGTCCTGATTTTCAGAGGCCACTAGTTGGTGCTGTCTGCTGTAAAATGTTTGGACTTGAAAGAGTGATTCAATGAAACTCCACATCATTTCTAAACCAAGAGCGCCATCTAGTGTCAGGACAGCGTTTCATCAACCCTGCAGTACTGTTTCATGATACCTCATCTACTCATCACTAGTACATAGTATTTACATCAGATGCCCCTAACAATGACATGCTTCTTTTCTTTAAGTCTTTTTAAGTTCAGTTGTTTGGAATCAGCAGCAGCCTGGGAAGGTTCTGAGCATTTCCATCCTGATTTTTTTTTTTTTGTGTGTGTATCAGAGCTCTCTCGGGAAGACGAGGGTTTTGCAGTGAAACAGTAAAGAGTGATGTGACACAAAAGAAAAGTCAGTCTGAAGGAAGAAAAACAGATACAAAAGAACCAGCACTTTAAACAACAACTCTTTTCAATAGAACTGTTGGTGTCGGTGGTTTGAAGCTATATAAGCATCAAGGAACTGTGCATGTGTTTGTATGAAAAGGCATTCAAAACAAGCTCACGCAACAAACATTGTGTTTGGTTTAAAACTAATGATGGTGGCAGCAACACACCACAAATGCAATTGTGGGGGATTTATCCAAACTGAACATCCCATTTATTTTTTTTGTTATACATATATATTGTAAAGATTTCGTTGCCCAAAATAATGATGCGAGAAAGTCTTCAGTCGCAGCCATAATGGTGTTGAAAGAAGAAGACAAAGACAGAACGGGCACTGGCCACCACAGTGATACTATAATGAGGCGGTAGTTGCCATGGTGACACGAGAGTCAACCCAAGAGTAGCCCTGCCCTGTGCCAGTCTGCTGTGTCTGTACGGGTTTATGTGTTTGTCGCAGCACAGCCATGCGAATCCGGCCGCGCCGTGTCCTCCGGCGGGCTCCGGGGCTGCCAGGGAACCGAGCGCAGATAAGAAATTACCAGCAGCCCCTCAGTCCACTCCCTGCTCTTTCTCTGAATCCCAGCTTGCTCACGTTGCCCGGCACGTCATGGGGCTCTGGGTGGGCTGCATGTCCAATTACAGTTCCAGAACTGACCTTTTTTTTTTTTGCACTCCAGCCACCACCTCTCAGGGTTTGTGTTGTCCCTGGTGCATCAATGTTGAGTGGAAAATCCTGCAGGAATTACTTTATATGATGACTGAAATACAGCAATTTAAAAGTCAGAAACACAGCACTTGATGTCATTTTATAGATTCATAACCTCCAATGCAATCTAAATGACACATTTTATTTATCACAGCATTTTAATTAGAATATGAAATTATTTTCAAAAGAATAAATATTTCTTATTTTGAATACACATGTACAACTTGGGTGACATTCAAGTGAAAAATTAAAACAGCCACTATTCAGATATAAATGAGCTAAATCCATAAACAAAAGCATAAATCGCTATATTAAAACCGTATAAAAAAAAAGAAAGTGATATATATCCCCCACTTTGCTTGGGCTCTACAACATTTATTTTATCGCACTAATACCCTTTGGTTGTAAAGAAGTTTTCCTTCAGACACATTATTTCACAGGTTGATTAATAATCTCATTTCGGAATTAAAGTTGTAACTTTCCACCAATAAATGTTGAGAAGGAGCCGCAGCCCCTTCCAGCCTCCAACTTTCCCATTTCTTGCAGTAGCTACAGGTCAGGCGCGGCATGAGCACGCCACTGGGAGCAATCTCTCCTCCCTGAGAGCCAGTCTTAACAGATGATATTCGAAAAGGTGTCCCAGAGGTATGCTGTTCCTCACATAAAATCACTTGGCGCGCACAAAGCCTAAACCCAGCGGAATGGGTTCAAATACAAGCAACACAAATGGTACATTGGAAGATTAATGCGATTTTCAAAGTGAGAAGGAAAAAGTTCTCATCCACTTCTTCAGCATGGAGACGGCAGACTCTAATCTGCCTCTCCTCCGGCATAAAGACTCTACATTATTAACAGTCGTGAAACTTCTTTTCAATATTCTGTCCTTCTCATTTGGGGGATTTTTGTTAGGACTTCTGGAGCTCGTAACAGCTGCTACTCAGGAATCATGTGCCAAATTCAGCCTTCAGCCAACACATTCTCAACCCTATGGTGAGAAATACTGCCTGGTTACCTACTGTAACACACGTTCTATGAAGCGTGAAACCCTCTGATTTTGCGCTTCAAGTAAAAAAACAACGTCAGACTCGGGTTGAGGCTAGTAAAGGGGTGGCGCCCCTTTCACTCTGGATATTCTCCAAGAATCTCAGTGTATCATGTGCTTCAGTGACGGTGCACGTGGCCACATAAGTGCTATATATACCAAGTAACATCCACCGTTGAGAAGCAATGAGAGCTCCCAATCCCTCCGTTTGAACATCACGTGGGACGGTAAACACCATTGAAACACAGCATTTGTGCATCCACATATAACCATCCAAAAGGCTACGTCAACGTCGATATGAGAAACCTTCCTGGCTGAGAAGGTAGTAGTTACACTGTGCTATGAATATACTTTTTTATACTTTTGGTCGACCTGACCAAAACCTAAACGGTTTCAGAAACACTGCCCTAAATCAACGTGAATTTTGAAAAAAAAAAAAAAAAGTGTTTCATTGTTGTGACTGATTCTTTCTGTAGACATTAGCAGCAGATACTTTTTTTGTGTTTGTCTTGGGCACGACAGGGCCGGCGCTACCAACACCCGACTGAAGTGCACAGCATTTCAGTTTACACACTAAATACATCATGTTGGAAAAGCACCAACTTGTTGTGTGTGTTGCCCTGTCGAATTCAGCTCGGCAAACTGCTCTCCGAAACAGCGTGTCCGGACTCAGACTGGTCAAGATTTTCTATGTGTTGTTCTGTCACCTCAGGCGGGCGAGCTGTCCCACACAGTAACTGCAAAAGAGCAGCCGTCCCGCGGTGACTTGGCGGACCTAAATCACAGCTGTGGGGTTTTATTTCCAGTCTGATCTTGAAGACAAACAATCGGCGAGCAACCTGCAAGCTGAGAGCGACGCGCACGACTTTGACACTTCCTTTTTCACATCCTGAGGTGTTTTCAAGAGTCCTTCTTCAGACGGCAACAGCTTTTCATGGCTCCACTTAAAGCCAACAAAAGCACATTTTTCACACTGTCTTGTTTTTAATTGTACATTCCCGCCGCGCTCGCAGACAGCGTAAGCGGGCTTAAATGTTGACGCGCTAAGCAAACTTCCCACATGAGCAAATGTATCACTACCTTTCTTTAATTCTGATTATCACTGTGTGTTAATTCTAATGGCTGCAACAGGTGTCGAAAGACTCCCACCACAACGGACGGTAACAGGTGGAAGCACTTTGTTTCAGCGGCTGGTTATTCTCTCCTTGTCAAACAGAGAAGACGTGGGTGTTTTTTCTCTTAAAATCCGTCCGGTGTCTCCGTCTACCGTGTGACAGGCTTTTTATTCAGATGGCTGCTGCTGCTGCTGCTGCTGCTGCTGGCGCTGTGTTTGGAGTAAGATCGACATGTCAAACAGGGAGGTTTGCGAACAAGTAATCTCTGAAATCCCACAGACAAGTGCTCATCAATTACCTTCTCTTAGATGATAATGTAGTTGTTTCTGCGAGCTGCTACATCACACCCCATTTAATTTACAAGAGGGAGCAAACACTGACTGGGTGGAAGCTGTAATGAAGTAAACACGTGCTCACACTGTCAGCTCATCTCACTGTGTAGCATAAAACACAAATCCTCCTCTCTTAATTCAGGCTGTTGTATGATCATATTTAAAGAATAGTCATCTCACACAGCCTCAATGTGCTCACCCTGGAGAGAGAAGAAGATGGTGGCCATGAGCAGCCAGAAATCTGTTTCCCCTCCAGCAGCATGAGGGCGTCACCTCCAAAAAGGGAAGTGGTTGTGGAAAGGATGAAGGAAGGGGGTGACGCACCTTCAGATGTAGATCTTGAAATTCCAATGAATGCCACTTGTATATAGTACCTCTTAAGACTGCTTCTCTCATGGTGCGAAAGGTGTCACCTTACGGCTTATAGTGGCCCGGAATGCCGCGGGGGGCGGAACCTTTGATTCCACTGAAGCACCCATGCAAATTTGCAGCACCCCTAAGGAGCCACTAGTCGTCTAGCGTCTATTGGACTTAGCTTCCAATGAAGACGCCGAACATAACCTTCCACACTGCATGTTGACACATAGGTGTTCCAATGGAGAAAAATGTTTTCCCTCCTCAGTGACGTTCCAAAAGGAGGGGCAGGGACCTGACATGTTTTACAGAATGTAACTCTGCACATTACTGACACTGCTTCCAAGAAAGCACGAAAGCGCATGGCCATTTGAAGTATTACTATGTTAAGTATTGTACAGTCTGCAGCAAGTGCAGATTTCAATATGGCAAATATGGCGTTGTGTGATTACTATAATATCTACCTTCACTTGATGGTTGAAAACATTTTCACAGCCTCTCAGATGTCGTGGTTATATTTAGAAAAGCGTAAAGATGTAGCGCCTCTCGTCCACAGCCTTAATCCTCTGTACGTTTCTGTTTCATCTGGGAAATACTCCGAAGAGATCTTAAACCAACAAACAGAATTCAGATCCGACCTGCAGCTTCACAGCAGGTTATTAGTTTTGGCCCTTCAGGAAGAGAGGGGTTCTGAAGGCTCCTCATAAGAGAGACTTGGAGGTTCTAAGATCAATTCCTTCAAGCCACGAGCTTGTGACGGGAATGCTGAGATGGGCTTAGGGGCATCGTTTCCCCTTAAAGAGGCAAGCGGAGTGTGGGAGTCTCTGAACAGATCCATCTGACATGACAGGCCTTAACCCCGGAGGGCCCGCTTAATTCAAAGCTACGCTAATTGAATCGGGCTATTGTGAACTGCGGTGTCAAAGCAATGCAACCCAGTGTGCCGGGAAATAAATGTGGGACTGAGATCCGGAGATTTGATGGGTGTTGAAGCCTTTGAAACAAAGGACAGCGATGGCTCCTTGAGACCATTAGTGTGAACGGCATGTCGCTTGGGTTGAGCTTACTCTCCCCGATATGTTTAGAGAACCTCCAGTTCCACAATGTCAAAGAGAGGAAAATGAAAAATAAAAGACACATGTGTGAACGCGCAGGTGGACCGAGCACAAAGCAAACTCCAATTTCAGTGAGAGAGCATTCACCTCAATATAACCCCTGTGTTTACTCCCCAGCACACGAGTCTCACACTGCCCCACACGGACCGAGGATTAATAAACTGGCCATACTCAGATAATACGGACCTACGGAAACTTGGGCTCCCTGTACAAAATGTCAGATAAAGTCATCATCATTTTATTACACAAAGCCGATTACTCCTTCAGCCTGCCGCATGTACGGATAAAAGTGGGGATCGGGTGGAGAGCACTGACACAAATTGGATTTCTCCTCTCCTGTATCCTTAAATATAGATGCATTATCCATTAACACCCCAGTGTCCCCAGCTGGTTGTAACGTGAGGGGATTTGCACTAATGAATAGAAATCAGGCGCTTTATAAAATGTATGATTGACTTTCCAGCGCTTTATTGAATTTGTGCGAGAAATGTGTAAATAGGTGAAAAACGCGTTGGTTGTCTCCACTCTGGGAAATGAAGTTGCTGTAATATGCCGGCTCTCGTTGCATCAAGGGTTTCACTTTTATAGATTTGAAAAACTGCAAATGACTCAGGTTTATCCCTGAGGGCACTTAAAAGCCTGTCTTCTCCTTTCACAAGTGCAGCGTAGCACAGCGTGATAGGGCCCCTTTAAAATGCTAATATGTATATATATCATAGTAATATGCACTTACTGTACAGTAAAAACTGGAACTATGGTGAGTCAGTTGGAACTTAAAATGTGTTTAAATTTGACCACAAAAGAGTGACTGACATGGAGTACAAGACTCAAAGGGCGGCCTCTTTTTCGTGGCTCTTTCTGGTATTGGAGGACATTTTGGCAGGGGAAAAAAATTGGGTATCATAAATGACAATACACCTATGGTGGGGAAACTGTTGTGTATCACTTTCTCTTCTTAGCGCAGCATTATGTAGTTTGCTATTGGCTGGAGCGTGTCCGTGCCTCTTCACGGTTGGGCACCACGAGAAAGTTGCGCTGTCTAGACCTTTGTTATAGTAAAAGCTAGAGATTTATGACTGTTTAATATGAAACCAATATTTATTCATCTTATGTTGTGCTGCTATATGATGGGATAACTTTCTTTAGAAACGGGGAGTATAGTTCATGGCTTGTGGCAAGTGACCGTGGCTTGAATGTAGTGGGTTGCGTTTCTAATTCATAATTCTGTCAGTTAACAACGTGCAAGTTTGTCTCCATCGATTAACACACTGCTGCAGTCGCCTCTCAGTGTTTATGATGGATTGAAAACACACTTTAAAATATTGACCCCCCCTTTGGAGGACATTGTGCGTAAAGCGAGGGGAGCAGGGTCACCTCTCAACGACCTCCAGGAGTCTTGTTGGAAGCCTAGAGGACGAGCAGAGTCACAGGGGTGTCCTCACCACCTACCAGTCTGAAGAATTGGGAGTGGGGTATCAACTATAATGGGTATAACTTGGACGGTGTGTCAGCCACTTACAATGCTAAACATGGAGAGACATCAGTTCAGATATGAGTCACACATCTTTGCTAGCGTTGATGACTCCATGTGGCTGCCACGACAACGTCCTCTCGCTGCTAAGTGAGCGCTGGTGTGTTTCGGAGGGTCAGAGTTTCCTTCCTCGCCCTGGCTTGTGTCTGTTGGCAGGATTAGCTACGTGACAAGATGTTCAGCAAAATCCCAGTAAGCGACGCCAAAACGTTGCATAACGCGTGGCTTAGCACAGCACACCATTTGAGGATTTACTCTCAGCACTTTGACCTATCCGTAGGCCTTTTCTAGAAGGATCGTCCTGCAGCATGTTTCAGCAGATGGATGAGGCGTGTGGTAATTTTCTTTGGCTTAGTCGGTAAATGTGTTTTTGATTCGCTCGTGAGCCGTTGTCTCAGTATCACAGATGACAGACGAACGACTAGCTGCTTCTGCGGGTTGTAAAATTGAACAATTGCTTCTCGGTGACAGTCCAGGCAGTATATACGGCGCGCCTGACACACGGAGCAAACACGCAGCCAAGTGGCTTGACAACGGCGTCGTCGTGAAGTATGTATTTTCGCAACCTTCAACTTTTACCTCGGAGAAAAATGTGACACGCATCGTGAATCACTGAACGTGAGTTACAGATGTGTGAAGCGTGTGAGCCTGCCTCTCAATCACCCGATAGTGGAAACAAATGTCTGTCTGCGCCACGTCTCTGTGGTGTCATGAATCGGCACAAAGAGGAAGAAAAACAAGTGGAGCAATAATTTAGAAGCGTAACCTCGGGCTATTGGAGAACTGTGCAAACAGGAGGCAGCGGGCTCAGCAAAGTCAACATGGCATGTTGGGGAAGAAAGTGATTTTGTGGATTATCTCGAGCCACGACGGGTCTTGCTGTCGTTCTGACGCTGAGAATCCTTCCTTCTAACAGTAAGCATTTGTACTGTGCCCGTCATGATTTGTTTTTACGGCACACATTTCACCGTGGCGCTCCTCACACGCACAACTTTGATCAAACTTGACTTTCATCCTTGCTGTCCTTCATTCAAGCACATTTGTGCTTTCTCCTTTCTCACCGTGCCAAACTCTCAACACCGTCCAATCCCCGGATACCTGGCCGCCTTCCCTCTCTGCTTGTATCCCCCCACCGCCGCTCCACCCTCACTTAGATGGATCTTAGTCATCGTCACATGGAGCTACTCTCATCTCTCCTCTTTCCAATCCCACCATCTCTTTATTGACTTCTACTTGTCCTCGTATCCATCTCCCCCATCTCTTAAGGCTTTTAAAGTGAATGATACAGACGGATGCTCTCTGTGCCCATTCTCAAAGCTCTCATACACAATCAACAGCTCCTGTGCTCATCGGTTCTCCTCTCATCTCTCTCCTGCTACCTCTCCTGTGCATGTGCACCATGCATCCGGTACAGCTCAGATCACAAGGCTGAAGGGGGATATTCCCTTCACTGCCTTTCCATCACTACTCTGTTGCTGGGGTGACAATTTCTCTTCTGGTTACTCACTGCTAACATCTTCTGAATATCAGCCAGGCAATATCTCAGACAGACATCTTCATCTGATTTCGTCTCGTCGTCGCTAGACGTCTCTTAATTTTTCCCGGGGCAAGAACCAAAACATACGGAGAAGCCTGTTCAGGCTATCAGAGCATCTGTTTAGTCTCTCTGTTACATAAAATCTGTTTTTTTTTTTATTTATTTGTTTATTATAGGGACTTGCTCACGCTGCTTTTATGACTCCACCTAGAACGTCTTTATTATAAATTTCAATATTTGTGCATTTGGTCTCTGATTGAAGAATGGGCCAGTACGGATCCATTTGCCGGATCCAAAATGGATGTGGGCCAGATCTGGCCTGGAGTAACAGAATCAAGCTAATACACAGCCCGGTTCTGGTACCAATCCTGGCCACATAATATGACCGTCAGATTCTATATAGCAGCTGTCTGGCAGATCCAGTGCAGATCTTAGTGTGACTGATCTCTACGTATGTAGCTGTGTTATATCTGACCTGGGACTGGCTTCCCTCGAGGTATGATTTTGAATTTGAAAAAAAAAAAATCCAATAAGTACATTTGTAAGCAAATAACTAAAAATAAAGGTGATAATAATATATTTGAAAAGAAAACATATTCCCACATAGGAAGCTGGTAAAACAGTGTGTGGAGCAAATGCCCCCTTATCCCTGCGCGCCTGTCCCTATTTTTCCGCTTTGTTTGCTGCTTGTTTGAAAAGCAGAGTTAAACTAAATTAGTTCAGTATGATACCTTGAATTTATCCTTGTGTGAAGAAGGTAAATCAAATTATCAGCAGAACAGATGGGCCGCCTTGGGTTCCTGGTCTTTGCTCGCAGGAGGTTAAATGAGTGTGTTACTCAGTGAAACACAATTAGAAACCCCCGAGTAAAAAAGACAATTTTTCATACATCAACTCACAAACACACGCGCGCATTTCCATGGCTCGCATCAGGCGGGGATGATGAACGAGCCCCCTCTCTTTTCCAGCGGAGTAACGGCCCCCTGTCTGGGTGGAGATAGGACGGTTATTGTTGGAGCGTCACAACCTTCCATTTAATCTGCTGTAAAAACAAATCAATTAAGAGCGAGGTGGGATTCTGCTTCGCTACGAGCAGAACCGATCCCATTCTACTCACCCACTTGAGCTGTTTCACCTCATATTTTTTTCTCTTTTTCCCTGGTCTCTCGCTCTGAACCCATCCGTACCCGCTCTCAGTTGCCGGAGGATCCAAGGCGAGGCACCCGTTTGACCTTGTGCCAGGAGCTGTAATGGCTTCAATTATTGCCTTCGCCACCACAACCTGTCCAGATAATCATTCAAATCCCAGCAGCTGTAATATCGGAAAAATAAAACCCACCTGATTGGGCCACCTCTTAAGCCCAGTGGATTGTGTCTCAGAGAAAGGCTTCACATCAGATGAAGCAGCAAATTACATCGCTGGTTAAAACGGAAAAACACCCTTTAATGAGCTTTTTTTTTTCCCTTGCATGTTCACAAGTGGCCTCAAGTTGAGACAGCAAAATGAAATGAGTGACTTCGATGCAATAAGGGTTCATTTATCAATATTGATTGATATTTTTGATCATTTTTTAATCACTTGATTTAATCATATTACTGGTGAATGTGTGGCCCCTACATGAAGGATGGTGGACACGCAGGCCATGTTTTACCCCCTTCACTTTCCATGGCTTTTTCCCAGACATATTTCACACAGTCATCTGCAGCATAAAATAAAAGCACATGTCTGTAAAGTGACCACCGGCTGACGTCTGAAGCAGCGAGGCATCCCATAATATCAGTCTCCAGATTTGGAACCGGCTGCTCAGTTGCCTCTGCTCGCGCTGACATATTTTCCTGTGAATATTAGCAGTTTGGGGTTAAAGGCTTCTCCTGCTGCTGCCAGAGCTTTCGTTTTACTGGAACTGGTTTCTGACTCTGCTTTCTGACCAAGCACTAGCCTCATGCAGTACTGAAGACAAACCTGGCTCCACCTCAAAGGTCAAGTCTGTGACACCTCACCAAGCAGGGGTTTCAGATACATCTTCAGTCGTTGTCGATTGCTTGTGACCAGCAGTAAAACACTTTGTGAATGATCTAAAAAGTGCTCTAAATGTGTTGTCATTATTAAAACAGCATAGAGGGTCACCCGGTCACTGGGAGCTGATACTTAAACCCCAGGGATTAAGGCCATTACCGTGTAAAGGGGTGTTTCGCAAAATAAGATTGGCTGACCAGTCCTGGATTGTTAGCCGAAGTTTGTGCTGCTGACTGCTGGAAATGCTGCTTTAATCTCAGCTCTTCGCCTGCCGCCACCTATTCGACTGCGATCAAAATCGGTGTTGGCTCCTCCTGACCAAAGTAAGCGATCCCCGGGAGTCGCAAAGTTTCATGCCTTCTGATGAATGAGAGAACAGCTATGTAAACTATACGGCACACCAACACTTTGAGGATTTTCTGTGCCAGGCTTCTGATCATAGCCGCATGGCTTCCTCATTGATCAAATCAGCATTTCAGAATCATGGTGAGACCATTTGTAACGGCTTCATAATTGACAGAGCAACAGGAAAATATCAGGTCGTGTTTGCCACAAAGTTTTTGTACTGCTTACTTCACTCAGCTCAAAATCTACATGCAATCTTCCATATGAATAGTATCTAAACTGGGGCCAGCCGTAGAAGTAAAGAGGCTCAGGCCTTCCCCACCTCCAATAGTCAGAAATACCGAAACCTTCCCAAGCCAACTGAGAGACTGTCCAACATGTGCTGGGTCTGCCCCCGAGCATCCTCCCATTTGGGCATGGATAGGAGGCATCCTCAAAGGATGCCCGAGCCACCTCAACTGGTTACAGAGACAGTGGTTCTATAGCGAGCGTGAGCCATCATTGGCAGAAATATTTGTTATCATTTCACACACCAAAACCTTATTTTGTCAAATACATCCGTGAAACTGGGGGGTAAATGAAGTTGGAAATAAACAAGGGAAACTTGCAATACCAGCAAAATGTTGCAGGAAATGGATTTTTTTTTTTTTAAATTGAAGGTAGGATGTTTAATACTACAAGAGAATTTCACCCAACTCACTTTCCGTTCCTTTCCTGTAGCGATTCCAGATCGCACACCCGATGTTTTCTTTTCAAACTCACTGCATCCATGTTATCCAACAAAAATCACAGTTGTAATCTGGAACTGAACAGACAAACAGCCAAACAACTCTCCGCATCCTCCTTTTGTTTCAATGTGACACATAAATGGAGGAAATTCACAGCAAACTCGGCAAGAATCTTCTTAACCTGTCATTTCCACCGCTCGCGACGTTCACTCTTGCTTCACTGCTGCCAAGTTCCCTCTCACCATCTCAATTTGGTCCCTGGATGCTCAGCCAAAATGTATCTTTCTGTTTTCTGAGTCCTTGACTATTGCTGTCGCAACATTCCGACTCCCCTCGTTTCCTGGCGGGCGGAAGCACAGAGAGGTTTAATGAGGTGAGCGCATCTTTGCTCCAGGGGAACCAGACTTGGCATTCTGACACACGGCCACTATTCAGACACTCTGACCCAGACTAGTCGTGCGGCGATCAGGCTGAAGAGGCTCATCTCTGCCGTCGCCTGAAGGCCCTCGGACTCTGTGGCTTCTGCCTGGTCACCAGATCTTCCCAAGATGTTGATGTCAGGTTTGGAGTTCACACCCCCGACAGCACGTGTAATGGCTGCTTAATAGGGCGGACAGGTTTCCTGCTGCTTTGGCACGTCAACTCATGATTTCCTCCTCATGCTCGGGCGTCATTCTCAAGTCTGGAACACCGACTGCCTGTCAACATGACTTCACATTGGTCCCATTTACATAAAAAGGTGCCACACCACATTATAAGATTCAATGACATTCAATGACATTAAGACAGCACAACACCATGAATGAATACACTGGGGTTTAATGACCTCAGGCATCCTCCTTTTACAACTTAGAAACCAAAGAAACATGTACATTTTAGTCTTAATATAGAACCTGTCACCAATATGGGGAAAAACAAACATGAAAACAAAATGCTATGTCCATAGAAGGACGCAGGACCTTGTCCAGTTAAGAAGATGCAGTGTGAAACAGTGTCCTTGTTTTCAGGCTCTCTGTGTAAAAGTGTCATGATGTTTCATTGAAATGCTGGTTCAAACACAAATATTTTATGGGAGACGGCGCCATCTGGTGGACAGTGGACTCACTGTTTCATGAAGCCTCATCAGCTCACTCATTTCTTTTTGACATAGATCTGGACTTTGTCGCCGAGCATTTGCAAAGCTACGCGATGAAGTGGGCGTCAAGTTCTTTGTGGGTTTGGAGACACCACCAACTGTTGGGTTTTGTCTATCCTAAACCCAACAGTTTCATTTTGCAGACGCTGAGCCGTCGTTTTGAGCACTAGAAAATATGTACCTTCAACTTGCTTTGAGTATGGCAGAAGAGATGAGTTGAGTTGTGCCGGGTCTAAGACGTGCCGACCAATAGGAATGGCATCGACTATAGGGTCACTGTTTCACAGGTGGACTGGCTTCTCTGTCTTATTCAATGTTCCTGTTGTAGTCACAAGTTAAAGTCAATCCGAACTCATACACACAAACACATTCATTTCATTTGTCCTCCTCACTCTGAGTAATTATATGCATCACGCAACATGCCATTACATAAGCAGAGTCAGAGCGCTGGTGGGAGTTTGGCCCTGGGGCACGTCTGAACACTTACTCATTGTGATCGTCTTGCAGAGCAAAGTGACATTCTCACCGTCAGCACCGGAGGAGAAGGGAGCTCATCACAGACTTCTGCTTTCATCTTTTCCTCCCGTTCTCGCTCTTGCACACCTCCATCCGTCTTCATTTGCATCCTCACGTGTGTTTATCACTCTTATAGGAGATCAGTAGCCAGCCTTGGGGAGCGTGTGATGAAAGCTAAAGCTGACAGTCGCATGTTGGCTAATGTATGTGACTTTACATGTGCACACAAGCCCTGAGGGTATGGGACCTAATGAGGGCATCGGTCTTGTACAGGACGACCTTAACAAGCTTTGCTCCGTGTGTCTAACCCACCGCATCCAGCCTCAATGGTGTCCTTACCAATGCAAAAGGCCCTTTGAAGCAGCAGCACAAGTTATCCTGCAACACGCTGCTGGAAAAAAGGCGGAGGTGAAAAAGATCAAGAGACGAATAAGCAACGCTTTCATCTGAGAGTTTGGCGTTCCCAACTGCAGTCCATTCATGTTGAAGGTTTCTAACTGAGGTCAAGTCTGCAAAAAAACATGCTGCCTTTGGTATGAAAGTCAAACATCAGATACCATCACTTTGCCCAGCAGCAGATGAAATCTATTTCAGGGATGACAAAGAGATTGCTTTTGTTAGGTTTGTTTTATGGGACCAGAATTCTGAAGACAGATCTCCAAACCTGCGATCTGCAGTCAGATGGAAGTCAGCTCTGACTCTGCAGGGCCGCCACTCCCCTTCCTGCCTCATCGCTCGATAATCTGGGCTGTTAATAGCTTCATGAAGGACTCCACAGTCGACGCCGAGACAGAGGCCAAGTGTGGCGCGCGTCACCCGACGCGGGCCACACAGGAGTGGACAGAGAAATACAGCCCTATTGACCCGACCGCTGCGCGCTGGACAAGCTCCGTGGCCGTAAGAGTCAGCTGAATCTGGCAGCAACAAGAGTTGCATTGGAAGTGCATTAATTAAAGCAAATCACTTCATGATATTCTCTCTAGACCTCCGTGTGATTAGCAGTGATTAGTCTGAAGTTGAACTTAAACATCCCTCAGGACCCTGAGTGCTACTGCAGGTACAATCCTTTTAAATCTTACAGAAGTCCTCCATGTATATGCGGGCTCCGACGGCTGACCAGCTTTATCCTACGTAGCTCGAGTCTGGTTCATACAACACATGAAACAGCCACAATGTACCCAAGTTGTGAGGCCACTCAGTACGCAAGTTCCTTGATTCATTCGTTCATCTTCTACCACTCATCCTTTTATGGGAGTTGGGCTTGAGGTATATTGGCCAATTCATACACGCGCTCACACTGACTGTACATACAGTTTGTAGTAGTATGCGTTTGGACTGTAGGAGGAAAGCGGAGTTACCGGAGAAAACATACAAATTCCACAGAAACATGACTGAGAGTGAACCTGCAACCTTCTTGGTTAGAGGTGGTAGCACTGACCGCTACCCAACGTTATAAATTCCTGCGTTGTTTTATTTTCTTCCCCTATTTCCTGCCCTTGTTTGTGCTTCATGTGCCGACTACTATTGGTGCGCTGCAGCTAGAGGCAACCAAAGCCACACCAGTGTTCAAAGGGAACGACGCGTCCCTGAACGCATCACCAGAAGATCACGTCTCCAAACCCGAAACTGCCACGATGTTTCTCCGGCCTCTTTTCCCCTCAGTTCTCTGTAGTGTGGACTGTGTTTGGACTCTCCTGGTGTTGTCTGTGCTTTTAGTTGTAAGTGCCGTTCTTGCTATCATTTTCTTTGCGTAGAGTGCCACCAGTGAGTGAGACGCCAGCCAGCACCAGCCTCTTAAGTTTCTGCTCGGGCTGTGTGTTTCCACCTGCCAGGTTGACTACACTTTGGATTTACCTTCTAGATGACTGGACTGTGTTTATTATTTATTAAAAAACATGACAGTGACTCTTTTATCAACTTTGTTTTTAAACAGAAAGCAACTCTTGTTGGCAGACACAGGTGTGGGGGAATTCTCGAGTACAGAAGAATATTGTAACTGACTTGAAATGAGTAAATGCTGAGGGCGGCACTAAGCAGAAATGCATTCCTCTAAACAGTGGAAATAAGTTTGATGCCGAGGCTCATCGAAGTGAACCGTCGCGTCCCATGACTTAAGCTGTTAATTTAGGGCCCCTTTTTTCCCCAGAAAACTACACAATAGTTGCAGTTTTAGCCACGGAATAAGAGGCATGTGTAGTACATTAATCGTTTTGGGTCAACAAAGATGTAAAAGTTGAGCAAGATACAGATTCAGGAGATGATTAAATTCAATGAGATGGACTGTAATAAGAAGAGAATCCTAAAGTTGGTGAGGAGGAGCTCAGCCATCAGGTGGAATCAAGAAAGAATAAACCAGTATTCCTCCCATTCACCTTCCCAGAATCCTTTAGTTAGAGCACAACTGGTCAAACTCAATGTCCCTGATAAAACCATAGATGACTTTCAACAGAAAATGCAGTGTTCAGTCTTATTTTCCTAAATCCACATGCGTAATAGCGTAGGAAGAGACTGTTTTGGAATCAGATCCATAACCTGTGGCAGGATAAACACATTTCCAGAGAAGGCACCGGAAGGTTCTTTCGCCCCCCCAAATGTCAGAGCGCTCGTTGTGTTCCCACGCCATGAGCACCTTGTCAAAACTGACCTTTTTCCCCCCCATCACCGTTTGTGCCAATCACACAAGGGAATCAAGCAGGCATTGTACAGCGAGAGGAGCGGCTCGACGAGTCAACACGCTGACAAAGTGGAGGAAAATTAAACTGTGATTTTGGATGGGGCTGTCACTGCTGTTTTATTGGCTGCTGAGGGCAAAAATGGCCGTGTGGGCGGAGACTATCATCACTAAATGCGGTGTTGATACTTAACAGGTGGGAATTCAATATTCAAGTGCTTGGAAACTTACATTTATTGAGCACACATGCATCATGGGCGCGAGGATTTATTGAAATAAAAGACAACAACTTGAGACGCGCTGTGTCCAGATTTTATGGTGACGCATGCAGAAAGGGAAAACTAATCAGCAAGATGAAAAAATGTAAGATAAGCTTATAGCAATTTCTACCATACAGAAACGATGTCGTTGGAGCCGATTTCTGCCATCGTAAACTCCCATAGTAGATAAACAGCCTCTCTGATCCGCCATATTGACTTTCCATGAACTTTAGACCCGACCACAGCAGATTGCAAACCATTGTCATCGGCAAGGTGCTTTTTTCTGAATATATCTGTGGCATCAAATGAATCACTATAGCTGGAAAATCGGAACTTGGTCACCCAACCAATCAGAGCCCAGATTTTACGTAGCATAAACTTTAAACCTTAATCAGCCTTGTCAGTATTTCAGTATTGAAAAGTACAGAGTTTTGGACTATGGAATATGGTTCATAATATTTACTTAATACTATCATGGGTAGTCGGCAGGCGTGAAACAGCTCCGTGAATGTGCAGCGATGGCAGGGAGTCGAGTGGGGCTTCACTGTTGGGAACCAATAAGAGCTGGCGCGGCAATGTCGCCTGGTCATGCTTGACGTGAAGGTACCGTGTGGAGGCGCGATTAGCTGCCATATATTTCCGACGTAACGGCATGTCTTTCGATGCTTTTCCAAAGACATTTGTGCTATGAAACGCTGAAGTTGATAAACAGAATCCATAGAATTTGTTCCATAGCATGAACTTCAAAGATGGATATTTTAGTACACAACTCATGAAGGGAAAAAAACAGTTTCATATTCAGCATTGGACATTTGAAAAAGACTTTCATTTGTTGCGCTCCTTCAAACTTGAAAGGCATCGTGAAATATTGATAACAGGCTGCGCGCCACATGCAGAGGTGCTGATTTAATTGAATCGAGGAAAAGCCATCAATAGCCTGTCTCCATGTTACTCTATTAATCTCACATCTTAATCGATTCCGTTTTTGTTCCCCCAGAAACACAGGTAACAAGATCCTCTACAAATAGTGGGAGGACACTAACTGCACAATTACCCATTCAGCAGGAGGCACTCCTTCACAGATATGAACGAGCTGTCAGAAAGCCACAAGAAAACCAATTGGATTGAGGGAAAAATGAACAAGCTTCCTGACGTTTGGTCAATACGACGCAGCGTGGATCAGGAGTTTTACATACAGTCTACTTAGACTTTGACAAAAGCCAACTGGCGCAGGCTTCGGAGGGAAAAGTAGCGTCGCGGCGGTGCGTTTATTGTCATGCCCTGGTGTAACTAAACAGTTCTTCAAGATAAAAGGTTGAAAGTCGACAAGAGCCCAGAGGAATGTTGAAATGTAACTTGACCACATGGATTTTTGTAATGGCACACACATATAAACTCACCCCATGGGTGCTTTCGGACGGAGTTAGATGCCCTCGGCATGCATTTAATAGAAGAGAAAAGTTTGGTCAGAAGCTGAGAGATGAATTCAATAACAGCTGAGGAAATGCAGCAGGTTCATTGAACCAGAGACTTAAATGATTTTCAGTGTTACATAAAGACTGTTTCAGTTAGTGAGAGAACCTGGATGCAAACTTCACGAGTGTCGAAACCTCCTGTCTATGCTCAGATCTGAGCACGACTGTGGTGGTAAGAATAGTTGTAGTTAGGGAAGGGTGAGATTTCAATGCCTCCCATTCGATTCGACAGTTGGGTTCCACAGCGATTCTCCTACCCAAGTCTCAATGAGAAAAAAGGAAGAGAAACAGGTCCATTAGTATCAACAGATTTGGGAATTGTTTTAATCCTACTGACAACACAACTTACTGAAACCAGACCGATGGTCTGTTCTTGATCGGTTCTTGGTCGGTTTACAGTGTTGCACAAATGACAGGGAAACCTGAGAAACATTTAGACTTGAAAAAGCATGAAACAGTTGGCAGAGAGCTCCAGTTCACTGTTACACTGAGGTCTTTATAGGTCCCTGTGATTTCAAATATCTGCTCATCGTGCTTAAAAGGTCTTATCTCAAAAACAACATCAACATGGCGTCTGAAATGATGCGTTCAGTGTATCTGCTGAGTTTGGTTCTGGTTATTATCGTCGGTGCAGGACCACCACGTGCTTCCTGAGGAGACAGACACTTTGCTATGTCATTGTAAAAACAAGCTCGGTAGCTGCACAAATCTGACGTGTGTGACATTCCCGAAAACAACAGCAGTTAGCACCATGCTAACCGTCAAGATAGCTGCTGGATCAGGGGTATCGAACACACGACACTATTCCATCATTACACCATGATGTTGGTCGTCCTAAAGCCTTCTTCGTCGTCTTTGCAAACCAAACAAAGCCTTAAGAACACTTGACCATCCGGCAGTGTCTAGAGTCGGACTTCACAGAGAATCTGACAATTTTGAAGTGGTTCTTGATGGATCACTACTTGTACAGCCATAGTCGAAGTAGCACAACTAATACCAGTAAAGCACTTGTGGTCATGGCAACAGGAATGCTGACAACCTAATGAACAAAACTAAGTAAGCAAACATGAATTTGAGAGCGGAGCGGTTTCCTGTCTCCTGTCTGGACACATGTGACTCTGGTCTGTGTTGTTTTACGTCTTTCATCATTCAGCCTTCACTCCCCTCTGACCGGGAGACGAGACAGGACAGTGGCCAGCTAAGAAAAATATGGATTACAAAAACAGACCAAGAAAAATCAAGCACAAACCTTTTGTCCTCAAGAGACTTCACCGCCTCAGAAATCTTTCCAGGAGAAAATGACATTCTCAAACCATTATCGATAATTTAGAGTAACGTCTCAAGTCAGTAAACAACAAACCTATGCGACGCGTTCAAGTCAACAGAGATAAACACCAAACTTCACAGACACACAAAGGGAGGAGAGGAAAAAGAGAGGGAGCGAGGGAAGGAGAGCGATAATAGCAGGTGTTCTCTGCTGGATGTGGATGAAGACAGATGAGTGGTGATCATTCTCATTAGAGCAGTGATGAGCTCCTGTGAAGACATACACCTGGACCGCGCTACACCTGGGGAGACGGTGTGTGTGTGTGAGCGGAAGACGTGGATGTGTAGCTGCGTTGTGTGTTCAAAAAGTGACAACAGAGACAATGATTAAAGCAGTCGAGAGACAACTTTGAAAGAGCGCGTGGGGAGAAGAGACATCAGACTGCATTATGAGATTAAAAGTCAAATGGCATTTGTAGACAAAAGAATTATTTTGACAGCAGTCAGTTGCCTTCCTGTTGTAACGGCATATAGTTCTTATCATTTTCTCCAGATACTCTTTGATCTAATAACAAGCAGATCGTCGCCGCGTGGAAAAATACCCACGCAGACTCACAGGCTTTATCTCCTTGAAACTTGCCTTGGAAACCTCTGCAAATGTATTTCCAACCTCATTCAAAGCAAAGCACCGGCCCTGCTGTATTCACAATAATGGTCACAGTGTGCGCGGTAGGTTGTTGCAGAACAATTCACCGGAGGTGGAAAACATATTTACCAACACCATCTGCAGCAATCCCCGGCTTTACACGAAGCGACAGTAACGCTGAGGAATCCAATCATATACATGCATCTTTGTCGTCTGAACTCAATCACTTTCAACCACAGGCTTTGTAAGACTGTTTGGCAGAGGCGTCCCATTGTGCGCACCGTGTTTCCACACTTCAGCGGCTCCTGATACTTGTGTAGATGTAGAGGGGGATATGTACACTCTCTCACTCTTTATGCCACGATATCCAATCACTCTAGAACCAATCTGGTGATTAAAGCAGGTCATGATCCCGGCGCACAAAACAAAAAAAAGAACGACACCACAGGGAACAATAACGTTTTTAGCAGTCAATGTTGATTCAATCTGAAAAACTGTTGAAATGTCGAGCTTTTCAGCAACATCTGCAATACCACTAAAAATGTGGATTTATTCATTCTCACAAACTAAGACGAGAAAATGAAGAGACATTGCTGTGACAGTAAAAGATATGACAACTTTTATGACGAAACATCACAGTTTTCCAGACAGTTTCTGCCCCTTTCGATCGGCCCATGGCACCGAAGATTAACAAACATGAGCTGACGCCTGCTGGCTCGAGCCTGCAACCAGCACTGTAGTTCACTGCTGCATATCACCGAAAACCTTCAGTAACTTTTGATGCTGGTGTTTTCGGTGACATTTCCAGGGTTTTAAAAGTTGTAGAATTCATTTTTGCCGTTTCCAAAGGACCATGAGGGAGGCAAACTCCCCGGTAGGCCTGATCTCTATTCTCATAATTCTTGCTCAAAGAAATTCTCTACATAATGATTCTACAGATAACTAGTTGCATATTCTGCCATTGATCAAAATTGATCAAAAAATGAGATTTGTAATTGACTGATGTGTGAAGAAGGGCTGAAGAGGAGAGTGCAGGCCTTCTGAAACAGTCTGGAATCTCACGCTTCACATTTTGGCTGTATTCACTTTACGTGACCTCAGATCACAGACACAATACACTGAACACTGTTTCATTAAAAAGACCCAATATGATGAATTCAGTATGAATATTGAAAGAAGGGACGTTGAACGTTCACATGATTTCCTTGGTCATAAATCATGCTTACCTTCATTTCACTTTCATCTAGGTGTGAAAGTCATAAACGTGGGTGGGGAGAGGTCAGACGGAGTGTGGCCTCAATCCTCGTTTGATTGACGGACGCTGTCACCAATCCCATTAGCTATGTTCCAACACACCTTGCCGGCTGCTAATTTCATCTCGCCTCTCAAGGAATGTAATTTGGTCAAAAAAAAAAAAAGGGGGCCTCTTATTAATATTCCCGTTCTAATTTTCAGTCACTGATGGGAAGAGAAAGTTTCATTAGAGAGAAAAATTACAGAGGCAGAGTGGCGTGGTGCTTGTAGACAGTGGCTGGGTCCGACAGAGATGTATGGGAGCCCACACGCCGTATTCAACATTGGCAGCGTCTGTCGGGGAAACAGAGACGCACAGAACGGTCCGTACTGGAAGAGGCCCTACGACAAGCATTCTTTCTGTGGAGAAAGGCAAATCCATGACAGTGGGAAGAGAAAAGAATCACCTCACTTTCTACCCTCAGCATTTCTTACGCAGCGGCTGTTAGTCTTCACCGTTCAGCTCAGAGTGGTCACGCAGAAAGGTGACCACTCTGCTGATTATGGAGGTTTACAACTGAAACAAGGCTCATGATAAAGAGAGGAATTAAGATAAAGACGAGGCTGGCATGAGGCTTCAAATGAGTATGGGTTGATGTTTTGAGTCAAAATGCATTTGTTCAGTCAATTTTTCACGTTGAAACAAAAATGTAAAGTGTGTAAAAAATACATAAATATGTATCTAATGGGTTTTGAGAGCCTTCATGAATACATGAATTGCTTTGGATCTGATCCTGAATTAAAAAAATATATCGTCTTGGGCTCAAGGTCAGACTCAATTTAGTTAATGTATCTTATTTAGTTTTTCTGCGAATGCAGCGCTACGTGGTTGTGTCATCTCTTCGCACCATAACTTCCTTTCTTTGAATAGCACACAGCTCTCCATGTTGCTCCTTGCGAGATGCCACTTGTAGTAACTTCCAGTTTGCATCAGTGTGTTTTGGGGCAATGGTCAACCGCATGGAAATGTATTTTCACTGATATGTTTATTTTAGATGGAATCTATTATAAATAAATAACGTCAATATGAACTGGTCTATACTTAGCTATGACTACATTGACATGGTCACATGACTGTAATGGTGTTATGCTAAAGTAAGTCAAGGGATTGAAGTCAGTCACTCGCAAAGGGGCCTATTTTTTTTTCCAATTTTCCAAATGTGGAGAACATTCTTGCACACATCTATATAATGGCTACCTTGTTCCACAGAAGATTTATATACACTTGCCGTTGGTATTTATTTACAACTTGTCTGACTTGGTTTCAAGATGCACAGCACAACCCTAAACACTTTGCATTTGGATTATAATATTAAATAGACTTTCAATGCTATGTACTGAAGGCAAGTGCTTCTGTGAATGTCAGATTTGAATTGATAAAATCATTCTTTTTTTTTTTATTTTTTTATTGCAGGTCTTTGGCATCAGTTTGACAAGTATGAATCTGCTGCTAAGGAGCTGTCACACGGTGTCACGCAGACCTTCAAGCCAGTCCCTGACAGAGAGAGATGTGTGAAGAAACACAGCGGATGAATAATCTTTGCCAGATGTTGGCCTGACAGAATCCCGTTTTTGAGGATGATGTTCCCTGAAAAGGTGTCTGAGACGGCACCTGGTTAAATTATAGAATAATAACCTTCATATTATTTGCCTGCCCAGATGCAAGAGAATTGAATCAATCTGATCTTATTTGTTTAAAATTTCAAATTAAAACGTTGTCAGATTTAAATTTCATTGGTGTTTACGTTGACAATTTGAGCAAGTAACTATGCATAATAAACAAGTGTCAGTGGAAACTAGGAGAATAACGAAGCTGCATTACTGGTTCAAAGTTACCTTCCTGCTCTTGGGCTTACATGTATCATTTGGCTTACTCTGTTATCGTGGCTCTTCTGACTGTCTTTTCTTTCATTCTTGTCTCCTAATCTGACTCATTTTCAGCTTTCGCTGCTGTTTCCCGACTTAATCTTCAGAACCTTTCTTAATTGCCTTCAAATCTTCCTCTCTGAAAAGCTTATCCTACTTATAGCGCCACATACAACACATGGACACTTCCCTTCCAGGAATCAATATCACAATGACTTTTTGTTTTGAAGTACAACCTGGCTGGTATATATTCCCTACTTTGTAATCTCCCGATCTCTCTCCAAGCTCAGCGTGCCACCTCCAGCTTTGTTCTCTATCCAGGATTGAAGACCCCATGTGTATTTCCAGTCCCACCGTGCCTCACCTCCTCATCTATATCTTTGCTGTCTTTCTCCCTCACTATCCCTGGTCACCCCTCTTCTCGGGACTTATCCAGCCTTTCAGGATAAAGAGAATAGAGAGGATCAGTTCTACTCACTGACCTTTGGAGGTGGCCTTCAATCGCAAGGTATGGCAGGGGAGGCAGAGCTTAGAGAGGTTTAGTGGGGTTCCACTTGGCCGAGAATTGGCCCCCCTTCTTATCGTCACGCAGGCAAGGTGGCAAAGAGATGTTGACGGACAACATCATCTGATACTGAAGAACGATGAAAGCAGGGTTGGAGGAGAACAGTATGAGGCCTGTTTATTCACTCTTCAGCCAATTGCATATAACAAAACAAAAGAAGATTAAATCTGAACCCAAACTGGCAGGGCATGAGATGTAGACCTTAATAGGCGGGAGCGCAGAGGCAGCCACACCATTGTAAACAAACAACCATTCATAACCTACCAACACCTCCCAGCAAAGAATATGACGTTATTATTCCATTCCGATTCCAGTTCACATCTGCCATGTCATTAATGCATTTGCTTTGCATTTTGTTGGCTGTTCATCAGGTGAATGATATTATTGGATCAACAGGTCTCACCGGCACGGTACCTAGAGCTTGCCACTTGCGCTATGAATTACAGTGTTCTGAGCTGAAGAATTGAACCCGCCGCCGTTTGGTGTCGATGTTTGCCAATGCAGTTCGATCACGACTACCTTTGTAAGCGGGCTCACCACCAAGAGTGCACATGCCAACTGATGCTCAGTGATATTCCTGTGGCCACGTAACACTCACCCTGAAGCCATGGAAGTACAGGAAAACAGAGTGTTGATACTCATCATCTTTAAAAACCATTTCTCTTTAACACCGCAACTTTTCAGTGGAACAATTATTTTGTTTTTTTGTGTTTTTAATTATCATCATGAAACACATTAAAAACAACCCGGAAAGCCAAAGTGAACCTGTATGAAAACTTGGGTTGCTGGTATCTTCGCTGTACTGAATACTGGAGTTCTCTCTGATGGAATCTGTGAATCTGTTGAAGTGCTGCCATCGGTGAATCACGCTAACAAAGTCGGGGCAACAACTGGTAATAACACACTAGTGAGTTAAAATATTTCCTTGTCAGGCCAAAGGAACTGGCTTGTATGGTCCTGTTTGCGTGCATCTGTTACCTTCATGTGCTTGTGCTTTTATTGTGTCATTTCTGGTCTTGTGTGTGTTTCCGTTTCCTGTTTTCTTTCCAGCTTCCTTAGCAACTTGGCTTTTGCTGATCAGCTAATCAAGTCTGCTGGATATCTACACCTCGGTGCCAGTCCGTGTTGCCTGATGGTTACTTTGCTTTCCTACAGTAAATTCACCCTTTTGTGACTCCGCTCTCTTGTACTCTTTGATAGTTCGTCCATCAGTGTGTGTTTGTCTTTTTTCAGCTACTTCCTTAGTTGTACTCCTCACTTTTTCCCGTTTTGTGTGTGTAGAATTCCACCACCGAGCGCTTTTTATAATTTGGGCCTCGTGAGTTTATTCCGAGTGCGTTTTCGTTGTCCCCGTTATTCAGGTTTGAGTTTTGATTTGCCTGTTTTCTGGGTTTTACCACTCTCCCTTCGCCTTTGTCTCCTTCGCTCCACGTTTGGTATCGACTCCTTTGGTTCCCAGTTCCTGTTCGTCCTTTTGTTTATGGTGTTATTATAATCAAACTATTGTTAAACCTACTCTCGCTCTCCCGAGTCATCTGAAAGCCACTAACGCTTCAGCGACTCCGTCGAATTCCTGAGCAGCCATGACAGCATCATTGTTTATTTTCATCTGAACATATGAAGACACTGGCGTCGGTGACTTCCTTGGAAATACAGTGCCACTTAATGGCCAGGCATAGTTACTGCTAAGATATCAACCAATTCTGCTGTGTGCACGTACCCTGAGGTCAAGATATGACTTGAAGTGTAGCTGCTCAGGATATGCTAGATTTGATTATTGAAGAAAAAAAAACCCCAAAAAACAGGATAGGGTCCCTTAAAACAATGAAATTGAAATAAATCATCTGCGACCCTGCCATTAATCTGATCTAAAGTGTCCAATGTCTGACATGACAAATCTAAACACATCCAGGTAACATACAAATGACTCCTTCAGTGGCACAGCTCAATATCTGGCCATCAATGAGCACCAACGATTCAGAAAAGGTAGGCGCCACCGGATGACTTGATCAAACATAAAAGGACACTGTGCTGAAAACTCACGTTACGATTCAAATTCCACTCACTGTGAAAAGCCCACTTCTGCTGTGCTTTGAGAGTAATTTTGGTATAAAGACGAACGACAGTGGCAGGTGAAAGAGAAATTGCACGGTGGTTTCAAAAGAGGAGCAAAGAAAGGAGCCTGCTGGTCACAGTGGGGCACTGGTCATTTATAGCACGACTGGAAGAAAAGGACAAATGCATAGGTTCAGTGTGGGATTAGAGAGACACACAGAGAGAGACCAAATCATGAAAGTCATAAAAAGAAATGGAATCGGCGGAAAGATCGATGCGAGAACTGCCTCCGTGCATGTCTAAAGAATAGAACAAGATCAGCAGTTAGCTGTGAATGCCTCTTCAATAGGCCGAAGAACAGACAGCCACCCCCGGACGGATGAAGGTTATATGGGCTGGATCACACTGTGTAAGCATATGCGTGTGTACGACACCATCCCAAGAGGGCTCCCCTTGCAGGTGGCTTTTAATTTTGCTCCCATTTGCATATATCCAATCAGGTAGAGTAATTGGGAATGTGTCAGATAGCGTGGGGAGACGGCACGCAGGCTCAGGCGCACCCACCAGTTCACGCGGCGAGGACGCCGATATGTCCCAGGAAGCGGCAAAAATGTGTTGCCGACGAGCTGGTGACGCTGATAATTGTGACACTGAGTGATGGCTCTAATCAGGAAAAGTATCTCCCCAATCAATTGACCTCCCCCCTCCTCCTCCCCCTCAGCCCTCTCCATCTTGGAGGCTTCAAAACAACTCCTTGTTCCCAAATAAAAGGCATCGGAGATCAGTATGAATAGCCTGAATTACAATTATTGACCTTGGCAGACGGCGCGAGACAAGTACAAGGATAACAACGCGACATGTTTTCGATGAATAAGTGAGGCGTGCTGCCGAATGAAACAAGTCATTGTCTACAAACAGAAAACCGGAAAGTCAAGTTTGCTAGGTGTTTTTCCCACTTCATTTCAACATTGCCATCATTCAGGTTTGGAAAGATTTTGCTTCCTCATCACGCTAAACCTGAGATGAATTAGATTTCCTAAGGGGCCAGGGTATATACTGTGACCCTTGAGAGGGGCCGTCAAACCCACAGAAAGGAGGGGGAGAGAAAATTGAAAATAAAAATCAAGTGATGACATCATGCGTGATTATCAAATGACTTTTTAAAAATGCTCAGAAATGTTGCTTTGTTGTCTTTTGTTGTGTTTTATTTAATTTAAACCATATTCCATTTAAAGATTCTCCATGTCTCATACAGTTCAAAATCTACTTTCAATTCTGATGTACTTTAAGGGACAAGGAAAAGACAGAAAGGGAACAGAGAAGACGAAGAAATTAAGAAAAAATAATCAAAACAGTTATATTTCAGTTGCATCATAATGAACAAAAAATGATGCACAAGACAAAAAAAATGTCAGAGACGATGTCTGTTCTATGGTTTTACTCTGACTCCAGGAAGGCCATATAAGTACAGTCAAAGAGCCACATTTGGCCCCCGGGCCGCACTTTGCCCGGGTCTAAACTAAGCTAAACTAAGACAGTTGCTTCACGGGGATCACGGGAAGTGGGCGGATTGTTCCCATCACTTTTCCGTCAACAGAAAGGAACTTAGACGTAGACTTGGACTTAGACTTAGACTTGGACTTGGACCTCGGCAACAAAATGCAGTTGCTTGGATTCCGGATTCAAAAATAATACTTATATAATCATAATGGCACTTATACAATAAACACTACTGAGTGCAAAGTAAGGGTAAGTACGTAACGTAAACTGCGGAACAGAAAAGAGAATAACAGAATGACCTGTATGTTCAAAGGAAAACAGAAACATTGTAGAATCGGAGGTAGTTACAGCCACAGTCTGATGGCACACAGCTGTTTCTGAATCTGTTCCGCAGCCGATACGGCGGAACTCACAGTCAAGACGATGAGACAGACAGTCCAAACTTCATCAGTCTGCTCAAATACAGAAGCGGCATTGTTTGTGCTGATATTTATTGTCTCCACGTGGCTTCAGTCAAAGAGAATTAATTCAAAGGAGCGCAGTAAATCTCTCTGGGTTCTGCATCTCCTCGCTGTCATTTCTGCAGCATATATTGGTGCGTACCAGTGATTAATACCAGCGGGGCTGTGACAGGAAAGGCCTATAAACACATATTTCATCCCAACTCGACTTAAATGAACAAGCGACGATGTAACTCATGGTGAATTATCAAGTACACAGAAAACTTTCCGTCCACGGAAACAATGCTGCGACAGAATGGCTTGATCGTGGCCTGGTCGAAGACGCCCTTCCCCTGAGGCGAGCCGGTCCCACTTGACAGGTTTTGTATAATTGTAGCAACAAACAGGCAAACAGAGAGAAGTCAGAAAACGGCAGCTGAGATAATTGATGTTTGAGTCAAACACGGACAGCACAATAAAGATTTGCAGTTATTCAACATCTGGCTGGAATTCTCTTGTTGGAATATGCATGCGGTTGGATGGCAGCGGCCGAGCGACAGACTTTGAGGATTGTTAGACGCTGGAGTCATCAAGAGGAGAGAGAAGAGCCGTCCTGAGGTGCGCAACAGAGAGAAACCCCGTAATTACCAACAACAACCAAGCAAATAGGCCATCAAGGCGCACAACCACTTAATTGGCAGTTTGCTTTTCGGAGAAAAGGCACAAAAGAAGCAGAGATAATTTCTAAATGAAGGGCTGTTAAGTCCAAAGATCTGCCATTTAGGCCTCACGTGGATGCAAAGATAGCACAAGGCAAAGGTTTGATTCTCCATCTTACAGTGCTCACAGTTCATTGAAAGCTAACCATGTTGCATCTTCCCCCTCAGAACCACATTCACCGCAGTAATACCGACGATAGCGAATGACATATGTCTTTCTCTCCGGTGGATCCACCTCCTCATCTGAACGGGCAGCACGGCATCAGTGTTTGGGATTTGATATATTTCACTGTGTTGGCGTCAACCTGGTCATGTGACTAGTGGCACCCGATACAGACAAAAATCACCCCGCTGAATGGGCGTTTTCATCACCCATCCAATGTAGGCTGCAGGCCTCAACTACTGTGCTCAAGACTGGTGTCGCAATACCAATTTCTTAGGCTCTCGGTCTTGTCTCAGCCTCGAATCCATCTTTACTCTGCCTTGTCTCAGTCTTGGACTGGCTGGACACAGGATTTCTATTCAAGACTGGTCAAGACTGACCAAGAAAACTGTCATAACTGGGGAGTATAATTGGTAAATGAAGGATTCTGGCTTTTTTATTCAGTTTTGTATTCTTCAGGGGTCTCACTGTTGACTGTCAGACTAGCGCTGCATGTTTTAGCTGTCTCCCAATTGGTCAATACTTGTCAGCACCCATCGACTTCCAAATATCTGGGTCTCATCTTGGTCTCCAAATATCTTGGTCTCCTCTTGGTCTCCAAATATCTTGGTCTCCTCTTGGTCTCCAAATATCTTGGTCTCCTCTCTGTCTCCAAATATCTTGGTCTCCTCTTGGTCTCCAAATATCTTGGTCTCCTCTCTGTCTCCAAATATCTTGGTCTCCTCTTGGTCTCCAAATATCTTGGTCTCCCCTTGGTCTCCAAATATCTTGGTCTCCAAATATCTGGGTCTCCTCTTAGTCTCCAAATATCTTGGTCTTGTCTCTGTCTCAATGCTCTCCACTCTCTCAGTCTCAGTTGGTGTGGTTTTGACTACAACACTAGGAGGCAGCGATCGGACCATTCCGTGAGAGAGGGCCAAGTTTCATTTTGCTGCAAAGATTTATGTGTAGGAAAACACGTTTTATCCCTTCATAACTCTGGAATATTGAATACCGAAATGGCGACGTCTGGTTGTTATGACGATGAATCCAAACATTTTGGCCACCCTGACTGAAGCCAATGGCTGTATGAGGTAGTACTGATCCCAAACTGATAAAAAGTGATGCACTTGATATCAGTAGGTGTATGTGGCATGTAAGAGAGCCGGGCAGCCTGGAACACCCCTCCCCTCCCCCCGTATCCTGAGCCCCATGCCAAGCCAGCCATAGACTCAGCCATGAAAGCTGATGGTTATAGCGTGTCATACCAGCCAGTAGGCACAGGAGGAGCCCACCAGCTCATATGAATGGGCTCTGAAAACCACCCGTTCAATGGGAGGACTGCATCTGTCTGGGCTGCTTGGGAAGTCGCTGGCTAATCACTTCTGGATATCAGACTTCGACCAGCTGTTTTTAAAGATTCATTTTGCTGCACAGGTCCAAATCACTCCATTTGGACGTCTGTCTAAACAAAATTCAACAGATCAGTCTGAGGTGAAATTGTTGCTGCTCGCTGTGCAAGACGTGCCCCACATTCGATCATGTCCACAAGGCCGGCAAATGAAGCAGCATGAAGCAAACACCTTTCCTCACACAGATGTTTACAAATCCATCTCAGCCTGATCATTGTTCACCATCAAGTCACATGTTTGTTTCAATGAGAAAACAAGCCCAAATGGTTCTTGGCTACTGGACCGGGGCGAGCACGTCCACCTGCGCAGACATATGGGCAATTGCCGGAGAACAATCAAGTCCCATGCAGTGATGCGCTCTTCGGCGTGTCTCGAGTGAAAGGTAATAAAATATACAGCTTGCTATAACACAGTGTGCGCAGTGAACAGGAAAGACACACGTTCACAGGCATGCTGTGCTTGGTTAGTGGAGCTCTGCGAAAAATTAGACTGGAAGACATAATCTTGACACAGACCTGTGTTATCTCATGCTGCCTGAGGTTGATTGAGCAACAGGAAAGACATAAGACAAATTCAGCGAGCAAATGAAGTGTGATGGGCCTCGGCTATAGTTCTCGGAGCCCCGCTGGGAAGGATATGAGGGAATGAAAACAACTAGACGTAGCACATCTATTTTGCTCTACACTGTGATCCACTTTATTTAGAAAAAATTAATTAAATTACATTAAATTACATTTTTTTCTCATTCAGTCTCAACTGCCTGGCTAACCTTTTTTTTTATTATTATTTTATTGTTCCTTTAGTTTTTGTAGTCGTAATATTAGTAATAGTAGTAGCAGCAGCAGTAGGAGTGGTGCAGTCAGTGTTTTCGTATTGTTTTGTTTGACAACAAAAGTGGGTGAGGAAAAAAAATTAGACTATGATTTTTAATTTTATTATTGTTATTATTATTTTATTTTGATGTATAAAGCAATAAAAGAGCAGATCAGTCCTTTTTTTTTCATTTTCTCAAAAATGTGCATTGGTTGTCGATTGTACTCACTGGCCTATATTTCTGTTGTGTCTATACAGGCATTGGAAAATAAAATAATAATAAAAATGGTCAATTGTTTATCTATAATAGTTTGTTTTCATGATTAATCTCCTTTAAAGTTGATTTCAAATTGGTGAGTTTCACATTTTATTTTCATGTCATGGACACTCCCGCTATGATGGCTGCATATTTACATATTTACAAGATTCAGCTGCCGAGAAAAGAAAAAAAGAAAAAGAAAACTTCCTCCCTCTTTCATTGTTGCTGTATCATTGGGTCTTTTGCGAAAAAGATAGCAGACGTGCACAGGATCTGACCTTTCAGTGAGAGCAGTGCACAGACAGACCCTCGCGCTCGCATCTTTTCCTCCTTATCATCATCTTCCACAGAGGAGGAGCAAGTGTAATGACACAGTCACTGACCCATAGCAGGTACTGTACCCCCCACGATGTCAGCATTAGAATACAGATATAAATAGACCTGACATTCCGTTGTCAACTAATGGTGCGACGTGACGTGAATGAACTAAAGATGATGATGGTTTACCTGAGCGCCGGATGCTGGTGATACACGCAGCAAGGTGTCTTGCCAATGGGCACTTTGGCAGCAACTGAGACGGGGCAGGATTCAAACTCCAATTATTGTACAACACCCTCAATGTCCAGAGTTGATAATAATAATAAGAATAATATGAGCAATTGCACAACTCTGTCCAGCTATGCTTCCATGAAGAAGAGTAATGTAGACACAAAGCTCTGTTATGGAATGTAACAATACAGTTGACCAGAAAATGTTGAATTAAAAACTTCATTGAAAAGAAAGAAAAGAAAAGAAAACAGTATCCGTATGTCAAGGCTTCAGAAGGTGGTGCTCTCGATTGAAAATAATGTGAGGTTTCATTGAAATAGTTGCGTGAAGCCAACGGTTTTAGAGAGACGGCATGAAGTGGGCTCTGAAAAAGAAGGTCACTGTTTCATGAAGCCTCATGAACGCTTCGAACGTATGATCGCTATCTACTGTTCTACTGTAATTACTGTGTGTCCCGGAAAGACTGTCCAGCTACGTGACGCTACCTTCGATCTGCGATATGTGCCCTTCATATTTCACTTTGAATGAGCTTTTTCACCGATTTCTTCAACGTCCGTCAGAAAAATGTCAAGTCAAAGAATTCTACATTTTGGTAAACAGGTTGACGTGATGCCTTCCAGCCACTAGATGCCAATGTTTTTGTATTTAACTGCCTCCCATAATATTTCATGTTGTTGAAATTCTCTAGAAAAACATTTTAACTGCTCCAAACATGTTGATGAGATACACTGACTATTCCAAGGAGAAAGTGAAGGTGCTACATGGCAGAGATCTAAGAACTAGTTCCTGGTACAGTCACTCCTTTGAATGGCAGCTGCTTGAGCTCCTAAAACTATCTGCATTTGCCACGTCGACACCCCGCTGCACTCCCTTAAACTGCCTCTGTAAATGGCGTTTTCTCTCCTGGAAAACAGACATCTTGTTGGAAAGAGAAAGTGTTGCAGGTATAAACAGCCAACATGCCTGGGGAGTTTCAAGGGTGAGGGAGCTAACTTCTCTGCTTTGCACAAACACCATGAAATCTCCTGTGAAAACCGTTATCTTTGAGGAATCTTGCTTCATCATCTCCGGGGTGTTGTGCAGCTCAGCATCTTAAGAGTTACATGTTTTGGATTAAAGCCTCCTGCTGTGTTCCCATCTTATCACCGGCTCCACACTACATCCAGATACAAGTCGATGGTCTCAGAATCAGCTCGACAGAGCAGAAGTCAGTGTAACTTTTAATCTCTTTTCGCTCGCCATCGAAACGCAGCCTATATCAGCCCCATGTACTTTATCTGTACGGCTGAGGCTTCATCCTTTCTTTCCCTCCATTTAGCTTCTGTTGAGTTACATTTTTTTAGCTGATGAAGTAAGAATCATACGGCGCCGACTCGCAGAATATGAGACTGTATTTATCACTCCACCTTAGGGCATGTCATTTTTTCCAGTGTTCGTTTCAACTATGTTTATTATTATCATTATTATTCATATTATTTTCTTAATGTAATATGCATATTACAATAAGGGACAGAAGACATTTGGGTGATCTGGATTTGACTGAGCTTGACCAACTGTCTTCATTGTTTTCTACTGTCTGCCGGTGTCAGATTGGCCTTGGGCGACTACTAATGGTGATGTTGGGTTATATGGTGCTGTCGCAACATTGCCAGCTCTTGGATGGGTACTAAGGCTGTGGTGCAGCCTGAACATGCCGTTGTGGAAAATGACAGATGACACTCTGGGTGACTGTATGTCAATAATGTTGTAAATGAAATGTTAATCTAAAAAGAAATTAAAGTAATAATAATAAAAAAGTAGTCAAAAATACAAAATTGTTAGGTCATGTGTCGACAATATGACCACAGGTCAATGTAACCCAACAGAAAATACGACGTAAAAATTTCACATTTTGTGTTGTAACTACATGTTTTTAGGCTCAAACATTTACATATATACTGCGTGACATACAGTGTCTAGCGTCCGTTATATAGTTATTCACTTATATTCATTCCAATTTTGCATGTGTTTGCTGTCCGTCAGTGGGCTCCAGGGACAGAGTTTGCTCCTGAGGTGGAATGAAAATAAATCAATCGTGAATCTGAAAGTTAATGCTTTGTTCAGTTTGCTTTGGTTGCATCTTTGTCTACTGCACTGATGTCAACATAAGCCCAACCAGCCAAGTACAAACTTGACTTGTTTTTTTAACAACAATTTGTTAAAGATGTACTGTAAAATTCTGCCTGTTTTGAGATTAATGAAAACATATTTGGATGTCATCATCCGTGGTCGCCGGCAACACACATTGATCTAATTGAATATGACTATGAATATGTTTGAGTAGGTTTGATAAGCGAAAAAAAAGATATGTAATTACACAGACCGACCGAGGAAATATAGGGCAACATTTGTATAATATTACTGTAGGAGGTAACAAGCTACTTGGCAGAGGTCTGCGCTCCCTGGCGCATTCTAGTGGTCATGGTCTGCTGTCATTGTTTCCTATTTTAATATCTCAAATATCTTCAGTTAACTACAGACAGTTTTCCTGTTCTGAGTTGTACATGACATACCCTTGTATGTGGTACATAACACGTGATGATCCGTCCTTGCAGTAGATGACCTCCATGACTAAAGGCTGCAACCCGATTGTAGGAGGAACAATGACATCACAGCAGGCTGCCTTGTCATGAAGTCTCGCCGAGGAGTTAATGATGGTCTGGCTGTCACTCCTGAAGCAGAAATGCAGATCAGGTCATGCGCACGTACTTGTTGACCACACACAAAGATGGATGTCAGGCTTGTGAGTGATGCATGTTACTCTGAGTGTTTCTGACAAGCTTGAGCGGCCGGGGAAAACAAGGCCATGCTGCGTGATTACTAACTGACACGTGGATGTGAGTCCAGGAGGAGCAGCCACGTGGGCTGGCTGTGAGGAGCGCGGGCACCTGCCGCCAACCGCCTCCTCCACCCCCACCAGTGCCCGACTTTGACACGACCTTCAGAGGAGGAACTCCCATTCCCATATCGCCACAAACAATCTGTCGAGGTGGAGAATTCATTGGCATGGCTATAATTAATGGCGTACAATACAATAATCCGTCAATTTCATGCTGACATCTTTATAGATAATGATATATCATAAGAAAGGCACGTTCAGATCGCAACAGTTACAAGGCGGTTTTGCTTTGCTCGCCCGGGATCTTCTGACTTCCACCTGAAGTTTATTCAACGCATGTTTACATGCCAACCTTTATGTTTGTGTCGCTCACTCCCTCCTCAAACACTATCTCCCCATCAATCTGTGAAATACTTTCTCACCTTCCTTGCACCCTCCGCTCCATCTTTCTCCGCTCGCGGTCTTTGTCTACACCGGTCGGACGGGGCCTAGCTGTCTGAGCTGTCAATCACGCTGCCAGCAGATGAGATCAGGTTGTTAAGAGGACAGACAGCACCTATCTGGTACTCTGCAGATAAGGAGTCAGCGTGTGTGTGCACACCTGGAGGGGGATGGGTAGCATTAAGAAGCTTTAAGTGATATGTGTCAATAAACAAGGCGGGGAAGGGTTTGGTGTCACCCACTGACAGCCCAACAACACGTTCTCAGACAAATGTAAGGTTGAGGAGGCTGAGGAGATGTCGTTTTAAGTGTGAAGGGAAACGGATTCACACCTGCCCCAAGTGGAAAAGATGAGGCATGTTTGAGATTGTTCAGGAGTGTGAGAAAAAAAAGAAAGCTCTGACATGTCCCCACTCTCATGGCGTCATATGTTGAGGTTGCTTTTGCGTCCTATACTGACAGCCTTCACCGGTACATGCTGACATCGCCTTGGGTTTGCAAATGCCCTGCCTGCCATGGCATATCCTGACGCTGTGGGCAGCGTGGCACGTCAAAAACAACATGGAGGTGGGGGCTGAGTCAGTCATGGAATAGTGCTCCTGCTATTCTTCACATAATGATGTGTCAATTCTTATATAAATACCCTCAAATGGCCGTCCGTTTCAAATGAAATGCCGATATGTCAACATGCAACGCTGAAGGCTGCCTTTGGCCTCAGTATAGGGCGCAAACGTCCACTGTCCCAACGTCAATATGTGACGCCATGAGAGTGAGGAAGTGTAGCAACTTGATGGTTCTGTCCATTCGTGAGGGAAAAGAGCTGAGCCAAAAGATAAAGCTCTCACTAACCCACTGGATGTCGACTCCAACTGACATATGGCCAAGACGTCTGAGTCCGCAAAGGGGCCAATGAAATAATTGTTTATGATCAAATGAAACTTGACTTGAGCCCCACATTTTTTAGAGGTGTCTCGAGCTGACCAGCTAATGGGATGCAACAGAGACAGATCTGAAGGCAGATCTAGAGACATGGCGCAACAGCAACACAAACTGATTTGGTGGAAAGATCACAGACAGCTGCTTCCCTGCAGGACGAGGCAGTTTTGGTTGCTTTGGCACCCTCCCATCTTGTTAGGAGTCCAGGCCTAACCCATCCAGTAGGAGTCCATGGGGCATAACCAAGTATTCACCTTATCCATTTCTACACCGTGAGCGAGAGGAGTGTGTTGGTTTCCTCATGCCTAACTTGCATTTCAAAACCATTTCTGTTCGCATTTATCATGTCAGTTGTCCACCAAATACTCTTCCTTTTTTTTTTTAACCATTACTGACATGGAAAACCAAACACGCTTCTTTTTTTCCCATGCGAAAACATGATGCACTACCTTTGCCATTTATGTGTCCAATCCTCAAATGTTCACAGTTATGATTCAGAAGGAGCTTTGCAGCGATTTGCATGGATTTAAGGAGGAAATAGGGTGGATTTTCGGGACACTCATGAGTGATTGTGACCACAGAGGCTTGCTGGATTAAAAAGCTGTGTCTTTGATAAAAAGATGAAGGCGAGTCAAAGAAAAGAGGGGAAGAAGGGTTATTATAAGCCAATGTCTGTCACACACACACAAAGCCTTTGGCCACAGTTCGGATGGAAATTTACAGCTCTTGGAGCCGGTGGGAGCAGGTGAAGGGGAGACATGCCAGGATGAAGGTGGGACGGCGATCGCATGGACATAAGGTACAGGAATGTTTTCCAGCTACAATGTAGTTTGGTGATTTCCAAGAGTTATTGTTGAGATCGTCAAAACATTCACTATCACCCTTGAGGATGAGCTGCCGACCACCTGACCAGAACATTATGCTTTTACTATTGACTTAATGTTATATTTATGTGGCCTGTGTAATCGACGTCTAAGCTGTCTGGGCGAAAAATACGCATCACATTTGTTCACATGGATTAGTGTCCTGAGATTCATGAGCAACCTACAAGTAACCCTGCATTCATTTAATAAATAAGTGAAATAAATGTGTGGTTTTTGCCACAAAAACAAAGACAAGACTGCAAGACAGAAGGCTCCTACTGGGAGGAACTTCCTCGGAACTCCTTTCAAAGTCATGCCAGATTGAACAAAGGTTCCGAGGGTCACGTGATGCATGCCAACAATGCACAACATTTCTGACAGGTTTAGCAGGTGCGTACTGTCCCACTGGACTGGGTGATATGTTCATTGAAAACGGACATTCAATGAAGAAATAACATCCTTTGCAGGTGCACAAGATGATTCAGCTGGAAGCCACCTGAAGATTCAGGGTCGAGAAAAATATTGTCGATATCAGTGGTGAAATCTGTTTTCATGAGTTCAGATAGTCTTTGAAAATGCCTCGTAAGATTGGTTTTGGATGCGGTTGGGCTGCGGAGAATGGAATGGTGTGACGTGAGGGAGTTTGATAGAATACAACCAGCTGCATTTACCCAGCCTCCAAATAAAAAATTACGATAAGCCTCACAAACATGAGAACCTCTTTTGCCAGCGACCAATTCTCACTCCATTGTACAACTCGGATTTGATGGCTGATAGAGGGATAGGTAGATGAGGTATCATGAAACAGCACTGCGGGGTTGATGAAACACGGTGCTGACGTTCAGAGGCCACTGGATGGCACTCTTGCTTTAGAAATGATGTGAGGTTTCACTGAACTAGCCAAACATTTTACTGCAGGAAAATCAGGAGATTGTGTCATGAAGCCTTTCAGTCGTTCAATACTGTGTCATGAAGCCTCGTCTAGCCATCACCAGTTCATCGGATGAGGTCATGGAATTTGAATTAAACTGCAAGTGAGTCCCGATGGAACGTTCCTCCAGTGTGATGGCATTCGTGAAGGGTTGCCGCACACACACAGAGGCAGGTGGATCTCATTACCACACTACTTCCCAAACTAATAACAATTTCCAAGTCAGTCAATAAATCCCATCAAGCCACAAGCAGATCTGATTTCTTGTGCTGTGTGCTTTTCCTCTCGCCACAATATTCGAAACTGATCCTCTGTCAGAAATAACAAAAAAAAAAGAGGAGACAGATGCAAGGCTGGTATCAACCGTCTTATCTGACTCTTCTAATAGAATGAGGAGATTTCCCAAAATGCCGAAAGGAATTGCTTTAACTTTGAAGCCAAAGCCTTAAATCGGTTATCTTGGTTGAAAGACTGGAAGCATGGGGGAAACAGCAATTCTGTTCCGTCAGAGAATAAAAAAAGGAGCTGTGAAGTTTAGCAACACACTCTTCACCTCTTTTTGTTTATTCCGACAGGAAGAAATAAACATGGGGAAGAAAAAAGGAGAGACGACGCTTTTTATTGTGTTGCTTGAGCTGGAATTTAGCTTTGATCTCTAACTCCTGACAACAGGTCTTTGGAAGTCTGAAAACTCGACTTCTGGCAAGCCAGAAAAACTCAAGATGAGTCGAGTTAACACATTTAATTCAGTTCAAAATAACATTTAACAATTATTTAACAAATGCACTACCGTAGATGTTGTTGCTAGGTTATCGATAATAGTGAGTGCTTCCGTCAAAGAAACCTTCCAGTATGTTATACATGAATGCCATTTTCGGGGTGGCACTTGAGGTAAGCACATGCTAAATTCGGAGTTAACAGCCAGGATTTTGTGTTGGAAAATGGAGGAGTTAGGCGTAATTTGGTTTGGAGTTTTCAAAGAGTGAAGGCACTAAACAACTCCAACTATCAGAAGAAGATCTGGGTACGAGGAGGGCTGTCACAAGAGCTGCCGACGCCTGCGCACATGGCTCATTGTTCATTGTTATGTGGTTGGAAAAATTATATGATCAGAGAATTGCATGAATATAAACAATTAAAATGTTCTAACAAATGTATGTTTTTATGTCTTTATTATCAAGTAATGGCCTACATCTGTGAACATAGATAATTACAGGTAATTACAATATGTGCTTAGGACTCAACATTTGCATGAAACTCAGTTGTAATCCACAGTGCATCACAATGCAATATACTTTATACTGTGTTAAATGGGAGGCACTTTTCAGGTCACATTTAATTCAATTTTTATTTTAACCATTGCAAAGATAAGAAAAAAAATCTCCACTCCCACTTCTCATTCTGCCTCCGTTCCTCCACTACTAAAACTTCTTTTGTCATATCGCGGCCCACTTGTCCAACTTCGACACCCTCCTCCCCATTTGGTGTCAGTCTTGGTGGCCTCCCTAGAGTGTGGTGTGTCTAAGCGAGCTGTCCGCGGCTGTCCGTCAGTCACACATCAACTCTCGGCCTTGGGGGAGAAACAGAGCAGGGTGGAGAGAAGCCAGTCACGGTTAATGGAAGACGGACTTCTCACTTCTGTGCACGGCTTTCCACATGGATGACGTATCCATGCGTCCAGCTTTTTCACTTGAGTGGGGCGCGTGGTTTGATGTACATTTGCACTGATAACATGAAGGACAAGAAAAAGGCCACTGCAGAGGGAGGAGCGTCCCTTCAGTTGGCTGGAGACCTGAGGGGCCATTTGACTGCAGCAGCCACCATGTCGCTCTGAAGAACCTTTTGGAGGTTTTCAGGTGAAGATAAGCAACTAGCTGAAGAGATTCGGCTCCCTGGCTGAAATTGCCCCGGGAATACATTTCTGGAAATGAGCTATGTCCACCACTACCTGACGGGGGACAAGAACCAATCCCAGCTTCACTTGGACACTTTCATTTGGCCAAAATGGATGAATGAAAATACGATTTGACTACCGCCAACTGAATATGCCACAGGGTATTTGATCCACCAAGACCACTGGCAGAATCAGTACTTCAAGTGCCTCCAGGATTCTGTGGACATTTTTATTGACTGTTCTCATTATTATTAACAAACTGTGATGACAGTTTGCGTTCTGTTATGAAATTACCTTTGTAAATGAGCGTGTTGGTGACGCTAAAATAAGGAGATCTTTTTTTATTACAATGTTAATTGACTAGTCTCCAGGCTGACAGCATATAGTGAGCGCTTGTTTTGTCACGGAGCTCCTCGAAGGGCGGAGCCTGACGGAAGTTTACATGGGCGGAGGCTGAGAGGTAAAGGCGGGAAATGTTTGTATGTGTGACGGGCGCTTTGTAGTAGGACATCTGTGAATCGATTCATAATCGTTCACATCCTTGCCGGCAATATTTGTGGATAAATACAAGCTTTCATCGTTGCACGTGACTTCTATCAACAAGGTGGACTTGAATATGATTGTGGGGCGGACGAAAGGAGACTAAAGTGATGGGGCACTGGTTGAAATTGCATTAATAGCCGTGATCACAATATCACAACAGAGAGACTGTGTTTAAGATTTACATTAAGATTTGGCTGTGTATCTATAAAAACATATATATATAGATATAAATGCAAACATCTTGGTCTGTGTTTTGTTTTTCTTGTCCGTTCCCACGAAGACTTTGGCGAGTCCCTTTCTCCCAGCGTTGGAGCCCTTTTGCCCTGGGCTCAGCTGAACCGCTGGTCTCTGAGTGGCTGTCACCATCGCTGCTGGAGTGTGTTACAGTGGAAGCTGTGTGGGAGTTCTCTGTACAAATGGAGACGTCCCCGTCTCTCCACTGGAGTCTCAAATATAAATGCAAATATGTATCATTAGGGCTCTGGATGTGACCTCACACAGACCTAAAATGACTCTACAATCAATGATGAGTCACCAGAAAATAGCTTTTCTTCATCCTCGTGATGATTCGGTGAATATGTGAAAGTAGTGCCATTACCTGCATCCTGCGTGTACACTATCAAGACAGACAGCCCCACAAGCAAGGTTTCTACTTCCTTGATCCCATATTCATCCATCAAGAACTTTCCTTGAACAGCTGCAGCTACAGTTCTAAATCCTCCCGTTGAGCCTTGTCCTTTCCAAGTTCCGTTCCACTTCATTAGAATCCTGAACGCCTCTGGTTTTCCCTCTTCCGACCTCTTTATTACAGTAAACTAGGCACAGAGCTCCGATCAGCTGTTGGATCTATTCATCCGTTTCACCATATTTACCAAAGAAAAATTGGGAACTGAAACCAATGTCAGCAACATTTTATCGTGAGTTTGAACATGACTTGAAAGTTAAACTGCCTTGTGTGTTTTCAGGAACTGTGAATAAAGACAAGGAATTGCAGAGCGGATTGTTGTGGATCACCATCTGGATCCATGAATCTTCTGACGTCGTGTGCATGTTAGGTCTGCATGCATCAGGTGTTTCTTGTCATTTAGTTATTATGATGCTTCAGACGTTGCATTATAGCCTGGTATTCTTTTGAATGTGTATGCACTGTAAATATGTTTGAGATTCTTATATTGTATTCTCATGTGATCTTAGCACTTAGTGTACATAGTAGTATGTTTTTCTTTTCTTTTATTTAGCAAGTTTTTTGTGTTTTTTTTTTAAGTAACATCTTGTTGTGTTCATTTCTTGTGTTCCATCAAGAGAGACACCTAAAGCCACCATCACCCAGTGCACTTCTATGTTGCATTTCCAGCCTGCTGTGATACGTCCTCCCTTTCACAACATAAGTGATGGAATGATACGAGACACCTCTGCTTTTTGTGAAGTGCTACACAGGATGGGTGATCAAAAACAATACACACATCCAAAGGGACAATCCTACACGCACACAGTTGTACTTGTATCCTTGTGGGGACATTATGAGGTCTCTCATTGACATAATCCTTTCTCCAGCCTCTCACCTTCAACCTGACCCACCTTGCTAACCTTAACCAGGACTCTGAACCCAACTTAAACCTAATACCAATGACCCATGTATTTTGAAGTTTTCATCCTCAAATTAAGGTTTAACTGGAGTCCAGCCAAATGTCCCCACAATGTCATATGGTCCTCATAAGAATAGTGGTTTGTCAAAAAAAATAGCGTAAACACCCGCCCACACACACACGAGGACACCAACCAAATACACATTACACACGCTCCAACCTTTTTGTCATTAAACTAAAGGGTACAAGGGAGGGTGTCCAAGGAATGAGCATTGAAGTAGTGACTGCTTTAGACAACAAAAGATACAGTTCTCTGTCTTTTCCCACTTGGTAAGAACCCAAACCTGACATCCTGGCAACCACAGGAGGTGAAGAAGTGGAAACAAAGGCGCGGTGGTGAGACACCCAAAATCATTGGCTCACACCTCCTCCGTCTCTATGGCAACTGATGTGAAGGAGCCTGTTTGATTTCCAGCAGCTCCGAATGCTCCATTGAAATGGGCTCAATAATGAACTACCCGTGTCATCAGTTATTTGAAGGGAGTCGTGCTAATTAAACTAGCAGATTTACTTTTGCATCATGATGAACCAGAATAAATTAAGCAACCTTAATAACTCTGAACTGTTTCTCCGTCATGGCCTGATCAGATGAATAATGACGCTAATGAACACGCTGAAGTTGAGCGCCATCAAACTTTTGGTGCCGACAGAGACGTTATTTAAACCCTGAAACTACCTTCTATCCAGGCGTCTCCATCAAGGTGAACAAAGACTGGGGTAAACAGTTTGAAGCTCGCTCTTCCTTTCTTGTGAATTACTCCTCTCACGTTGAGCAGGCTTTAAAAAAAAAGTACTCGGCGCTAAGTTGATTATAGGTGAGCTTTTTGTGGAGACGTCCCCAAGAGAGAGGGAAATTGCCCAGCGAGGAAACGCTGCTGTGCAGACAAGTCTTTCAAAGCAGTGTGGGAAGGGTGTCGGAATATCTGGCTGACTCTTCAAACCATGTACTTTAGGAACAAGTGCCGCGCTTCCTCTTAACCTTTCACTTGGTGCCTCCTTCGTGACAGTCTTCACCCGACAACGTCTCATTTGAACACACGTCCAAACCATCTCGCCTCTCTAATGACAGCCTCTGTATTCCCCACACTTTACTCCAAACTTGAATCTGATATTATTGCGCAACTGTCTAGCCTTGATATTGTTCGGCCATTTTTGCATTTTTTTTTTCTATGATTTCTTTGCATGTCATTGTATGTCTATACGTTTCCACAGCTGTTGACCATCGCAATTACACCCCTCAGTACCGTCCGTTCCAAAAGACTGGGTTGGTGTTCCACGTATTGCCGAAATGACAATAAAGCTACCTCGACTTTGAACTATACAGCATGGCAGGTCTCACTACTGTTTTGAAACGCTTCCCTTTCACTCTTTCATCTGGTCATCTGGAACAGATCAGTCCCACCAATGACTCTTTGCACCCTGTCGGCACTCTCTTCTTCACCACCCTGGGGCCTTCACCTCTGCAGCATCTTCTCCGTCACCTCCTTACTTTGAGCATGGAGTCTCAGCCTCATCTGCTACTCTGCCCATCACCTTAACATAGACGAATACTGGGGCCTCATGCACAAAGACTTGCCTAGATTTACTGAAACATGGTGTGTGCTCAATTTGAACGCAGATATCGGGAATCCAATGCCTTCAATGAAATAAGCAAATCGGATGTCAGTTTGCTCGATCAGAGACTCCATATAGAAGGAAGAAACATGATTTAATAGACTAATGGACTGATACACTGAATTGCTCCATGACATGTTTCACAACATTTGCAAACCACAACTAGAAACAAGAGAAAAGATCTTTACCAATGGTTGCATAAGGAGGGAAAACACATGAAAGCCATACCGAAGAAAAATTAAGATGTAAATTCAAAACTATTGCTGGTAAGAAGCAGTAACTTGATAGGATTTGGTCAAAGAAAGTGAAATTAACAGGTGTCATGATCAGTCATTTGAAGAGTGTCAGCCACTACATTTTGATGAAGATGAAGCTTTTGAGTGTTTCTTTGGAGTCACGTATGCCCTTCAAGGCATTAAGCTACATAAGCTATGGTTCCAGGGAGATGGACGTCATACCTGTCGCTCAGGACTTTCTTAGTCGACGGCTAAGTCAAAGCAAGGTTGTGCTGCATCACTGGTGGCTCTTCCATCACATCCACAGGCTTTAGTTGATCCCAGCACCAGCTGTTGTTTTTCCACCGCCAATAGATACCACGGTGAACCATCGATCACCAACCACTGTGAGCGTTTGACATTTCAGAGTCTCGTAATGCCACTCAAAATTACATTTTGGTGGCATAGATGAATTAATTGACAGTGATGCATCAGAGGGACACACGTGGAGAGGTTCTGAAACAAGGAAGGCCAGATGGTTGGACACACGGGGAGGTTTGGGACGGAGACACCAGGAAGAGGCAGGAGAGGTCATCAACCAATGAGTAGAATTAGACATCACTGTGGCTGTAGAGGGAA